>NC_135424.1:17265000-17595000 GCF_051991245.1 Festucalex cinctus
ACTCAAAACAACAGCAAAACTAATTTCGATGCAGTCAATAAAGTAAAATATACATTATGCTTTGATACGTTGCAGACAATGCAGGCTGAGAAATCCCCCAGCTAGTTGATGGCCATGAGGATCAAAGCTGGCTTCACGTGCCAGTTGCCATCTGTATGCTTTTTAAATACCCTCCCAAGACTGTTATAATCCCTACTTCTGGAAAAACAACCCCAATGCACCGTCTAGTTGTTGTTTCTTTTATTTATTTATTTATTTATTTGTTTGTTTGTTTGTTTATTAAACGGCAACTCACACAACACAAAACATATATGTTAAAAGAGAATAAGAGAAAATTGCATCCAACTGGGAAACAATACAAATACATAATCTAATTGGAGGCTAAAAGTTTCAATAAAAAGTTTTGACAGATCCGAAAAAGGCTCTGAATTGAATTAACGTTTTATATGAATTATAAATGGTCGGACAAGTGTAAAATAGCTAAAATAGCACCGATTATGAATTAACTACTACTAGTATTAAAAAATGATCAACAAGTAACAGCAGTATGAGATGCATCAAACCGGTTCGCCTCAACGATAACAGGCAGTAACGCTATTCAGCGCAACAAGTGCATTAAACTGTGCCTAAATTTACGTAAACCAGCAAGAAACTCACCGGGCTCCACATGTCATGGATGGAGATGAGTCTCATTTTGTAGTGAGTTTGCTCCGGCGGTGGCTAAAACACACTTTTTTTTCCCATTTTTTTTTCATGCGAGTTAAATACATGTGGATCCAAACTGTCCACCCCAAACCGTCGCGTGTGTGTAGAGAAGTTTCTAAACCACAGTTAAGAGCAGATTTGGACTGTACCATTGCAAAGATTTGAGGGGGGGGGGGGGGGGGGGGGGGTTAGCGTTTGTTTTGGTATTTTATGTTGACGGTGTTATTTAAAAATTAAAATAAAATAATAGTTTGAACCTATGAAAAAACACTGGCTGGTAAACTAATGAGCTTATAAAGTATATTGTGGATTCAAATATTTCGTTGTACTACGATACTGAACAAATTAGCTCATGTACAGTTGTCTGTTAGAGCTGAATGGTTCCATTTTTTCTGGTGGTGTATATGTATATATATTTTAAGTTAGTGTTTTGTTTTGTTTTTTTAAATACATTTTCAAGTACATTAACAAGTATGTTGCCACTAGGAAAAGTTACTCTGGGGCTGGAAGGGCGTGGAGCGCTTTCCTAGCCACAGTGTGACCATTTCTATAATTACACCTTTTGATGAACTTCACTCAACATCTTTCCACCATAAATCTTTGCTTATGCGTACCAGCTCATTGCTTTGAGAGAGAGAAAAAAAATGACAGAATAGCTTGGTTAATAAACACTGCCATCTACCGGGGACTCTGATAATACGAAGACTGCATATTAGTTAGAAAAACACCCCCAATCCCATCCTCCCCCGTAATAAAGTCAAAAGAATAATGTTAGATCAGAAATTTAGTTTTATATTGTCAATTTTAATGGTACAATGATAAAAACATCTCCCCATGAAACATGTTTAAAAATCCAAACAATGCTTTCCAGTTGACACAATCACCCAATGTTAGCAATCAAAATACTTTCAATGCTTTCTCAATAAACGGCTGACATAAAACTAAATGTGCTTTTGTTCATTGATGAGCATTGCATCAGCTCCCTGTGACAAAATGTTATGCTGTAGCTTTATTTTCACCAACACCCTGTTGGCAAATGTGCACAATGCTGCATGAAGGATTAAAAACAAAGGAAAAGCTTCAACATCTGAGAATAACAGCTATTTCAAATCCAGTCTTTTCTTTTTTTCTTTTTCTTTTTTTTAAAAAAGGATGGAAAATAGTTAATACAAAAGCAACCTGTACAAATGACTTTTCTGTACAAAAGCTTGTAAAATGTAGTTGTGGTGCAAATGAATGCAAGGTCTCTAAAAACTGGCGGGAAAAGTTTTCAAATGGTGACGTTATGTGCAGACTTACTATTTTAATAATGTAGCAGCTCGTTTCATTTCAACAGCTAAAATGAATTGAATAATATATTGAACATACAGTACATAAATAACATTAAAAAGAAAGAAAAACTCTCAGAAACATTGCCCCCCCCCCCCAGACATAAATACATTGGCAGTATAAAAATAAAAACAAACCCATAAAAACTATGAACAGAGAGAGAGAGAGAGAGAGAGAGAGAGAGAGAGAGAGAGAGAGAGAGAGAGAGAGAGAGAGAGAGAGAGAGAGAGAGAGAGAGAGAGAGAGAGAGAGAGAGAGAGCGAAAATAATTATAATGCATGTCTTATTTCATTAAAAAGTATATATAAGTAGTTCAACGATGGTCATTGGAGGAAGTCCCATTAAGTGAGGTATTAGCTCCACATTCTCTTGTCCACATGCAGTTTCTTACTGAAAGAACTTGAGGGCGGCCACAAGGAAGAACTTCTCCAGAAAAATCTCAGAATCGAGAACAGCGATGTGGGCAGCCCGACCGATGAGAGAATTGGCTGTGTTGGGAAGCGCGTGGATGACATCATATCGGACAAGGTTGCAGTCTTTGTTCTGAAGTACTGGCAGCAGCAGATTTTCAATCATTTCAGCATACACAGAACCTGGTGATGCCAAGTAGGAAACACTTTTGTCATTTAATATATTTGAAGAGTTGAGATGTCAATATAGTCATCAAACACAAAGTGCACGGACAAAAATACAGAACACGGCTAACAGAACAAGGTCATCTCAGCAGTTTGAGTGATGTATCATACCAGTTTGTTTATCCTTTAATGCTGTTTTGCACATCTCTATCCGAGCTGAATGATAGGGGACATAGCGATCCTGCAGTGAACCCACCAGAACCACATTCTTGAAAAACTGCAGACCTACACACAAAAGATCAGTGCAGACATTTCTTATACAGGTACTCATTGCTCAAAAGCCAAATAAGCAAATGATAAAGCACCACAAACCAGATTTCGTGCTGAGCTTATAGAGAAAAGTCTGTCGAGGATCTGAGTGGTCACGGCAAGTCAGCTGGAGCAACGACCCTGACTTTTTCCACTTCTGCATGAACCAAAGGCCTAGAAACAACAAGTTATTTAACAGCATCCTGTTTGCTATTACTATTATTCGAATCTCTGGAATGACCCGATACTTACCTGTGTTGACCAATGTTGAACTGTTGTACAGTGTGCCCAAATGAGGACCAGAGAGGGAAAGGAAGGTATGTAACCTGCTCAGGTAACATTTAAACCTGGGCCTGGTCAGCACAGAGCGAACTATCAGGTTGCCCAGCGAGTGACCAACAAAACTGTATGAAGGAAAAGAAGAGGTTAAAATAATATTAGAATTCAGTGTATTGATCGTACCCATATACAAGCTGCATCCACAAGAAAAAGTTAAGAGACATAATACAATTAAAAAAAATCCCCACACGCAAGACTAAAAACTAAACAAAAACTTCAGCAGCTCTAATTGCTTCCACAGAGCAAAGTGAATATATTGCATGCCCGAGTGTTGTTAGATGCTCCACTTGTTTACGTGACTGCAATGTTTACACTAAAGTAGAAATGTTTGAAACAACTGCAATAGCTATGCTAATTTCAGTTAGCCTGTCTACGGTGTTTCCTATTGAATGTTAGCATTAAGCTAGTAGACATACGTTGGACAGTGATACTGCATTGAAAGTACTTTAACATTTATTACAAACAGTTTGAAGCAAAAACACTTGCCTCATTTGGAGAACTGTTGTTTGAAGATTTGGGAGAATTGAATTTACTGAATTAAATACTGCATGTTCATTGCGTGCAGATTATACATATAAAAATATGAGACAAAAAAAACAAAACAACCTTTAGTGTAGGGAATAAGACAGAAGGAATGCGTTTTCGAGTGTACGCTTGAGCAGATATGAGCAGAATGCTTCAATGTGTGAGGAACACTTAAAATATTCATGAACAGTAAATACAATTTTAACAAAAGAACAAGAAAGTTGTGGCTTGTAGTCCAGACATAACTGTGCCTAAATATGGAAAGATGGCACGTGGCAAAAATGTGGTTCTTGTGTTACTGGTAGTAAAATGGTGTTTCCGTAATAGATATAAGTCTGTGGTTGGGTACAATGGCATCAATTATTATACTGTTTAAATTTCCAAATGACTCAGACTCTCCGAAAATTTAATATTTTACACCTACCTTATTTTTGAAAGTGTGAGGTTGTAAATCTGTATATACTGGATTATTTCATCCAGCAGCCTGTCTGTCATAGACTCAAAGTCAGCAAAGGTATCATTCTGGGTGGAACACACAAGTACAAATAAAAGTTTAGATTCTTTTATGGTAAATCAAAAAAAAAAAAAACAAACTGATCATAACAATGTTGAAGAAACATCACCTGGTTTCTCTCTGACATTAGAAAGTCTATACGAGCACCGGGGAGTCCAAGTTCCAGGTAAGTCTTCACTAGTCTCAGGTCTGCGCTGTTGCCTGCGGCAAAGCGGGGAACATCATCATCATATAATGCTCAGAAAAAAAATGAAACATGCTCTGTCTGAAGAACTTCCAACACCTTACCGTCCAGGCCATGCACGCAAACGATAAGATGAATGCCCTCGTCGCAGCTTCCGTCTTCCTCCAAGCTGAAGTACGGTATTGTAGATGCCAGCTCGGGCACTTCACTGTACAAGACGCCAGGAAGCTTCAATTGCTTCATTTCTTCCTTAGCCTTGATGAACCTACATGATTACAATTTCATCAGCGAATGCATGCTACACCCTCATGTAGGATGTAAGATCACAACTCACTCTTTCATCTGTGGTACAGGTACACATTCATACCACTTTAGATTACAAGACATGGAGGCAGAGGGGCGACGCCTCCCTGCGCTCTGTCCTGAACTCGTAGGGCCGACGTTGGCGCAGACTGGCGCTTTGGAAAAATCCTGCTTTTCGTGGATGTGGCCAATGCCGAGCTGCTCCAACAGATCTTGCGTCTCCTGACCCGCTGCGCCGCCGTCGCACGTTTGTTCCTCATCAGCGACACCATTGACAAAGGCGTAGCCGTCTCCCTCCTCGTAGTAGCCGTTCTCGATCATTTCATGCTCGCCTTCATCCTCATCTTCCTCAACCTGAGGTCCCGTGTGGATTCCCAGCGTGATGGCGGAGGTTTCTACGGGGCTGATCTCGGATGCGTCTGTGCTGGACGTTGAGCCAAAATAATTCTCCACCATGCCACGTTTTACCATGTCAGTGCTACTCGTGGCAGAGTTACTTGAGTGGCAAGCAGTTTGGGGTTCACTACGAGATTCTTTTAAGGCCTCGACACCAGATGTCTCGGCATTCCCACTAATGTGTTCTATTTCCAGATCGACGACTGATTTGACTAGCTGGGAATCTACCGGACAGGGCGCATCAACAGCAGGTTTGTTAGTGCGCTCCCCAGAAAACACAACACTCTGCTCCTGTATTACAATACTAGACCTCCTGCAAAACACGTCAGCTCCACTTGAACATTCGCCTTCGTCGTCTGAGGGCAAAGAGTTGATCGACGTGAGCGACGACTGAACCCCTCTGGCAGCGCGAGGATCTTGCGTGTGAAGTGCCTCTGCTGACTCACAGGGCGGTTGTGCTACAATCGGCTGTACTTGCCTGAGTGCAGAACTCATTGTAGTCTTCTCCGACTGTAGAGCAGCCATTGTTGAGTCAACCGCACTCACCGCTGGAAAAGCCTGTGACCCTGAAACAAGTTGAGCTGCAGAAGAGCTGGGCTCACTTTCAATGCCCGAGTCCGAGAGGCGGGAAGAGGCACTCGGGCCTGCTCCATCGGGCAGCCGAATACAATCACTCTTTACCTGTACTGAGACCAGACAGGGATGCTGGCAATGCTGTGTTGTCTCCACCATAGACTGACTGGAGTAACATTCTGTTTGTGTAATTTCTGGAATATTGCTGTTAATAGTACCATCAGTCCGACACGGTCGAATAACGGTAACTTTTCCACCTTGGTTTTTGTGACTTGGTTTAACTTCAATTTGCTTTGGTCCGGCAGACCACTGCATCGGCTTTTGGTTGCTATTATCGACTTGGTTCAGGGGTTGTTGGCACACAGGGACTGTTCCAGTGCCTGTCTGATGACAAGCAGCAGTAAAAGTGTTGTCATCGGAGACGGAATCAACCACACTCTTTACAAAGTGTGACGATGAGGCACAGGGGTCAGTGACAGAATTATCACTAGTCCTTAAACAACTAATCGAGTCCACCCGCAAGGCATTTTGGTCCTCCTCTGAGTTCAAGGGAGCCTCCCCGTCCTTACACTTGCTGCTTGGCTCAGCGAAAGGAGCTTTGAGGTTCTTATAACCCACCAGAACGACTGAGTCCTTGGATCCATGTCTAATCAGCTTCTTGGGATTCTCAATCTTTGAATTTTTCTTCAGTTTGACGGATTTTCCTTTGGATTTTGGAGGTGGCTCAAAGTTGTCTGACCAGGTTTTATTCACAGAAGCACACTGAGAATCAGGTGGTAAGAGACCGGCCACTGCAACGTAGTCCTTAGAAGTAGCTTTCTCGGATTTACTTGGCACCGACGCAGACCGTGTGTTGTGCATGCCCAGCCAGGGTCCATCACGATCTTCAAAATCCAACCAGGATGATTATGAATAAAGACAGAAACAAAACATACGGCTTCAAATTATTCTGTGATCCTTACAAAAGTACATTTCAACCACCATTATTTGTTACCGACCTTCAGTGATAGAATCCAAGTAGCGATCCTCAAAAATGATTGGAAGAGAGCTGATGTCACCGTCCAAATCTGCACATTCCACTGGAAGTGGAGGCAGAGATAGAAAGTAGCTGGAACTTTTGATGGCATTAGTCATCTGCTGGTGACTGTGAGCACTGAGAGAAGAAGAAAAACATCTCATTTACTGTAACACTTGGATGTTTGCTACCATCTAATAGTCGACTGCGACGTACTATAGCTCCTGATATGCCAAAGCAGACTGTCTCGGATGTTCGAGACAGAAAAAAGCCTCTGCAAATCGCCTCACCTGAAATAACAGCAGGAACAAGGTCAAGATTAAGTTTGCTTCTTCACTACAGAATGCAGTTTCATGAGAGAGAAATGATTGTTATTCCAGGATGAACTCACTCTTAGTGTGTGGTGCTCCACAGCGAGAAGGGCAGCAACTTGCTCCTGTCGGGAGACAATCTCGAGAAACTGTCCCCAGAGAGCCATCAACAGGGAGCAGAGCTGGGCGAGATTCATGTTCACCAGTTCTGCCAACTCATCAGGGGTCTCTGCTTTTTGCTACACATTTTAAAAGACAAAAACACCACCAGAGGGCTCTAGTAACCATAACGCAGTATGAAGATGAGAAAAGCGCTTGATTCGCAATTAAGTAACGAAAGACAATGACGTTAATTGGGGGGAAAAAAACATGAATTTTGCAAAGTAAAATATATGGTTGTATGTATCTGTAAGTTAATTTCACTCTATGAATAATCCAGGATAGTTGAACAAACGTGTCGTTTCTGAGGTCTGCTGAAAAGGATTTCGCCCGATCACTGCTATATAGCGTTAAAAATATCCCTTTATCAATTATTAAAGAACACATGGAAATATACTATCATAAAATACCAACTTAGATAAAGAAAAAAAGTGACGCAAACAATTAACATTATAAAAATATATAATTAATTTAATTGCATGCCAGTTTGGTTTCTACAAAAATTTTACATTACTAGAGATAAGAACATGCTTGTATTGTTATTATCAACAGATCCTACCTTCACTTGTTCACATAACTCGTTTAGACGGGCCTCCAAGTCAAGTTTTTCTGAAAAGAAAGGGAACAATGTTGCCCTTGTGATTTACTTCTATAGTTTATGAATATGTCTGAGAAAAACTGAACAAGAATGCAGCGTTAGAACGTACTGGTGTGGAATAAGTATTCATTTCTCTAAGATAAGATGATAAAATCAGAGAAGCCTGACTGTTATAGAAGTCAAGGCTTGAAAGTTGTGTAACAGAGACAGTAGGAAAAAGGTGGCAGCAGTTTACGTGCATCTGCTCGGTACATTGTGGCAATAGGAGTGTGCCAGTTTTGTACAAGAAGATAACTGGAGTGAAGAGGAAATAGGAGAGAAAGGCAGGCTGATTCGAGGTATGGGAAGGGGCAGGACATACCTATGTAGACGTGCCTTTGGCTTCGAGGATAGGGTCTTCTTAGTACTCGCTCATATAGGACTTGCATGCTGGGCTTGGCTAGTAAGATTGCACATATAGGCATGTTTAACCTTTTTATGAATTTGTCCTTTTGGGATGGTTTAGTATCTGTCCACTCGTGCAGATTAGTTTTAGTAAGCCGTTTACATTAAGTTGAATCGCTCCTGTTGGGCATTTTAAATCATTTGGATTTGGTGTACTGGGTTAAGATTTCACATTAATGTGAAGACTCTTTGATGGGTCTGTGATGTAACATTGTCATCCAGATGAAAAGACATGAGATGATGAGAATATTAACTAAAACTTGTATGTACTGTTTCACAAATATTGATGCAGACATAAGGACCTCCTTGCTAAATGTGCAGTATGCCGCAAGAATTGCATGCATTTCATTGCATGTACAGTTTACGTTGAATAAATTAACAACATGGATGCTGCATACCGAGTTCCATACGATGAGAGGATGGCAGGTCCTTAGTCACATTGGTGAAGTAGTCAAACAGGCCCTGGTAGGCAAGTAGCAGACTGGAACACATGTTATGGTGGAGGCTGAGGGCATGCTGCACACAGTGATCAGACACCAGAAATGACCGGCCCTGAAGGATCAAGAAAGGAAACATTGAAAAGAAGGACACACACATTTTTTTTAAAACACAAAACAATATTAGATTCACCAGTATTACAAATGTTTCAATATAGGGTTTTCCTGTTTATATAATTAGCTATATAATGATTTGTTTTTGCATTAGTGTTCCCTTGTTTATCGCAGGTATTACGTTCCAAAAAAAAAAATAGTATATATAAAAAAAATCCCATTAATTATATACTTTTTCATTTATCATATACTTTTTTTTTCTCGTTTTGTTGTTGTTTTTTTTAACTTTATTATAAATGCTTTTTCATTGATCATATATGTTATTTTTTCATTTACATAATTTTTTTCCATTAAAAGTTTTTATTTTATTTTATTTACTTACTTCAGTAGATATTTTTTGCATTTATTATGTTTTTTTTCTGTTTTGGTATGATTTCTAGTTTATTATGAATAATTTTTCAATCATCATTTAGCTTTTTTTTTTTTTTTTCTTCCTTCCCTCCCCCTTCCAACAGACACCGTTGGAAATGGCTTGTCTAGATAGCCCGTATGTCCCCGGTCAGATGTAGGGTTCGAGAGATCAAAAAGCACTTTTAAAAAAAAAAAAAAAAAAAAAAAAAGCACGTTGTAAAAAAATGTGCAGCAAGGCCACGAAAGATGAACCCGTGCTTAACGAGGGAACACTGTAAATCTTTTTTGTATACATATTAAAACTCTTAGAAGAAAAAGGATTGTCTTATATTATTATAACTAACAAACCTAATCCTTAACTAATTAATAACTTACATCTGGTGACACCTGCTTGACATAACCGCTGCCAAACACCACATTCTCTAAAGGTGGGATCACAGAGTCCTTGGTCTGTGCCGGTGCATTGCGATTAAGCCATGTTGTCTTCACTGGCCGAGGAAAACTAGGTAGCAGAGTACATGTAAAAATTTAACTTCTATGTTACAGTAAAATGAGTTTTGTGTCATAATACAAGGCAAATACGAGGTTTGACAAAATGTTACTAAAAGGCAACAATCTTCGTTGATACCTGATAAGCGGTTGATGTAGCGCCACGAGGGAGGCGTGAATAACAACAGACATGACAGAAAGGTGGAAGTAGTCAAACATGACATTAATGTGCTGGTGGATGCCTCGCTGAAGGCTAAAGTGCAAACGAAGTGTGCGGCTGCTGATATTCTGTAAAGAGCTTGGGTCATCTGGTCTGTAGATATCAAACAAATAAACATATTTCAGCTTATTCACACTCACATAATGTAAAGTAATAAACCCATCAACACTTACGTGTAATCGCCATCAGTGAAATACAAATCTAACTGGAGCTGGAAATCCAAATCAGAGAGGGACTCTTCCACCTGTTTCAGAAAGTATTTGGAGAGCAACTTAAAGTAGGTCCAATGTATAAAAACAAGGTGCTATGTTGTTGACAGTTTGCTACAGAAGTGACTGTTTGTTAAAAAATAATGCACAGCCGACTTTCCATCCATTTGGAGCCCTATGGAAACTACTGTACAGTTGTTTGCATGAGTTATTTGGGAGGAACTATTTGCTGCCCCCTACAGTCTGCTGGTGGGACTCTCAAAAGATCAAGACATACAAGTAACATATGTGGGAATATGTCCACAAAAACTGATGTCTTTTTCAAAAACAGTTAAAGAATGAAATCAAATAAACCTACCTTCTTCTCATCCAGAAGCACCATGCCTTTGAAGATGAGCACATCGTTGACAACAACCTCCTCGTTCTTGTACAGAATCTGAAACGTTTTGCTGGAGATGACATCATCTTGGACTGAAGCAGGAAACGCAAGGTCAGAGCCTAGACAAAGAAGCCAATTCAATTGTGGAACCACTGATGCACATGAAGCTTCTTCTTATTCATGATGACATAAAACCCTGTGCGTGCAAACATCCTCACAAATGTATTTACCGCTTCGGTGAAGAAGACTAGCTTCAATTTTGTGCGGCACCCGAGGTGGAATTTTCAGACTGGCACGAATCTGGTAGAACCTGAAAATTGGAACATTTAAAAAACAAAAAACAAAAATACGAGTGACTGATAACACACTGTATGTTTGTTTGGTCTCTAGTGTCACTAGTACAGGAATAACCTACCCGCAAGCTTCCAGTGGCTTACTTTGTAAAATGACACTAAACCGTTCCTGAATAAATAATAAGCACTTTCTTTTTGCAGTCACTCATGTTGTAAAGCTGAACTCTTCCAAGTAATGATGAGCCGAGGTGGCGTTTCATTTCACCACAGTGAAGCAATAAAAGTTAAACCATGCCTGCTGCAGGCTGTTTTAAAAATATACACCAAATACCTTTTATTTAAACATGGTTCTGTTTACTAGTCTTTGCAACTTAATTTGATTTTCTTTTGTTACACTTTACCTCTTGTTTATGTATATATATTTTTTCCATATATTTGATGGATTGTATTTAACTGATTTTGTTGTTTGATAGCCATGAGGACGCTGTACGGCATTTAAATAAAAAATGAACAAAATTCAACTTGGAATGGAAATGTAGGCTACAACCTGCTAAAAGACAATCCCAGCCAACATGTTCATAGTTTATGCATTGTATAATATTCTACTGATGGAGAGTGTGCTCAATGCTTTTAAACAACAAATGTGATTCCATAGAAACTTTTATACATAATGTCTACCACATGCGTGGGTTACAAAAAAGCACTTTGTAAACTCCCTGCATTATAAAGTACAGTACAAGTGATCCTTATTGCTCTGAGGGAGGGAAAGCTCACCTGATTTACTCAACATAATGTTCCTTAGTGTACTTGTGAAGATCACTCTGATCAGCTGGGACTTGGAGATGTATACAGTAATTCATTTTCAAGGTAAAGGACAAGAAGATGGACTGCATAACACTCTGTACACTTAATCCATAAGCAAACAGTGCAGTTTAGCTGATGACACATTTGACACGAGCAAGTCCACAAGCGTCTTCCTTTTTCTTTGCCTTTTTTGTGATGGTAACTGTGATGAAAAAGTGTGATGATAACCATGAAATAGGTAACTGCATTTAATGCAAAATTTACTTTACTTTTTAACAGTTAAATATATTGAATTGTGTGCGATGGATGCTTTTGTATTCAATGAAATATCTTTGAGAAAATGTTAGTGGGTTTGTCACTACCTGGAACAAATACCAAAAAAAGCTAATACAAATGTTGTCAAACAGTGTTGTGTCAATAAATGACAGACTAACTCACCCTCTTTGGAACAGGTCCACATTGTAAAACTTGTGGAGCTCCACCGAGAACTCCACCGTGGCCTGAATTTCAGTCATTGTGGTGTCTACACGCTGAGGTGTCTCACATCATCTGGGACACACACAAAGGCCTGCTAAGGAAAACAGAGACCAGGGTTATCACAAGAAGTAAGAATATGATACAAAAGAATGAGACATGAGTGATGAAGAGCCTTTTAGGGGAATTTTGGAATAGCTCTCTAGTCTCTACAGTGCAATTTAGTGATTGCATGACAAAGAAGGGTGAAAAGAAAGCTAACAGACAGTAAAATAATATCCATCTATCTACTTGTAATATAATCCTGTTTTATTTGTTGCATTCATTTAGTGTTTTTTCCTCCATTAAAACTGGTTAATTAATATGCATTTCTTAATGTTTATTTGTTTTGATATAATTTATCTTATTTTTAAAATGAGAAAAAAATATTAGCAAAATTAAAGTTTTTACAAATTCACATTCATAAAATAATAATATTTTTTTGGAATAAAAATGGACTTGAGCTTGTGCTTAAAAAAAATAAAAATAAAATAAAATCATCTACTGTGATGAGGACCACCTCAACTCAAATTGCCATCATCCTCAAATTACCAGATTATGTTATTCTACCCCTATGGTGGAATTAATGAATTAGATACTCACAACTTGGTTGTTTTTTTAGTGTTTCATGAAAAAACAAACGCAACAATAAATAAATAAATAAGATGGCCATTATTTTGGGAAGGTGAATATACATTAACATTTTTTATTTGCTTAATAATTGGTTGATTCACTGTAAAACAATAAAACATTTGGAAAGAAAATGAATTAATCTTCTATTATTAACATAGTATTTTGCATATTTTACGCACACACGTCATCTAGGGATGGCATACGGCCCATCTGTCCAATTTCGAGATCAATTGCACAAAAGTTTGCCCACCCTTAGATTATAGTAAAAACAAACAAAACAAACAAACAAAACCAACCAGAGGTTTACTGAATAGCTGTTTCCGTCAATGAATCCCTTTTGTTCAACACGTTTCAAACCAAAGTGATAAACAGTATAAATAAATGTCCTTAGCTTGTGTATTTTTAAATCGTACCCTGCACGAAAGTAGGACAGTTAGCGAAAATAGCCCTTGTTGTTAAGTTCACCATTTAGCTTCGTTATATTAAGAGGACCAAACCAGACATGGGGGCAAGAGGTAAAACAACATTAGCGGTAAAACGTCATCGGAAAGTGAGGGTGCATCATTCGGTAGAGACGTGATTACTAGTGCTACCCGGCAGACTAAATAACCTCAGCAACTGTGTCTTGCTTGTTTTTTTCTTTTCTTTTTTTTTTTAAATGAGGAGTGACTCTCGGTAAGGATTCGCTTAAGGGCCCGCAACATGTCAAGTGGGGTCAACTAACAATCTCACAACTGCACACAAATATAAAACCGCTGATACCCGTGTTACGATCGCTAATATCTGCACATTGC
Source organism: Festucalex cinctus (assembly GCF_051991245.1). NCBI lineage: Eukaryota > Metazoa > Chordata > Actinopteri > Syngnathiformes > Syngnathidae > Festucalex > Festucalex cinctus. The sequence continues at coordinate 17,278,576 of NC_135424.1, forward strand.
ACTGAGAAGTAGGAACGTAGAAACTAGGAAGCTAACATTTGCTACAGAGAAACTAACAACTCACTCACCATTGCACTGGCAAGCTAACATTAGCTAGCTAGCCAACGTAGTCCTCTCGCACTATATTCTTATCCTCTCCCACGTCCTGATGAAAAGGTCTTGCTAGTAGCCTAATGACACGTCCACCCTCAAGAAAACCGTAGAGTATATCCGCTCATCAAATGACAGCTTGGCCATTTACTCTTGGGGATGTGAGGAGTCCGAGCACAACCTGAGCGGCTGTCACTAGCGTTGCTAAAACAGCCCATTTACCATTTACGAGCGTGCGTTAATGCGCACGCACGCCAGAGGCGCAGTTGACGCTGCAATGGAGCCTGCAGTCTTCTCAACTGAGACTGCAAAAGTTACATTGCAGAGGTTGCAAATAATAATAATAATAATAATAATAATAATAATAATAATAATAATAATAGCAACAACAATTAACTTCATCCTCCTCCTCCTCTTCATCATGGACTGCATGTGGCCCATATGGGCCAGCTTTGCCCACCAGTGATATAAACAGATGGACTGACAGATGGACATAAATAGATGCTCAAAGGCCAAATAACAAACAAAAATGAAATAGACAAGCTGAAATGTAAAGTATATTAAATAGTTTTATTCATAATTAGTTACATTGGGGAATTATTTAGCCTAATGAAGCAAGTTTGATGTACAGTGTATGTACATTTTACTTCTTTTTTTAAAATACTGAATGAATATATAGAGCAATGATTTAATGGCAAAAAACAATAATAAAAATATATGGAAATATGTTTTAATTGTCCAATTTTAGGGAAAATGACTAAATGATTCTAGATTATGTAAAAGCTCGGCGGGCCAGATTATAGAAGGGAGTGAGCTCTATGCAGCCATACTTTGCCTAGACCTAAAAGCTAGCTACTTATGACTCTTTCATGGCTTAATAGTAGTCAGCTCGATCGATATCAATGGCTAGATAACAGTCATTAAATGTATAATAAATAGTCAATTAATTTGGAGTCAAGACAAGTTAAAATTGCACACACACAAAGTTGTTAGCAACACAAGAATTAATGTTTTTGGTACAGATTGGAGTTGTTGTTGTTGTTGTTTTTTTTTATAACTATATTGCATTGACCAAACTGCAAATGTACTTTTACAACAATACTGTACATGTATTACCATAACTTTCATTAAACAAAACATAGCAGACATTATTTTTAAATCCGATTACAGCAAAATGAAAGCAAAAAGCCCTTTACCAAGAAATGATGTGCCTGCTTGATGCCTTACCTTACAGCATTTTATCCCCACAGTCAACCAGCCAATATAAATGTACCAATTTGTCTCCCAACCTTGAGAATGTAAAGTTGACACTGTGAAAAGTATTCACTCACACCCTGAAACTAAAGGGTCAAGCAAAGCCCTGTCTTGAGGACTTGGAAGTTTCTCACAGGGATGCAACACACTCTGAACACTGAACACATAAGACTAATCATTTCCAGACCACACCATAAAATATGGGCGGAGTCCGAAAATAAGCCGGGGACCAAACTGTATTGCTATCAGATTATGTAGTTCACGCATTGTGTTCATGTTTGTTTTCTTCTCCTGAAATATACTTCTGTACACTCTGTGTTGCTGCTGTGTCATCTTACTATATTTCTGCACTGGAATCCATTCGCAGTCTCAAACTAAGTGCTTCACATATTGCAGCTAAATGGTGAGCGCTTATGGACATAGTGTAAGTAGACTCATGTAATTTTTCATCCTCTGCCCATACTGTATGTTGCCGCAAAGTGGAGGATACATTATATGCTAATTTGCAGTACTGATTACACATATTAATCGCTTTTGATCATTTGACACATTTGACAGTGGTGTAGCACTATTGCAAATCGGTGACATCACCCTGTTAGCACTCATGCTGTGCAGACCTTCAGAGCTAAGGAATTCTGTTTATATACGACATTTTATGTAACCATAGTGACTCCATCTGCATTTGATGTTATTCCATTTTCCTTCTGTACATACTGTTGCACTTATGTATTTTTTTTTTTTATGGCACATCCAATGTTGGCGTCTACGCAGAGAAATACAACAAATCATACAGCTAAAAAAAATGTCAGACCTTTATCAGAATGCTGGCACTACAAAACTTATCGATTGTGTCAGATATCTATTCCAAATTTGATAAAGGGCTTAACTTCCTGCCCAAGTGTGAACAAGTAGACAAATGTAGAGCTTACGTGTGAAAGAGAAGACAACAAACAGAAAGAGGTGGCCAAATATTTATTCAAGCTGCACTGGTGCAGCTTTGAAAACTCCGGGCTATTATTGCCTCTACATAATGTGAACAACTAACAGTCTGGTTAGCTGCTGTTAGCTTATACAGTATAGCTGCGCTATTGTTTTACTTTTGAGTGTACAAAAAGCAAAATAACATCTCACATGTACATGTACACAGTCATAGAAAGGGGTACAGTTTAGTGTCAATGGTTGTTCCATGGACAAAAGTAAAAATAAATAAATGAATAAATAAATTATTATTATTACTACTACTACTACTACTACTACTACTACGACTAATAATAATAATAATAATAATAATAATACATATGGTACAAACCTTTGAGGTAACAATCAATGTGTCAAATTGTGATTTCGTAATTTGGAGAGGTTATGCATGTATTTACATGATAACAAATTAGATATAAAATAAAGTTAAAAAGCACACACAATGATTAAAAGCTTACAAACCTAATCAGCTAATAGCTAATGCTCAGGCATTTTATTGACTTTGAAATACTATATAATACTAATATTTTTTTTGCTCCATATTGGCTGATGACAATTTGAAAGAGCTACCCCCTCTGTTTCTGCAGGATTTTACATCATAACCCAGTTCCATTTTGAAGAACTGGCAAGAAGAGGCGCTGTCAAAAAGTTCCCAGGATCATCCCCACAATAAGTTGCCTGTAAAATACTAAAAAAAATAAAAGAGACAGCTTTTAACTTCAGAATCAACATCAGCGCTGTATGGCGTTTCTACTGCACTAGTGTTGTTTTCTTTTGGCCAGCAGCGCTATCTACAGGTGAAAATGTAAACTACAACATTTAACCCAGTCCATAGTTCTGAACATTTTATTTTATTTAGGGCTATCAGTTTGTGTTCATTGCGGGCGACCTGCTGCTTGAAAGCGCTATATAAGATGACTTCACTTGGACCATAAATATGTACTTGCAATGCATGCAGTGAAATGTACCTTGGAACCAATCCCATGACATTCATGAATCATGACATAGAGCAAGGTGACTGCTATAAAGCTTATCAAATCAAGAATGCTAGGAGGTACAGTTCGACCCGCACTGAAAAATGCGTAAAGATTGTTGCAAATTCTGTCTACAAGAGTCGTAGACGTACTTGTTGTACTATGCCGTGCTGCAATACACACAAAACAAGCAAAAGGGTTTGTTTCCAATCATGTGCCTTCCTTGACACAATTTGACAGAACAACAAATAGTGCCCTCTAGTGGACATGATGAAAAAACGTCATCGAACTCCAGTATTATTCAACGACGACGCCAAAATAATAATAATAATAATAATAATAATAATAATAATAATAATAATAACAACAACAATGATGATGATAATAATAATAATAATAATAATAATAATAATAATAATAATAATAATAATAATAATAATAATCACAACAATAAACAGTTTCAATATTTCAGTTCCCTTATTGTGGTGAATTCGGATGTGAATATGCAGTTATATTTTATTTTATCTTCCTATTAATTTTGAGCTGATTCCTTGTGATGGGATGAGAGCAGAGAGAAAGGCCGGTTGTGATCTTCCCGTCAGGACTATGGTTATGTTATGGTCTGGGTTTTGGTTTTGGGTTCACTCTCCCCCATGAACCCTGACAAGGACATCGGTAAGAAAATTAAATAAATGACATTAAAAAAAAAAAAGACTGTCATGTGATAAGTTAAGTGTGATAAGTGATAAGTCATGTGATAGTTGTCAAAATGTGCATGACGTTTCCTTGTGTATGAAGTGTGCTATATAAATAAAATAAAGTCCTCCACATTGCATACATATTGGGCCATGTGACAAAATGTGTAAGATGATTAAAAGCTTACAACTCCTTTTCACTTTATACAAATTGGGAATCAAATAAAAAAACAACAACAGTTGATCATGCCTATTGGTGTAGTCTGTGACCACTCCCTTTTGTCTTCCCTCCTTTCACCTGACACAGCATGAATAAACATGACACAACATGAATATTTATGAGCTCGGGATGGCCACGGGCCCTCTGAGGGTCTCTAGATAGCCAAGAGGGGTCCAGCGGGGTTGTTTTGTCTGGGGCTTCTTCCATCCCAACAAATCCCACAGAAAAGGACTTCCAACTGTTACCTTTCCAGCCCACGGGGAATCATGGCTCGGGCCCCCGGCTATCAAGGGTCTCTCCTGGGGCTGCTCCTGCACTTTGCTCTACTTTGCTCAGCTCAAGTAAGTCTTATTCGCGACCGCCTCTGTTTCTCTCTATAGAGTGATGTGACAGTGGTACAGGTGAGTGCTTTCCTACACATTGCTCTGACATATGGCTGTTAGTCAAGTATGTAAATGAGTGCTTTCTTTCTTCAAATATTGTGTGGATATTACCCATGTAATATTGTATTTGAGTGACGTGTCTGGATTCCTTTGGGGAAAAAGGTTAATGTTTTATACTCCACTTGTTGAAGTAAAACCTTTTTAATGAATTTTCATTGCTACAATAACTTTTTATGTTTTGTTTTTTGCTTTGTTTTTTCCAATAATGTATTTTTAAATAATGTATTTGTAATAATGACATACAAATTAAACACAGTGAAATTATTTTTGGCACAAATTTTGTTTTATTTTTCCATTTTTATTATAAATAATTCACAAGGTTAGTTACCCAATATGGTTAACGGACATCAAATGCATTCTCAAGTCATGTAGATTTATGTTTGATGTGGGTTATACCTTTTCCCTAGGTGTCGTTCTCATTTTTTACACAAACAACAAATGACATGAAAAATAATTAAATATTTTCAAATGGTTGTGTACTACTTAATTGTTTTTCCCTACCCAGAGGGAACAAGGATTTCCTGGACCTGCAGGGGTACCAGGAATTGATGGCATTGATGTGAGTTCTTGAGTGCAGTAACATTTTTTTTGTTTTATTATATTTGTGACTCTATATTTTGTCTTTTTTTTTTTTTTTTTTTTAGGGTGACAGAGGATCAGATGGCCCAGCTGGCCCTGCTGTAACTATACATTTTGATTTTGATATCCCCTTTTAATTGTATAGTAATAATTATGATTTTATTGTAGGCTTATTTCCCAAATATTCATGTGAAATTGTCATTTTCAGGGACCTGATGGAGACCTTGGTAAGGTTGGATCTTCTGGATTACCCGGAATTCCTGGAAATGATGTAAATAATCTATGTTTGTATGAATGCTTTTCTCTCTTCATCTTTCAATCTTATTTGTATTTTCTGTATTACTTTAGTAGCACATATTTTGCATTTGCTGTTAATCCTACAGGGGATTCTAAAGTGATTAGATGTTTGCAAAAATGTGAAAATATTAATAGACAGGATGTCTTGTAACAACCACTGTATATTGTCCACACAAGGGCATGAGTAGCCTACTTATCTTTAAATAATAATAATGTTAATAATAATAATCAAACTACGGTAATTGTTAGTATGTTCCGCAAAGATTTTAGGCCATTATTTAAAAGGTTGTTTTAGCAATGCAATAATGACATTATGAACAGCCAAGGCCCAAAATTGTGTCAGTTACTCAAACTATATAACTGGTCATTTTATCAATCTCAAAGAAATGCAAAATGAGTTCAACACAAACTCGTCATACTGTTAAAACATTTTGACCTGAACTGTAATTATTTTCCAATTTGTTTACTAGTATGCAATTAGAAAAAATAAATGTGCATTCTCTATAGTATTAGTAGGCTGTTTGGTGTTTTTCTTACTATACATTGTGAAATTTGAGCCATCCTTAAGACTGTGCATGATAAAGTTAACATTATCTTCAAAAATACACAATAAAAAGGTAATATAGTGTAAAGTTGTTGTAACACACCTCTGTAAAAGCTTATTTGATTAGATTGACATTAATGTCTATCATCATCTGTTATACGTGAAAATGACAGGTGACAAAAGTCCCAAAATCGCAAACCTACATAAAACATGCAAATTCATTCGCGCATCAACTCGATGGCAGTTTGAAAACAAAAGTATGTCTGTGATCCAAATGCAGTCTGTATCTCCCACTGAGAATCCACAAAGCAGTGTGGAATGATTCCTTGTTTGAAATGAGCCAAAGGAATGTTGCTGTCTGCAGTCTGAGTGGTTTGCCCTCTTGGCCCACTGCTGACTCCTTCCTCCTCTAAACTTTCCTCTCGTGTGCGTCTTTAAGTTTGTTAGGATTTGAGTGAAACTGGGGATTGAATTAATGCACCAAGCTGCACCGTATTATATAACGTAACAGCCGGTAGGAGGTGGTTAATCCCTTTTATGACCAGGGCTCCTCCCACAAGGTGAAATTTATGATGATGTAACATTATAGCGATCTAATTCTGAATATGGAAATATTGCCAGAGGAAAGGTACTGGCTCATTTAACAAGCACATGACAACGTGAGCTAATCCTGACTGAATGTGCTCTCTGCAGGGTTTGACCGGCCCTATCGGAGAGCCCGGGCCTGACGGTCCCCCCGGACAGAAAGTAAGTGACTAATGAGCCCCTCACCTCAGAGCACGTCCGGGAAACGGTGCCAAGCTGCTGTCTGCTCTTTTGCCGTTCCATGCATAAATTCCTTCTGACAAATGAGACCTAATCCTGCAAGTCCTCTGCGTAATCTCCGTGGGGAGGCAAAACCCGGCATCGCTCCTCATTAGTACAAACATTGCTAGGTCAAGTGTGCCCGGCCGGACTCAGTCATGTGATGACTATTTAGCCTCACATAGATCATTTGCAAAAACAACATAAAAAGTGTTTGGATCTATCCATTTAATTAATAGAGATCTTATTGTTTCTAGGGAGAACCCGGAACATTTGGACCTCGCGGCGCTACTGTGAGTTAGGCATCATCTCCAAAATGCCACCGTCAAACTACATGAATCACTCATCACACTGTATGTTTTTCCTCAGGGTGTCGGGTCAGATGGACCCCCTGTAAGTTGATCGGCAAACTTAAAGAAATACTTCACTTAATTAGCCCATTATGGCAATAAAAAAGTTAATACAGTCTTCCCTCGCTATAACGCGGTTCACTTTTCGCGGTCTCGCTGTATCGCAGATTTTTTTTTAAGTGCAATTTTGCATAATTTTTTTACAGTAATATACCGATTTTATAAAATTTATGAAGGTTTGAACATTGTCAATGTTTGAACAAGAGAGAAATGTGAGAACATGTAAATGCCTCAATGAGAAAAGTGTATAAATTGTGCGGTCGGGGATTTTAGAGCCTTAAAACATTTATAAGAGTTGTAAAACATAAAGCTAACTACTTTGCGGATTTCATTTATTGCGGGTATTTTTTGCAACCTAACCCCAGCGGAAAACGAAGGAACACTGTATTTTGTCTATAATTAATTTGATACTTATTTTTTTCCACGAACAAATAGTACCTTTAAAAACACATTTTGCAACTTGCTGTCGACTGAAAATGACATCACAAGAGCTCAGGTAACCAATCACAGCTCAGCTTGTAAATGTCACATGACCAAACCTAAAAAACAGGTGAGCTATGATTGGTTACCTGAGCCCTTGTGATGTCCTTTTCAGTCGACAACAAGTTGCAAAATGTGTTTGTAAATTGTACGTGAAAAATAACGAAAGTATCAAATTAATTATAGACAAAATATTAACTTTTTATTGCTATAATGGGCTAAATAAGTGAAGTATCTCTTTAATTAGTCTTACTTGTTTGCATGTTTTCGCGTGAAAGCAAATTTCATCTCCATCTGATTCGATTCTGAACAGGGGCCACCTGGGCCTGGAGGACTTCCGGGCGAACTGGGAAAAACAGGACCACCTGTGAGTACAGAAAGTGTTTTAATTAGCTATTTTTTAAGTCATGAAAAGTGAAAGTCAGATCATGTTAAACATTATAAGTGCTTTAAAACCTCTTTGTAGCCATCTAACAGGAGATGTGATAATATTTCATCATTATGATTAAATGATTGCAATGCAGTATACTGTTTTACCTCTCATAACACATAAAATGTTAACTGTATTTGCATTTAAAAGCCCTTCTCACATTTTTTGAGATAAGGTTTAGTTCCTAGTAATTGTTTTTTTGTTTGCCATATTTAACTCATTTTATTGCAGATGATGTTGCCCTTTGGCTAACATTTATTTCATTTTCAGGTGATTCTGGGGAGAGACGCTAATTAAATTAAAGGGGAAGTCAACCCAAAAATTTTCTTTACATTAATATGTTGTATGTGCCTCCACCAGTCTAAATATGGTATGCTGATTAATACTGCATTTGTAGAATATGCGTTAGAATCCATCTTTTTTTTTTATCCATCTCAGGAGATGACCATTTTGACACTTGCACTCGACTGAAAATGACATCACAGTTGCTCAGGGCAAAGGTAATGACCAATCACGGTTTACCTGTTTTCTGAAGCTGAGCCGTGATTGGTTATTACCAAAGCCCCGGGCAATTGTGATGTTACTTTCAGTTGACAGCAAGTGGTAAAATGGCCGCCACCTGAGATGGTTGGATTTGCTTCTTAATTCATATTATTAGACTAGTGGGGGCACATACAACATATGATTGTTTAAAAAAAAAAAATGGGTTGACTTCCCTTTTAAATGCATTGCCATGGTGCAAATAAATTGAACAATCAATGGTTCAAAGAAGAAAATACAATGTGTGCATGATTAACAACAGATTATTGTTTACTTACTTAAATATTACTGTTTTGTTGTTGTTGTTGTTGTTGTTAAGATAGCATATAAGTGGTCAGATCTGACTGTAAATAATGTCTTTACATTTACACTTTTTTGCACATGTGTTGACCACAGGGGCCGATGGGTGTGAGAGGGCCACAAGGACCTCGTGGACCAACGGGCCCCAGAGTAAGTGGCCCCTTTAATTTGAAACCTAACATAAATTGAGATGAACTTCTTAGATTAGTAGCGTCTTCTAAGTATTCAACATTTCTCTTCCGTTGCAGGGGGCAACTGGGATGCTGGGCAGCCTCGACCTGGTAAAACTAGTCAAAATGAAAAGAGAGATATTCAAATTTTGTGATGTTTTACATTGATGATTTTTGTGCTGTTTTATAGTGTCCCAACTCATGTCCGTCCGGAACCTCTGGACATCCTGGCCTTCCTGGCATGAAGGTAATTTAAAGAGAAGAACCAAACCTTAAAAATTGGGCCTCCACTAGTCACCTCAAATATACAGTACTGTATAGTCTCTTTATGTTAAATATATATTTGCCAGATTGTTCCTTTAGGCGCAAAAACATTTTATGCGATGCCAAAAAAAACACTTAAATTAAAAGTCTGCTGTAATTGCTTTTTTTTCTATGCTTTTTCCCAGGGCCACAAAGGAGTAAAAGGTGAAGCAGGGATACCAGGCAAACAAGGACACAAGGTATATATTGTTCAAATATTCCATGCAGGTGATTCATCCCAGTGAGATTTAGGCGCATAAATGCAGCACACATTCCCGAGCAGATTATGTCTGAACCCTCCTGTTAGGAAAATCTCACTCCACAGTGTGAGGCAAGCATATTTTGCGCTGCTCTTTGTCAGGAAGAGGCCAGACGCGCTCGTGTAATGCCTCTGATACCTCGCGACGCAGCCAGCGTGATTTATTTGAAATGATGTTCAAGCACCCCTCTTCCCCTGTAATGTGTTCATACACTATAAAAATGGAAATGAGGTGATCTCTGTGTGTGCAGGATATGATTCACCATCAGCCTCACAATGATGTTGTCTGTCTGTCACAGACTAAAGTGGAGCCATTTCAGGGACCTTTTGCCTGCTTATGCAGAACCACTTGCTGGTAACAATAAAATGACCGCATGATAAACCGGGACAGTTTCCATCTTGTTCAGGTCTAAGGTTCGCAATATGCTTCACTGAGTGGACTATAAACGCTCCGTACAGAGCTAGAGGCCTCTGTAAACATATTTTATTACCATTTATCGTACAAACAAAGGTTTTCAGAAGAAGAATATGAATGTTTTCTCTTTCGAACAGATCATTTTTCTGCATTGTGATGTAAAACATGCCAACTTCTTTCATGACATTCACTTGCTTGTTGTTGTGCACTGGTTCATTATCCGCCCTGTGTTGTTTACGTCTTTCAATAGGCACTTCTATTACCCGTAATTAAAAGAACAAATTGCCTTTTTAATGACACAAAATCTGTGGTGCTTGAAACCCCCAAAAGCTTTCTTGCGCATCTAGTGCAAAGTCAGCACATTATTTATTTGTAATTAGGAAAGCGGGGCAACAAATTAGAGTTAAATCATCGGCTTAACAAAAATTTAAAACAGAATTACTGTTCTTGTTTTAACATTCACACGATCCCCAGTCTTTGTACAACTGAGAGGCATCATTACTGGTGTGACTTTTTTTGTTGTTGTTTGTGTTGTGTTTGCTCCTAGGGGGAGGAAGGAGAGCAAGGGGGTCAAGGGGAGGTCGGCGCACAAGGGCCGACGGTGAGATTGACTATTTATGTTTTGCTTTGAGTGTGTGCTGTGGTCATGCCCGCTTCTATTTCACTCACCTGCTGTCTCTGTGTGTTATTACAGGGTGCCCAGGGCATCCGTGGTGCCACAGGAATGATGGGAACTAAGGGAGAGATGGTTGGTGGTTTTTCTCTTCTGTAATATTTAAACCCTAAAACCTGCTGGGTCAAAATAAAATAACACAAATTGGGTCAAAAATGGCCCAATTTTTTTAAATGAAAATTTAAATTAAGAATACATCGCAAAGCAACCAAAATTATGGGTTGTTTTGTGGTTTACTTTATATAACCTTTTGGGATGATTTAAAAGCCCAATTGAATTGAGTAAAAAAAAAGAAAAAAAAAAAGAAAAAAAAAGAACCCAAAACATTGAGTCAAATTAATTTAACTAATTTGCTCCCAAAATCATATAAATATGTTCTATTTTAAATACAAGTTTTTTTTTTTTTTTTTTTTTTTTTAATGCTAGTGCATACAGAAGGCTTTGATACAGCCTCTGAACTGAAGAGAACAATTGTAGCAATGGTAGTTATTAAAAAAAACAAAAAAAAACGGCCAGCAGGTGGCAGTAGAGTATAAGAGCTCAACCAGGGCCATGCTACAACAAGCTGTTTTCCCCACAGTTTTAAACACATATGTGAATGATGAAACTTAGCTATATTCTAATGCTAATCGCTGCAAAACAGATTTTTAAAAAAAATAAAAATAAAAATTGACAATAAATCACGAAGCAACCCAAATTTTGGGTTGTTTTATGGTTTATTTTACGCAACTTTTTGGGATAATTGTATAGCCCAATTGAATTGACTTAAATCATGAAAACAAAACGTTGAGTCAAATTAATTTAATAACCCACAAAGCAACCCACTTTTTTGTTTTGTTTTGTGAGTTATTCATTTGACCCAACCTTTTTATGTTAACGGAGTAGCCCAAATGAATTGGGTAAAAAATAAACCCAAAATTTGGGTCGAATTAAATTAATAACCAACTAAACAACATTTTTTGGGGATGATTTGTGAGTTATTCATTTGACTTAACTTTTTGGGTTAACCCAATCGAACTGGGTAAAAAATTAACGGACCCAACTCTTATTTAACCTAAAATGTTGGGTCAAAATAAATGAATCACCCACAAAGCAACCCATCTTTGGGGGTTTACCCAGTTTTTTTGGGTTAAATAAATAACCCAAAAAGTTAGGTGACCCTTTTTTGACCCAATTCTGGTTAATTTGAACCCATCTGTTTTTAGTTTAGTTTACGTTGAATAATCACAAAATGTGTAACCTCTAATATTTGCTGTCTGACAGGGAGTTCGAGGTCCTGATGGAGATCCAGGTCCTCAGGGTGTTGGTGGTGCATCTGTAAGTTTTTAAAAGAGACCACATGGACACAAAATGTACAAAGACAGATCTGTGAAATAGTTAATTGATTAGTGGTTCTGGTAGACTCTTCTGGGAAAACAAACTATTTAGCTTCCAAGTTGGAGGCACACCCCAACCACGAATGGTATCATTCTCTTGGAATGCAAAAATTAAAGATGCCTCATAGAGAGTCTTTTGTCTGTCAACAAGTTGTTGCATAGTTTTCACACAAACTAACCAAGCCTTGCATGAGCAATATTGATATTGTCTCTTACGTGTAACCTGTTACCCTGTCAGTTTCTTTTTAAGCTACTCTCACCTAAACAACTACTTTGACCAAATTACCATGTCATGTCTAACATCACAGCATCACAGCTAAAAATACTTTCAAATTACTGTATTTGCATTACTTTTGTATTGTGCTACTATTACCAGAGATGGGAAGTAACGAAGTACATAAACTTCATTTCTGTACTTGAGTAGTTTTTTTTTTTCCCAGTACTTTATACTTTCCTGAGTATTTATTTTCTAGACTACTTTTTACTTTTATCAGTTACATTTTAACATGAGTATCTGTACTTTTTACTTGATACATTTTCAAAACAAAGTCATTACTTTTGTTTTTAAATGCATGGAAACGATTAAAATCCTTAACCTGAATGGAAAAAAAAAAAGCCATCAATGTCTCTGGCTACGCCAATCATATTACACACTGTCCCCTACATCACACTATAGGTATACCCATTTTTACTCCATTGGCTAATATTTTTCAAATTGACGTAGATTAGATACGTACATTAGATACGATACTTTTTTTCTAAATGAAATTTTTACTTCTACTCGTCAAGTACATTTCAGAGCCTGTCCATTTTTTTTTTTTAGTAATTATTTGAGTGAGTACTTTCACTTTTACCAAAGTTGTTTTCTACTCAAGTAATTGTACTTTTACTCAAGTATAGAATGTTAGTATTTTCCCCATGTCTGACTATTACCCAACACTGGACACTACGATACGATTTCAGGGTGATCAAGGCCAACGAGGTGTGATGGGTGAGCCTGGCCCTAAAGGTGAACTGGTACGTCGGCACATCATCAGCAACCTTACAGTTGGGAAATAACGTTTGCTTGAAGAATTTGACAGAAGGTTTTGTTGTTCAGGGCTTACAAGGGCCAAGAGGCATCACAGGTCTGCCAGGTCCCAAAGGAGACTCTGTGAGTATGACTCTTTTGTCACACCGGATGTTCCATTTTTTGGGGCTTATTTTACCATTCTCACCAGGGTTTACCAGGTGTGGATGGCCGTGAGGGTATTCCAGGCATGCCGGGAACAAAGGTAGCACTCCAACTGTTGCTAGCATGAGTTACAATCAAATCGGATATTCCTCACTGTTTGTTTTCCCCTCCAGGGAGGAATTGGAAAGCCTGGACTTCCTGGAGAGGTCGGCCCTCAGGGACTTCCTGTAAGTTTGACTCCCCCAAACTAAGCTCAGCACACAGAGTTAAAACACCAATAATTCTGTTGTATTATATTTGTTGTGATCTCAGCCATCTAAAAGAAACATGGTATTAAACACACACACACACACATACGCATACGCGACGAGTCAGTAATTACGTTCTCCCGGGCACAAGTGTGCGAGCAGCGCTTCTCCCGCCCTCTAATGTGTGAGGAGCTTAATGAAAGGCACTAATGGGACTCAACTCGACTGTGACACTGTTTAGCCAAGATTGTGTCGGTGTTAAAGTCGTCACCCGAATTAAACCTCCAGGGCGCTGTGATCAAGACGTTTATAAGCAGCTTATTTGGGCCAATAGCTCAGACAAATATTTTTTATCCATCTGTGTGCAAACAGTGAGGTGAATTTCCTTTTGACGATGTTTTTGCGATTTTTCTTCTGTGTGTTTTAGGGTTTGCCTGGCTCACCTGGACCAAAAGGACAGAGTGGCTCAAAGGTTGCTGGTTTGATTCACAATTATATAAAAAGTAGGGATGGGCGAGTACCGATACCAGGTATCGGTATCGGGCCGATACCAGCTTTCTTCAAGTACTCGAGTACTCGTGACGCAGACGAGTACAAGTGACCGATGGCAGAGCGGGAAGACGTTAAGTGAGTCCTCCTTGCCTGTAACTGGTGCCAACTTGCAGCAGTTTGTCACCAAAACTTCACTGGTTTGGAAATACTTCAAAATTGTGAATCTTAAACTAAAAGAGCATTTTTGTGTTTTATTTTGAGCGTTAAGACTATTGAAGAGTGACTGTGCTGTTTTTTTTGGGGGTCAAAATTAAAGGAAATATATTTGTTTAAAAATATCTTTTAGTGATTTTTTTATTTTTTATTTGTCAAAATGTACTACTGGTATCGGCAGTGGGTATCGGTATCGGTGAGTACTGAGGGTCTGAGTATCGTATCGGTCTGAAAAAAAAGTGGTATCGAACATCCCTAATAAAAAAAGTGTTATTTCTTACGTTTGTTTTCGAAATTAAAATTGTCATTTTATGTTTTAGGGAGATGCCGGTCAAACAGGCTTTCCTGGAACAATGGGTTCCACCGGGAAAATGGTATAGCACGCCAAGTTATGATCCAACAAGACTTGTATTATATTGACCTGACAGATACGAAAGGCAAAACAACTCTGACTTTTTTCTGTATAGGGCGAGCTCGGGGAACAAGGTGAGGTTGGAATCGCTGGACCCATGGGTGAACCCGTGAGTATTCGTCCTGGTTACATTGTAATAGTTTTAATTAGATTACAAGTCAAAGGACCTCCTTCATTATTGTGAATCCGCCTCTTTGTTTGCAGGGAGACACGGGAGAACAAGGCCCAGTGGGTTCAGTTGGCAAACATGGTTCCAGGGTAAGATATTTGCGAATATAACTATTATATAGGAGCATTTATTTCATACTATTTTATTGAAAACATTTAGAGGCTATTGAGTATATTTATTTTCTTGAACACAAGTGGGGATAATTGAATTTTTTTTATTCAACAATTACAATGTAAGATCCTGTTGCTTTTAACTAAACAAATAAAGCCTGAGAAGGTTTCTTCCTGGCTGTTTCCAAGTAGACGTTGGTATTATCGAGTGGATCTCACTTGAGGTCGACTTTCACAGTGAGGGGAGAACAGACTGAAAGGGTCCACTGTTCTCTTGACATTCCTCACAGTGCCGCGGAGATCAAATAAGAGACAAACTGAAGATGGGCTGCCATGAGCTGTTGGCTGCGCTTAAAGTTCACTACATGAGCCAACGCAAGGCATTGTATGCACTCTTGTAAAATAATAATGCTCAGCATATAATGCCTATGAAAGTTTTCACAACAATTCTTTATACCTCATAGTGCTTTTAATTGTATTCTCTTATATTAAAGTGCGGGTACTCTGGTTTCCTCCCACTTTCTAGAAACATGAGATTAAAGAATAAATAAGACAGCCTTTTAATTGTTTTTAAATTATTATTATTTTTTAAATTTTTATTTATTTATTTTTACAAATTTTTACATTCACTGTTGGAAAAGAAAAAATCATTATTCATTGTCCTGCATGTTTTGTCTCAATTTTCTTTTATTACATCTTTAACTCTTTGACTGCCAAAAACGTTTAATAACGATTAGTAAAATCACGACGTATGCTGCCATAAACGTGAAATGACGTCATCTACGTTTTTTTTTTTTTTCTTAAATGGACGGAGCAACGTCTAAGTGCAGCGCTGTCTGGTCAATGGGTTGTGGAATCAAAAACACCACCTAACTATGGCCAGCAGATGGCAGCATTGTGTCTCTTTTCAATGGGCTGTAGGTGTATGGAATTACAATGAAATGTGATGGAATCTGATGAATGCTCGTAATCAGCGAAATGGCTGGTTGTTGTTGTTTTTTTTCCCTAATGTGTGGCAGTAAAAGAGTTAAATAATTTTAAATGCACAACATTTTAATTTTTATTTTGGATCATTTGTGCACATGTTCTTAATGTTTTGACTTGTACCTTTAAGCCCGTATCCCACTGATGGTCAAACATTTGCGGCGCTAGCGAAAGTTGATTTCACGTCAGGGTTCGTTCAAGTTGAAAAACGTTTGCCTAGAGTTTTAGTGGTCTTTCTTGTCACATGTTAAATAAACATTTCCTTTCGACAAAAAAGACCTTTAAACCTCTAGGTGAATGTTCAGCAAAATTTTGCAAATGTTTGCGAACTTGAATGAATCCTCACACATCACATTATGTATTATTATGTCTTCAGATCTTATTTTAGAAGCATATAAAGACCCATTATTATTTTTAACCATCAATTACTGTATGTCCATTCTATACAATAAAACAAACAACTTTTAAAATGTACTTGTGGGTTTATGATAG
This sequence comes from Festucalex cinctus, assembly GCF_051991245.1. NCBI lineage: Eukaryota > Metazoa > Chordata > Actinopteri > Syngnathiformes > Syngnathidae > Festucalex > Festucalex cinctus. The sequence continues at coordinate 17,295,104 of NC_135424.1, forward strand.
GGACCCAAAGGTGATCCCGGTCTTCCTGGTGTTCCGGGCCCTCCTGGCGTTCCTGGAGTGAAAGGAGAAAGGGTAAGAAAATCACCACAGTCCATCTCAGAAAGACGGTGGTTTGGATGATTATTACTCAACACTGAGCTCCCTATGATGAGGAATAATGCGCACACACATACGCACGCACACACCTGCAGCAAAGCTCATTTGTCTTCTTGATTACAGGGCGAGCGGGGAGATGCAGGGCCCAAGGGAGAGCAGGTATGAAATCCTCATATGAAATGATTATTTCATGTATGTGGTATAATGATACTTAACCTAAAAAATGATTACATATTTTTTCAAGGGACCACAAGGTGATGAGGGCAACCCTGGAGAGAGAGGGGATAATGTATGTTATACAGTTTCTTTTCACTGTAAAATCCAAAGAAAATACAATGCATGTTGTTTCCATATTTGATGATATATCGCTTGTTTTGAAGGGGGGACCTGGAGAAGGTGGCGCAAAAGGAGAGGTGTGTCACAGTTTCATTTTTTTGGGCATTGCAGGGCTTCTTTGAATATGCTAATAACTGCTTAATTCAATGGGTTGGCTCTGTTTTATTTGCCAAGACTGGAAGCCCCGGTGAGCCAGGCAGAAGAGGTCCAGAGGGAGTTCGAGGCCAGCCCGGAATTGAGGGGCCGCCCGGCACACCTGGACCACGAGGCATGCAGGGGAATAGAGGTCCACCCGGTGCCAGAGGAACACAAGGTCCTGCGGTAGGTAGAGGATAGTACATTGTCCTTAAAAAGTACAATAGGTACAGTTTAGGCCTGCACGATATAACGTTTGAACATCGTGATACATCGTGCGCATGTGCGATAGCCACATCGCAAGACGTGCAATGTTTTTAATTTTTTTTAGAGCAAGCAAACATTTGTTTTGCTTCATAAAGGTAGCTTCTCGCGCTCCCTTCTGCTAATCAGTCACCGGCGCCATTTATAAAAGCAGTCTATTTATATGAATACAATAGTGTCATGGTGAGTTAAACAAATTCTTCCCAAACTGCTAATCAAGTCATCTGGTGAAAATTCTTCCATTTTTAATATCGCATTATATATCGCAGACCCCCCCCCCAAAAAAATCGCAATGTCATTTTTTTCCAATATCGTGCAGCCCTAATACAATTCATTTCATCTTTAAGAGTACAATGAAAAGGGATTGGGGTGTTCAAAACTCTAAATTTATTGTTGGCATTTTGAATAAAATCAATGATCTATCTCGATATATTGGAATATTGTTGAAAACTTGGAGAAGGGAAACTCATATACATTGCACAGTGGATCCCCACAAGCGAAAATGTAATATAATTGACACTCAGTGAAATGCAATGCAATAAACACTGATATACATAAAATAACACAAAAAATATGCTTAAAATATTTACAAATATTTAAAAAAAATCCACTGTTTATACAGTAGAATGACTCCACACTTCACTTTTTTAATTGAACTACTAAAATAAATGCAGTTGTTTGAGATTCTATATCGTAATACGGAAGAAGATTAGGGCCAGTCAAGAGAAAAAAAAAAGGTTGGCAGGATTCTGACTTTATTCTCAGAATTATTAGTTTGAAGTCAGAATTCTGACTTTAATCACAAAATTCTGACTTTAAAGTGTGAATTATGACTTTAAGCAATTCATAGCTCCGCATACAAGGTCTTTTCTGACTTTAAAGTGAGAATTCTGAGAATAAATTCTGAATCCTGCCAACCCCCCCCCCCCCCCCCCCCCCCCCCCCCCCTTTCTCTTCACTATAGGCTTAATCCTCTTCCGTATCATTGAGCTTCACTAGTATTTTCCCTGATTTCTTTTTTTTTTTTTCCTTTCAAGAAAACAGTTTTGAGGATTGACGGTGTAGATGTTGTGGCAATGCCAGTAAGCTTGGGCTCAAATTTTAATGTGGATTTGGGTTTTCAATGTTACTGATAAAATTTGGTAAAAGTGTGGTTCAAGCAGTGGAACCAGTGACCCCTCGTTGACCTGACAACAACAAAAAATGTTCCATTTAGAGATCAGCAAAAGCCATTCATTTGCCTTCTCTGAAAAGTCTTTGTCATGGTGATAAACTACAAATAGGAAAGAAAATGTTTGGTCAAACGAGGATGGTGAAGTGCTATGGTGTCTTGATACCCTCTGCTACTGTTTGCGTTTCAGGGTAAAGAACCGAGCGACCAGCACATCAGGCAGGTCTGCATGCGAGTCATGCAAGGTAAGAAGCAGTGATGACCCCATTCATCATCCCCTTGTGCCTCGTTTATGACTTGAATCTCGGCCGCAATGCTTGCTTACGCTCGCTCACCTAGCATAGCGCTGGCCTTCTGCTCTCTCATTGATCAGGACGCTTTCTCAATGCTACACAGTTCACACGTGGGAAAGAGAAGGGCTCATGAGCAAAACATGAAATAAGCTTCAGTCTTTGTTTATTTGACGGATGAAAGATCTCCTTGTTCGCCCTGGAAGAAACGCTCCAGCGGAAGATGCAACCTCTGTTCTCTTTATTCTTTTGCTCTTGTGTCTTGCAAACTCATCTCCTAGAGTCATTACTTTTTTATAGCCGAGCTGCTGAAAAATTAATTACACCTCCAGCAGACCTCCACTCCTCCGCTCAGAGCAAAGAGAGTCAGTGCCAGGGAAGGCAATGTTTAAAAGGAAGAGTCGGGCTGCATGCACTGCATGAATTTTCAGCAAGACCCAGGGAAGTGCAAGATATCAGGCAGCAAAGAATCACAGGAGATTAATATTGGATCATTTGCACCATGAACATACATTCTCTGTGGCTCATTGCTGTGTTAAAAAGTAGAGTCTCTGTTGAATTTTCTGAGGATTATGTTGAAAGACAGGCGAAGTTTCAAGAATTTTCATGACTTTAGTCCCTGCTTCACTCTGAATTGAACCCACAAGTGTCGAGAACATCGCCATGAGGCTTATTGCCATCAATAACAACGGTGTCTGTCATGAACTCGCTGGTTTAATTCTTTCACAATTATCACTCCAATAGAACAACTGGCCCAGTTGGCTGCTAGTTTGAGAAGACCAGAGTCTGGTGCGACCGGCTTACCTGGCAAACCGGGACCCCCGGGCCCTCCTGGAGCTCCAGGCGACAATGGCTTCCCAGGACAGGCAGGAGCAAGAGGCCTTCCTGGGCTCAAAGGCCCGCCAGGACAACTTGGAGCAAAAGGACACAAAGGTAACTAGAGCGCAAACTCCTACCAAGATGAAATGTAATTAAGCAATTTGTGTTCATTTGTCTGCTGCTTAGCAGCAGGCCGCCAAACCATTTTTAATTAGGGTGAAGAAAATGGTCCCCTTGCGACTGAACTAGCAAAAAGAGAAAATAAGATGCAAGTGAAAAACATTTTTGATTGCCCTCTTGCTGTTTCTTTGTCCATGAGCAGACTACTTCCTGGTTTAAGGACTATTACATTAAACGGCAAGACCATACCACATTATTATTATTTTTTTCTTGGGGTGTGCGTAAACTTTCCATCTTGACTCAAATGACACAAAGAGAAAATCTACTAAATGTGGAAAAAAATAAAATAAAATGTCAGACCGCTGTATTTGTATTTGTGCGCCGATAATGATCATACGGCTACTTCCTGGTTAATGGAGGATGGCCGTATAATTTATTTATTTATTTTATAAATTCTCGGGTCGGGTCCTACTTTCAATTAGCCTCAAATGCCCCCTGGGGAAAAAAAATCCTTGAAAATACTTTTAATTTAGAGGAATGTTTGTGCATCCACGTGTTAGCTAAAAGGCTACTTCCTGGTTCACACAGGTTGGCTTAAGTTGATGGAGTACCGCTATTTTTAAATTCTAGAGCCCATATTTAAAAGAGAAAACACAATTCTTTAACAAAAGTAAAAAAATAAAAACTATTGTATGAAATATTTGGTTTATATATTTTAAAAAAAAATACCGAGCACCATGCTACTCCCTGGTTAACGGTGAATATTAGATGGCAGGACTGTACCTTTCTTTTTTTTTTTTTTTTTTAATTCTCGGGTCGGGCCCTAGTTCCCTGAGACTCAAATGCCAACCCCCCCACACTAAAAATAAACTCAAATCAAATCTTGAAAGGACTTGTACTTTTGACCCGTATTTGTCCATCCATCCACATTAGCTAAAAGGCAAAATCCTGGTTCACATAGGTCAGCTTAAGTTGACAGAGTCGTACTATTTTTACATTCTACAGAATACATTTCAAGCACACATTTCAAAACGAGGAACAACAATTGTTTAACAAAACTGGGAAAAAAGATAGTATGCTGTATTTGCTTTATTTGTTAATAAATTAGTGAGCACTAGGCTACTTTGTGGTTCATAAAGGATGATTTAAAATGGGGAAAAAAATGGTTTATAATTGCCACAAGATGGCAGCAAAGTATTACTTTTCTATTAGATAGGTAAATTGTCTGTTTAAATGAAGCTCCTCCCATCACTTCAACATACCAAAAAGTAGCAAATTGGTTTATGAAAAAAAAATAAAAATAAAAAATAGCGCTTTATATCTAGCTCGAAGCTGGTAAGTAGTTTGGCAACATCGTTATGTTTGTCGCATGCAGGTGAAATGGGCGACAGAGGCTCCCGCGGTCCCACAGTGCGGGGAGCCAAAGGTCAGCAAGGACCTCCAGGACTCCCTGGTGAGTGAACGTTAGAGTTTCACACGTCGATATTACAGGCTATGCTGAGGCTAACGAGGAACATATGTACCTGCAGGCGAGGCTGGCAAACCTGGTTACGGTCAGGACGGTCGCGACGGCCAGAGGGGACCACCGGGTCTTCCAGGACAGCCCGGTGTACCTGGACCTCCCGGTCCTGCCGGTCCTAATGGTTACTGCGACCCATCTTCTTGCAACCTGTCACCGGGTGCTCAGCCGGAGGTGAAGGGACCTCCAAGGAACTAAAAGCCACTCTGGGAGAGACAGAGACTATTGGATTAGAACATGTTTCATCTCAGGGGTTTGTGGTGTCTTCCCTCCATTAACCTCTAGTCTTGTCTTGACGAGCTCCGCCACAAGGTGCCCGCCTCCATGAAAACACACAATTTTTATGTGTTGCCAAAATGTACCATGTGTTCTTTTTGTCTACCTGGCTAGATGTTTTTATATTCCCAGCAAGGTGCTCTGGTTTCATCACTTTCCTCCTCAAGTAAAAAACAAACAAACAAACCTCAATTTCCTCACAAATCATGTCAAACAATCGCCCCAAATAAATCAGGATCAGGAAGTGTGTTTTAGTGTTTTGTATGTAGTAATTTATCAAAAAAAAATTTTTTTTTTTGTACGACTGCCCAGAAAGTCTTTGCAGTTAGAAATAAAAAGGACAGAGGGTGTCACACTGACTTCAGTGTTTGTTGTAAATCTGTAAAAAAAAAAAAAAAAAAAAAAAAAAAAAAAAAAAAAAAAATTGCGTTGTGGTTAAGTATGTTTCCTACAAAACGACCTGATGTGACATTTTGCCTCATTGTACATGACAGCAGTTTGACTAATAATGAGCGCAACGGTCAATAATGTAACAAATAAAAAACAACACACAACACTGTGTTTATTTATTCTGTATGCTCATTGTTGGCTATTAACTCAAAACTGGACATTGTGTTACATAAAGCTCCTTTTAGTTTCGCTCTGCTTAGTTCGTGAAATGAACAGACTGTCACAAATAAAGCAGTGTATAACTTTTATTGCACACAAGTAAGGCAGATGTCAGTTCAGATCAAGAAAATGCTGCAAAGAAACATGTCAAAGAGAACTTCTGCTCATGATAACCACGTACAAATTAAAAACACAAAATTTTGTGTGAAAACATCACAATTTTTTCCCAAATAGCTAATCACGTGTCGAACAGAGAGAGGTAGATGTTGAAGCAAACAAAAATGAGGACAAAAGGACACTCAGTACGACACCAGCTTATAAACAGTTACTGTGAGAGCAGCAGGCAGACATTTTTAATCTGAGAGAGCATGCTGAGATGCTGATCCATACTCCCCTCATTACAAGTTTATTCACACGATTACATGACATTATAAGTGTTTACAGGATAACTTTACATTTGGGGGATAGAAAAGAAATAGTAAAAAAAATAAAATAAAATCCATGACAAGATAAGCAGTTGATTGAAATGATGCCAGTGTTCCGATAAATGATGCAACAACAAATACGCACCTTTGTTTTTGCGCCCCACTTACAGTTAAATAGATTTGCACTAAAATGCTGGTGAAGTGAGCTGTGACATCAGGAGCCACTTGTCAGTCCTCCCTCGTTATATCAGCTAAATTGAAGTCACATGAATATTAAGTGTACACAAACACACGAGAAGCTCTCATCAGTACAACAGAGGGAAAAACAGGAAGTTCAGATTACTTTTCGTGCCATCAGAATTCGATCAAGGTCAGCTTTATTGTCTCAGAGGGGAGGCCATTAAGAAGAACATGATGAAAAAAAAACCCACAAGCCAAGAGAAAGCCTCTTGCCCAAAGTCCTTCTCCTACATTGAACACTTCCACTCTAGTCCAGCAGGGGGCTCTGTGGACTTATGAATGAAAAAATGTTTCAAATAAGACGCACTTATGCAACCCAGTTGATGACCAAACAAGCATGCTTTAAGAACAACAACAAAAAATACACATTTTGTGTAGGATGTGATGCTCTTTGATGTGAGACTTGGAAGAAAGAAGAAACATGATCCAAAAATGTGAATGCCAGTTTGAAACTCACAGTCACAATACTTGTACAATATTAAACACAACAAGACACATTTGAAATTAAAGCCTTTGAATCCAACTTTCTTTACAACAGCACCCAATTAAAAAACAAAACAAAACAAAACAAAAAATATAAATGGAAGTGTATTTTAGCAAGGGGCGGCATCATCATTAAGCACTGAACCATATATATATATATATATATATATATATATATATATATATATATATATATATATATATATATATATATATATATATATATATATATATATATGAACCTCAATGTCAACATGTCAAGTAGAGATGTGAGTATGTGAGTGTTTTTACAAAATAAATTTTGTGCAGTCTTCCGGTTACTTTGGCGCAGTTGAAAAGCAAAAAATATACAAATAGACCAGAGGAATCATCACCTGCAAACACCGTGTAAACACAACACAACACTTTAAATCAACTAAGGCACACAAAGCAGCAGCCTAACTAATCATATACGACTGAGAACCTTAACACGTCGTTAAAATGATAACTTGCTTGTGTAATTACATCATCAGGTCCCATTACAAGCCCCATTAGCCAGAAACAAAATGCACATGCAAAAAAAGACTCATCACTCATTATCCGAGTATTTACACATACAGTAAAGGCAAGAAAAGGATTAAAGTGTGTAAAGGAGCGCTAGGGACACTGTAAATAAATAAATAAAATTACAACAATACAGTCATTTAAATCAAGTGTTAAATCGATTAAAATGCAATATTACACAATGTTTTATAGCTCATGAAATCATTATTTTACGAGAAAAACGCTGTAATAGAAATAGAAAAATGATTACAAAAAGTCATGAGAATAAAGTCATCATAGTGTGAGAATTCATTCATAGTTTTACTAAAATAAAGTTGATTTTATTATTATTACTTTGAGTTTTGAGTCTCCGTTGAGCTCCTAAAGTGAGATTATCATCCTCATGAAACATTTGAACAAAAGTACAGCAAATGAATTTCATGTATATCAATCTGCCCTCATCCCTTGTTTGTTTCTTCTCCAGCCAGGTGCTATGGCAAAGCTAATTAAAGACTGATGTTGTAGCAGTAAATGGGAAGACATATTTAATTTCTTTTTTAAAATGATTATCAAGCCCGATGCAAATCACTTTTTAATAAACCTAAGATATCACCACGCATACAAAAATGGGTTAATCCACATTCCAGAAAAGAAGAGCTCTTTAAATACATTCTTTAAGATCTCGCCACAAAAATAAATAATTCTATATCAGACACAGTGGATGCACTTTGGTTCTACATAAGGCGCTGGATTCTTTTTCAAGGAGATTTTTTGTTTTAGATGTTTGCTCTCTCTCTCACAAACACACTTCTATTATCAGGCTTTTATTTAAATGTGATAGGTCACCCACAGGCTCTGCAGTAGTCTGATAACAAGGAGTTCCACAGGGCGACGACTCAGCACGAAGACCTCCGCGTAAAGTCGACAGAAGTAAAGGGCTCCTAATTCTCTCCGAGGCGCGCATGAAACAAACATTCCGCTAATCTCGTTCTTCGACGTCTTTCCAAAACACACGCAAACACATACGTGGTGTACCTTCTGCGAGTGCGACTGCTTATCTGAATGAGAACAGAAGGGTGCAAGGCGTGTCAATTAGGGAGGCAAACAAATAATTAAGATCACGTTATTCCGACGGGGCTGAAAGTGACTAAACAAAGTCATTTCACGGCCTTGAGAGACATAATGAGAGTTGACAAGGAATGCGTTACATCACAGCAGGGAAGAAGGGGCGGGTAAAAACAAGACCTAACCCAAAAGTACAGCTTTGCAAAAATAATAATTTTGCATTCAAAACAAGCCCATTAGCAATGTCACAAAAAATAAAGCCCCCTACTGTATCCGAGTGTTGCAGGACACCAATCACGCTGTGCCTCCTTTTCTGCTGCGGACAGTGTCTGGCTGCACTAGTGAGCTCGGGGCAAGATGGCTGAAGGCCGCATCGGGGTCGAGTGGATGACATTCCTTGGGGTCGCACGTCCCTGTAGGTCCACGGGGCCCCGGAGGGCCAGGAGGACCCTGAGAAGTTGCCCCTGGAAGGCCTTGACAAAAGCAAGGAAAAAAAAGAAAAAAAAAGGAGGGATAGTCATCAGATATACTTGACACTGGAACCTCAAAATTTTATGCTTGGTTCATTATTCGAGTTCCCTCACAGAACATACTGTATTAAGTTAAGGACAAAAATGAACTGCTTGCCACAAAAGTCACAAGTATGCAGCTAAGCTTCGGGTTAGCCTAAGCATGGGCCGATATTAAATTTTGATGGTATGATAACCATGAGATTAAATACCACGGTATAAAAATTACATCTTTAAATATTTGGGTTAATAAAAGCAGCATTTTTCTCAAACACAATCAATTTCATTCATTCATTCATTCATTCATTCATTCATTCTCCAAACCGCTTTATCAATAAAATATAGAATATTTGGTACAAAAGAAATGCTTAGCATGTTTAAAATAAATAAATAAATAAATAAATAAATAAGGGCGGCACGGTGGCTGACTGGTTAGCATGTCCGCCTCCCAGTTCTGAGGACTCGGGTTCGAGTCCAGGCTCCGGCCTTCCTGGGTGGAGTTTGCATGTTCTCTCCGTCCCGCATGGGTCTTCTCCGGGTACTCCGGTCTCCTCCCACATTCCCAAGACATGCATGGCAGGTTGATTGGGCGCTCCAAATTGTCCCTAGGTGTGCTTGTGAGTGTGGATGGTTGTTCGTCTCTGTGTGCCATGCGATTGGCTGGCAACCAGTCCAGGGTGTCCCCCGCCTACTGCCCAGAGCCAGCTGAGATAGGCGCCAGCACCCCCCGCGACCCTTGTGAGGAATAAGCGGTCAAGAAAATGGATGGATGAATAAATAAATAAATAGTTAACATTCTTGTTCTGTTTTAATTCTTTTTAGTAAGTCACAGTGTCCCATCATTGGTGAGCTATTTTTAGAACAGACCTGTGGGCTAACTAGCACCCACTGGCACCATTTTGAGCCCACTGAGTGGCGAAGGTTTGCGAGGGGTTGTTCAAGGTCGCAAATGGTCACAAAGACGTTTGCCAACATGTTCAAAATGTCCTTGCGACAAGAAAAACTGTTTGTGAGCATTAAAACTGTTGGCGAACATCATCCGTTACCATCGCAAAAACTTGCAAAAAAATTCGCCACTCAGTGAGATACGTTCTTTAGGACACTGCACATTAACACAGCAAAAAGGTGTCAGCGTTTCTTTCATCTTGCTATTTGCTAACTCCTTCATCCACTCTTCTCTTCTCTGCTTGCTATAAGGAAGAAAACGAGTAAATTGGAGGCAATCAACTTCAAAGAGGCGGGCTGTTTACTCAACTTTGCAAGCAGCCAATCATATTGTGCAGTGCTTAGATGTCCCCTCTACCAGGAAAGTCAGAACTCGTCACTACTGACAGCCGGTATTAGCAGTTATTGAACCCACGGTAAATCGTCAAACCGGTAATCAGCCCATGCTGAGCAGATACCACAGCTAGCAAAATGCTTTTGCCATTTCATCTTGGTTAGCTTTTATGAAAAGCCATTCTTCTGTTGAATCAAAGTATTATCTTTATATGGATCCATTTGTCTAAATGCCAGCTGCAGGCGTGACAGGAGAAACATTTCCACACTAATAAGAAAAGCTGATATTCATATCCCATGTTACTAAGCAACACGGTGTCGTGAAAATGTAAGCCAAACAGCTTTTTGTATTTTGTAATACATACAGTAGCCTACATAGACCACACTCATGAAAGGTCTGGCTGGTTCTTCCCTCTGTGTAAGCCTTCAATTACAGCATCCATCTCATAAGCAGGCCGCTCACATCAAATCACGGAGTGTTAGCACAAAACGAGAATCACACATCTTGCTGCATCCTCCCCTCCGAAAACACAACTTGGCCTTTTCATCACCCCCGCCATCCATCTCCTGCCTAACAGCTTGCGCCAAACTGTCTGCAGCTCTGCGCTTGTTATCCTGTCACCATTCGCCGCAAATGTGTGCCTGAACCAGGCGGACAGTGTAGGCGACTACTAGTGCGGCTGATTTCAAGCTGAAATGTGGTTATTGTAGAGCTTCAGTAGAGCACCACGAGGACATCATAACGAACTTCACACTATTTACACATACAGTGCAACGCCCCTGAGGTCATGCGATTTGTAATTCAAACAAAACATCAGGGAAAAATACGCCTCTGAAGTGCCGCATTAAGCCATATGAGACTACAGCGCAGCTAGTGAGACCTTGAAAGTGTTTATCATCGTCGGAACAGTCGGGAAACATTTCCCCTGTGCAATAAAATTCTTTATGCCACCCACATGGATGCGAACAAGCGGTTGAGCGACTTCAGATTTTTTGTAGTCAACGCTAAGGTGAGACGGCTTCAACTAATCGATGATCGATACTCTGATTACTTTCTTTAAAAAGTAATTTAGTTACTTTATCGATTACATGATTTTAAAAGTAACTCAGCTACTATGAGTCACACTTTGAAAGTTATATTCAGCAGATACTGACAACCCTGTTTAACATTAAAAACAAACAAAAAAAACCTTGCAGGATAGTGGCCCTCCAGGTACTGAGTTGCCCATCCCTGAAGTCAGCTGGGATAGGCTTCTGCTCAACCGTGAGTCTAATTAGGATAAGCACTATGGAAAATGGATTGATGGATGGATAAAGTGCTTATGGGAATGGAAGCCAATATACTTTTGTCTGTGCCGAAGGTTGGATCCCAAAGCGCAGACACAAATAAGGTTTTAACTATTTATTCACATTGAGAGGGGTACAACAAACTTGACTAGTTGAGAAACAAAGAGAGTTGCACAGAGGGCAAAATGTAATAATCCGGCAAAACACACACAAATCTCAGACTGCACCTACAGACAGTGAATCGTTGGTTGTAGCAAGTAAAAGACTAAAGAACGATATCACAAAGGTCCAGACATTACCTAAAGGATTAAAGATCGACATCACATAGCCTAAAACTAGTTGAAACTAGATGATGGTTATATGATGGATGATCAGTTCAAATTAGACACTTGTACAAAACAGACACTTAACCTCACGGTCGTGAACCCACCTTAACAGGTCATGAACTCAAACTTAACTCTGGCGTGACCCCAGACATGACAACTTTGTATGATTCTCAATCTGACAGAGGATGTACAGCCGATTGCATCCTTCACTTGACAAAGTTTGCCACCACTTGTTTTCTTTTTAAGTAACTTCGTCTCATTGACTTGAATCCAGGTAAGCTCGCTACGCTTGCATCCCCGAAAAATGCTCGTTTTTCAACAGCTGTCCTTTCCCCTGGGAGCAAGAAGCAACGCCTCCTTTGGCCCTGCACATAAATTGTGCCCCTCCGTGGATGAGACGAACGGCATTAAGGTCAGTAATAACTTTGCTGTCACAGGCTGGAAATCAAAGAGGCCTTGCCCACTTGTCATTGCTCCATCACGCCTATGAGATGCTATTTTTCACTTCATGAGAGCAGGGGACAAGCTGACATCTTGCGATGCAATCTGGGAGACTTTTGTTTCAGAGGAACGTTAAACTTGTTTTTATTATTACTTGAGAATGCAACTGCTAGTCTATCAGGGGTAAATGGAGGTTGTAGATCTTTTAGCACAAGAAGAAGAGGACATCTCTTCAGTTATGCCATTTTAATATTTGTTGTTTCCAAGGAGCAGAAAAACTACCAAATGCCTTTAAGCATTGCTTGTTCTGTTTGTATGTGTTGCTGCTCCATGTGTGTGAAAATTTTGCTGTTTGAAGGCATATAATTTCTAAAAAGTCTATGCTAACATCTATGGCATTTCATATTATATATATTAGCATTAAGCTAGCAGACCTTTGTTACTTGAAGCTACATGGTTTGTTTGGAGAATTTGTAACATATCCCCTTATAATAAACGTGGGTTCATGATAACAAGGCCCGAAAATATAATTTTCAATATTCAGCCTCTTTTTAACTCTAATGGAAATGACTCCACTATGTTCCTCAGTTAATGCACTGTCGGAATCGTGCGTGTGCGCGGCGTGAGAGGCATTCATCAAAGGGTTGCTGCTGACGACAGCTCAGTGCTGATGAAAGTGGCGAGGCTGAATCAACACACTTAAGCTTAAGGGCAACATTGAAAACAATTGATGAAAAGATGGCCAACACTGCGGGGCACAAAGAGTTTATCCCTTTACATACTATATTAATAAAAGCAACTATCCTGGGTAGACCTTGCACAAGATGTTGGAGTATTTGAAGGACTTTATATCAATTCATTCAAGAACATCTGTGACCTGAGAGAGGGCCTGAATGCTCACCCGCTCCGTTCAAGTTCATTTAAAAGATATTTGATGAGTTTGTATCCTGTCAAGTTTCTTCACACCTAACTCAATCGATCATGCCGTTTATGGCCCTTGCTTTGTGTACTCAGAAATAAAAAGTCTTGGTAAGAGGAAAAAAACAGGTTCAAGGAGTCTAACCTGTGAATGATTGAGTAGTAGTCCCAAAAGCCATTCATACCATTTCAACTAAACAGGCCCAGCCTTCACACCAAGGGTCCTATTTTTAGACGGGTTCCCATCCGCTCGGCATAAAAATGGGCACATCATCATCTTGCCGCTGCAAGTCTATTTTAGTGTGACAAGAATTTTTAATTTAGTTTTAGTTATAGTCTTTTGACTAAAATTAATTAGTTTTAATCATAATTTAGTTATCTGATTGTATTTTCGTTTTATTCCCATTTTAGGTGACAAAAATAAAGAGCAATTTTAGCTGACTAAATTGACAATTTAGTCGATATTTTCCTTCAGCATGCGTGCATTTCAACTTTTATACAGAAAATTATAACACACCTTTTTGTAACCGTAGTTTAACATATAAAACATATAATACGGCTTTATTAATTGTTTCAATGAAACATGTTGAGCTGACAATAATATGCCGTCTTATAACTTAGTTTTCACCTCAATTAAAAAAAGTGCAATCTGTAATCTTACAGCTGCATAATGAATGTGAACATGGTTGAACATTAAATAAAGTGGAGTGAACAGTTTCTGAGTGTTTCTTTTCTCCCACGTGCGTGTCATTCCTCCTTCTGATTGGATTTCATCACTGTTTTCATTTTAGTCGACGAAATTGTCAGTCAATTTTAGTTATCGTCTCAATGAATTTCTTCTATTTCAGTTTTTGTTTCATTTTTATCTATTTTTTTTTGTGACGAAAATTATGATGAAAATTTTTCAGTGACAAAATTATCATTGATTTGGTCGGTTTCCGACTGAGGTGCCACAACCGTCGCGAATCTCGCAATTTGTTGACAAAAAGTAGACCCGCTAAAACCACGTCTAAGTGTAAACGCCGGTGGTATAACGATTTGATCGCGACACAGGTAGACAGATTCTGAGCTTCGATTAAAAGTATCAATGAGGGGAGCCGCTTCAATTGGTGATGAGTAGGCCGCATTCCCACTCACAACGGAACACATCAGGACAAAGGACCTTTTCTATCTGTGCTAGACGTGCGCTGGGCACAAAAGAAGGGACCAGAGTCAGTAAATTGAGACAATTACTTTAGTTGTGGTGCAGCAAAGGCTGGGAAACACTGTATATAAAGAGTTTCTGCAAGCTTTGTTTGCTAGTCTTACCTGGTGGTCCCGTAGGTCCTGGATCACCCGGTAGGCCGAGACCAACCTGACCTCTTTCTCCTTTCTGCCCCCTGTAGCCTGTGGAAAAACCCCACAAAGTCTCATTGTACAAATGACTGAAATGCTGACTGCGTAGTGTCATGTGTGCATGAAGAACATACACAGTTAGTAATGTTAGCACAAATGCCGCAACAAGGTCTTATCCAAGGAGATTCAAGGTGGCGATACACTTCTGACACCTTCACATCCGTCCAGGGAATTCTGCGCATTAGCTCCTGGATGCTATAAATAACGCCCGAGTGACGACAATGTCAAACAGCAGCTCTGTGATTATTTGGAGTGAAGCAGCTTTGCAAGTTGACGTACAAACAGGCTACTCTGTTCCCACCGTCGGTCCCATACCTTGAATAATAAAAGAAGTACCGACATGCCGTCAAAAAAGTGGAAATCATCAAAGGAGCCATCTGTGCGTTAGTCAACGACAGCGACACAGGCGCACGGCTTTCAAGATTCCACAACAGAGCAGAGGCTGATCAGATTGGAAAACGATCAAAGGCAGATTCACTCGACAAACACAATTAGATGCAACGCTTTCTAAGGGACGAAATAAATATATTCGCAATTACTGGGCCAAGACAGTTAAACGAAATGCTCTCTGAATCGGAATCAAATATGATAAAACAAGCAGTTAAGTAGTCAAGCACAAGCTCAGGCTGAAACGTGTTCTCACAAGAAGTTAGTTGGAAATTAGTAACTATTTATGACACAAAACCTTAATGTATGTCTGTTGCTAGTTAAACGCTCAATAATGTGTTGTATGCGCCCCGAATTCTGATTAATATTGCCTTTGTGGAATATGACTTAAGCAGCAAAAGCCATCAATTTCTTTCCACCTCACCTCACATGTTCCGAGTTTGGTCATTTGACAATCGCAAGCTGTGCCCTGATTGATCATTGCCCGCCCTGAGCATCTGTGATGTCATTTTCACTCGACAGAAAGTGGCAAAAAGGCCGCCCGCTGAGATGAATAAAAACAGGTAGATTTTGCTGCTTTAAACATATTCCAAAAAATGCCACACTAATCAGAAGACTGTTTAGACACGAGGGGCTTCACTGAACATATTTGAAAGAAAATGTTTGGATTGAGTTCTCCTTTGACATTTGAAACTAAGCTTAGCTGCCATAATAATGGCTAGGTGATGTCATTAACAGCAAACTAGCGTCACAAAAAACCCTGCAATCAGTGGTGGGGAACCTATAGACTGCCATGCAATTCACGCCATGCAAAAATCTAATTAAGTATAATAATCACATTACATTAATTATATTTTTTTTTCCTAAATTTGTTCTGGTCTTTGGAGGAAATGGCCCCTGACAGGAAACAGGTTTCCCCACCCCTCCTTAATAACTCCATGCACAAATCGTTCATTCTTTACCCTTCTCAAGCAACAAGCACGCTAGAATGTGTGAATATTCCCCCCAAGAGGCCCTTGAAGTAATGGAGTCAGGACCAGCAGTAGCATGGTGTGCATCTTGTGTGCGCTGACAGCAGCATCAAGCATCGCGCTGCCTGGCCCAAAGGAGAAACGCTTCAACGCTTACGTGTCACAGAAAATCTCCGAAAAAGGGTTCGCGATCGCTCTGAAAGCGAGCGTGAACGAGAGAAAGGGGATGGTGGGGGTGCTTTGTTGCAATAATGAGACTTCTTTTCAGCACTCACACAGCCTGGGGGATTTCATTCAGTGGGAGGAGGAGACACTCTGGAGAAGAGAATACTCTGAACCTTAAGCAAAAAAGAAATACTGAGCAATGCATTTGGGTGGCAAATTAGATTGCTGAACTCTGATTTAGCCAAAATTGCCATTGTGTCCATGTTTGGCTGGAAACAAATGGCTTCAACTGGCAATAATGCACAAAATATGTTAGTAACAAAATGTTACAGGCAGGATTTCAGGCTTGATTGATTGGATCGCAGTCCTGCACTATTTGCACAAGGCATTAAAAAGCAACATCTGTTTATTTCATGCCTTACAAAAAAAGCCTTTCTTTGAGCAGAAATGAAATTAAAATTAAATACTGTGGCAAAAATTACAGTGAGTGACATTTTTAGAGTACAAAATACAAATCATAAAAGACAGATTCAGTCGGTATTAAATGGACAGAACAAATATGCTAATACAAGTGATGGTCTAACAACAAAATGTAGATTGATCGTGGACCCTCCAAAGTCGAACAGTGCATGTGGTGGTACAGTTTGGAGTTCAACAAAAGTTTTGGGGAAAAACAATATGGAGGACCAAAACCACCAAAATAAATAAATAAATAAATAAATAATGTGAAAATCAAAACGAAAAGAAAAAAAAACATAAAAAAATAAATATGAATATAAAAACAAATGTGGAAATAAATAAACAAAAATATAAATACAATTAAATGTAAATAAAATTGATACTCTGCTCTCATATTTATTTATTTTATGCTGCAGAAAAAAGCCTGCATGAAATGCATAAGGAAGTATTACAAAAATGAATAACAAATTTACACTAATTTGTGCAAGGAAATATTCAAATGAATAACATTTTCTTAGCATGTCCTTACGCATTTCATGCTGTTGTATTGCATTGTCTGCAGCATGAAATAAGTATTTACAGTATTCATTTATCTTTATTTATCCATTTAATTGTATGCGTGTGTATATATGTATATATATATATATATATATGTATATATATATATATATGTTTTTATTTCCATTTATTTTAATTGTAATTTAATTTTCGAACAATACCGGTATTTTTTTTTATTATACACATTTTTATGTCCACTTTTTTAGATTTATTTATTTATTTATTTATTTATTTATTGGCAGTTTTTGTACTTCACACTAAAGGAGTACCAGTACCATTTCATGATTAACTATAATGTATTTGTCTGGCAGTTAGGAATGATTAAATACTAAATAAAAATATTTCCTGTTCAGATTTTATCACACAGGCTTTATGATACTCCTTGGAACAAATTGATTCACTTCAAAATGATTGCCTATAGGAAAATTGGGTGTGTGTTTGGGAAGTTAAAACAACTAACTTGGAAGTCAACCGGCATCCCAGAACACGTTTGACGTTGAAGGTTCCACGGCCTTTAAATATGTGGTTACACAAATGGATTGTGTGGTTGATGTAAGCCTAGAATGATCCAAAAATAAAACAGAAATGAAAGAAAATAAGTGGATGGTATTTCACATGCATCCATATGGCAAACAGTCTGAGGCCATTAGAAATCAAACCAAAGACAAAAAGAAAAAAGGACTGTACATTTAACAGAAGGCTTATTTTTCTCCATAACAATTCATTTTGGCACAGAGGAGGAAAAGGCAAATTGGATGTTCCACAGGAGCACAGTCTCCAGCAGAGGATGACGAGAAATAATGAGGAAATATTACCCCCCAAACTCTCTCCCCAGATGAGAGAAGTCAACAAAGAAAGAATTAGGAAGTTGTTGAATTTTTGATTTATCAAGGGAGATAACGTTCCTCTTCATTCTCAGTAAATATTTATTGCAAGGCTGCATTAAGACCACCCTATAAAACACTCTCTTGCACAGCACAGAAAATAAAACAAGCAACCTAAAAAAAAAATAAAAAATCCAGCAGCTGTGTAACACGAGTCATCAACACAGCACACATATTTATAGTGTGGTTTTTAGTTGCCGACATTAGCTGTATTATTCATGAATGGGAGCAGCAGCATTTCATATTATAGCTGTGTAAACATGTGAGGTAGATGCAAAGCTCAGGGACAACACAGTTGGATGAATAAAGCCTGGGTAGCGGCATCACGAACAATCCACCCTCTTCCCTAACTGACCCCGCCCCCCTCCCCAACCTGGATTGAAGTATCAATATTGAGCCTGATAAAACTCTTATTCACAGTCAATTCTTCATTTGTCTTCATATTTCCCAGAGCCGCCGTGCGCCACGCACTCCTGGCCTTTTTCCTCTGCTGCCCGCCCCTCAGTCTAAAGAGAAAAACATCCCCACAAAATTTCAACGGCGTCCTTCTGTGCACTGGCGGCCTGCTGCAGATCTTATTGTCATCACTCACTCAATTGGCCACGAGTCAGCCATTTTATATTCACATAGAAATACAACTACAACTCGAGGCTGCTGAAGATCACCTAATTAGGGCTGTTGCATGGTGTAAGTATAAAGACTGTTGATGATGATGACAACATTGTGGATGTTGAACATTGATGTGGCCTACAGCATGCTCACATTATATACAGCTGCACAATGTAAATAAAGAACAATACACAAACATGATGGGCAATACTACCATCCAATCCTGTTAATAACACATACCCATGTATAATACGCATCACCCAAATCACAGTTTTTTTTCCCCCTGTACTTGTGTATAACACATAAGCATATTATGTATGAAATGAATTGAAGTTGAAATGAAATGAACCCTAGGTATTGCCAAGGTACTAGTAAACGTCACTTTAAATAATGTGAAAATTATTATTTTTTCCCCACATTATTTAATTTCATATTAAGCCCCCTGTATAATAACCCCCCTACGATTTGGGATTTATTTCATTTAGATTTTTTAAAAATGAGTGTTATTCATGGACTTTTACAGTAGTACTCATAGGTGACAGTAAAAGGCATGAGTGCCAATTGCAGCACACAGCAAGCTTTCTTCACTCCAAATGTTTCTGCATGCCCAACTTCAACAGGGTTTGCATGAAATTAATATACCGCTACTTCATTTATTTGATTCAACTAACTAACTAACTAACTAACTAACTAACTAACTAACTTTACAGTAATGCTGCTTCGTACTGCAAAGTGTCCCTTAAATTTTGTTACCGTCAGAACCAAAATATAAGGAACATCTCTCAGGAATATGCAGTGTAGTTCTAACACTGCAAATTACAGCAATACACATTTTTTACATGATTTAGGTCTTGCATTTTTTTTTTTTTTTTTTTACTAGCTTAAGATCGATCAGTGGTTCAGATAATGGATAGATGGATGAATATACAAGTGTAGCTAATGTCAGGGCCAGTTAGGGTACATAAATGATGGGAATGCTCACAAAACCTAAACAAATATAACACAATTCAGAATATTGCCCCTTGAGAATTGCCATACAGTCGACCAATCTATTATGTACCCCCCAATATTTTAATAAATATTTGTAATTTTTTTCGGGACGCTTACTGGATGTTTATTTTTTTTTCAATATTTTTTTTTTCAGTTAATTTATTGTTATTATTTTTTCCAATTCATTTACTGCATTACAGATGTCAATTATACGCGGCTATTCGCAAACTGTCCCAATCCGTTTACTATATAATCTGGTCTTATTTATTTACTTAAAGGGATACTTGAGTCATTGAGCCATTAATATTTTATCCAGAATTAATTTGATAACTTCATTATTTTTCATGTACAATTAATACCTTTAAAAACTAATTTTCCCACTTGCTGGCAACTGAAGATGACATCACATGTGCTGAGGAAGTAGGTAGAGACCAATCATGGCTCTCCTGTTTTCTGGGTTTGGTCAGTAAACTGAGACATGATTGGTCGTTACCTAGTTCCTCAGCACAGGTGATGTCATCTTCAGTCGACAGCAAGTGGAAAAATTTGTTTTTAAAGATTGTACATGCATGAAAAATAATGAAGTTATCAAATTAATTCTGGACAAGATATGAACTTTTTACTGCTGAAAATGGGTCAATGAGTCAAGTACCCCTTTAAGTACTCCTTGTTTACATGTTTTGCCCTTTTTCCACCACATGGACACTACAAGCTTCAGGCATGATTCCTGCATGAAAATCATTACTTCGTTTGCTGCCAGTAAGCAGCTCGACTTGGTCCAAAAAAAAAATAAAAATAAAATAAAAATCAATTAAAGCCTGCAGTATCAATCAAAACTATTATGATTATGTGTGACGGCTTGTTTATTTACTCATATGAAAGCATACTCCCCCCCTCTGATTTTAAATGTGTTATAAAACTATATACAGCGGTAGCACAATTTTCAAAGAAATCTGTACAGTACTAAACGGCACATGACTATTCTTTGAGGTTCCACTCTAGATGTTCACCTTGGTCGATTGAGCTCATACCTTGAGGACCAGGAGGACCAGGCTCTCCTGGAGAGCCAGGCAAGCCATCCTTTCCAGGTTGTCCGGGAGGTCCTTGGACTTGTGAGGCTAATATGCCTGCAGGCAACTTCTGAAGCATTGCAGAGCTAGACAACTTTTCTATGAGACAAGACACACCACAAGTCACAATCAAAAACAGAATCATATATATATATATATATATATATATATATATATATATATATATATATATATATATATATATATATATATATATATATATATATATTTTTTTTTTAGAAAGATTACACATTTGCAGTCATTTGTACCTTCAAAGATCCTTAATATTTCATTCCTGATGAACATTTTGATTTCTTCCATGAAGGTGGGGTCACCCTGCAGATAGAGATGGTAATTAATTTTTCTCTAAGAGTGAAATGTCAGCAGTAGGAAAATTGAGATACCGGTAATTATTATAACAACATGGAAATCAAGTTGCATGTCTTGTCCCTTATCTTTTATGATCTTTTCCAGACTGTTTGTAGAAACGAGCACGTCAATGATTATGTTAGTACGATTACGGCCATTACTGTCAGTCACCCTGAAGGGTTTGGGGGAAATGTTTTTATTCGAGTTTTGAAAACAGGGCATATTTACAACAACACAACCAAAGTAATTAAAAAAAAAAAAAACGGTTTTTGAAAAGTTTCACATTTACACAACATTGTCAAAACAAGATTTGTCATGTTCTGTCTTTTTGTGTGGATTCGGTTTTGATATGTTTTTCTTCGTGACTTTTTACCATATTTGCCTCGTTACGTTATTGTATCCACCTGTCCTTGTGTTTGCTACTCAGCTCCCTCAGCCACCTGTGCCTTGTCCAGGTGTTTCTCGTTGTCCCGTCAGTTGCTTGTATTGAAGTTTTCTGGTTGAGTTCCGTCTTTTTTTGGTTCATTGTTGACTGTTCCTCATCTCGAGTCAGTATTTTAGTGTTTGTATAGTTATCTTGTTATTTTTAACTTCTGTTTACTGTCAGTCTTTGTCAAATGCAAAACAGAGGAAAACAATTACATCATCATCATCATCATCACCGTATTAAAATCCTGCACTCGCTGTTGCCATGTAATCAAATGGTCAAAATAACTATTCTAAACAATAATCAACAACCCCTGACAACAAACAGTCTCATTTCTGTTTCCATTTCCCATGTGCTGATCTTCACTTGAGCAGTGGATACGTAATGGCAGCGTAGAACGACAGCAAGTACCACTTTAATCCGAAATTGTCATTGAATGAATCGACAGGAAGTGTTCACAGGAAGGAGTAGTTGTTAAATTCATGACTTACCAACTGTCCTGGAGGGCCAGTAGCTCCTTTTTGCCCCGGAGGCCCACTTGGGCCGGTTATGCCACCATCACCTGGGCGTCCTCTCTCTCCCTGGACACCTCTCTCTCCGGGAATTCCTGGATCACCCTGCATGATTGAAACAGGACCTGTTTCTATATACATTTCATTTGTCTAAACTAATCTATCTATACAGTAATTGAGATGAATTTAAAGTAACATGTTTTGTTATGATTTAGCTGCAAGTTAATCTGCCTCGTAATTTTGTTTATCCCTGTGTCATGCACTTCCATATTGCATGAGCCAATCCAACCCAACTTTAATTATAGAACACATTTAAAACAACAACATTGTCCAAAGTGCTCTCCAAGCACTGAGACATAAATAAAAACTAAATAGACACATGGATGAATAAACACACATTTAGAGCGGAATACAAACAAAATAAAAGAGGTAAAATGGGCAATAAAACAAGAGACAAAAAATTTGAGCTAGAGAGAATGTCTGTCTTTAAAAGGTATTTAAGTGGTGACCAAACTATGGCCTGGGGGGTCATTTGCGGCCCGTAATCCAAAGAGCATTTCTAGATGAGATAACGACACAAAAACAATTTCTGTCAAGGTGTCATGACTGGATCATGCCAGGGTTGAGTTTGGGTCATGCAAGGGTTATGTTTGGGTCATGATCGTACGGTCAAGTGTCTGTTTTGAACTGATGTAACAGCATCCAGTTTCAACTGGTAATACGCTATGTGATGTCAAGAGCTATGTGATGTCAGGAATCTTTAATCCCTTTATCTAGTCAACAGCCAATCAGATAATTCCATGTCAGTCCTGTTACCCACATGTCTAGCAACAACCAATCAGATCGATTCACTGTCTATATAAGCTGTCTGAAAAATGTGTGTCTTTGTGAGATTATTCCTCTGTCCAGCGGACCACCTGCTTCTCTCTTCCTCGATGCCTTCTCATTGTTTCTGGTCAAGTCTAGTTAGTTCTACGCCTTTTGATGTTATGCGAATAAAGTGTTAAAACTCTTATTTGTGTCTGTGCTTCTGGGATCAAAACTCAGAACATAACACAAGGTGCGATTTATGAACATTAATATTATCCACAAGCAACTGTTTTAAAACTGGCCATCTTACTATAATTTACTTTTTTTTTCTGACTGTGGAGTTGGGATTTGGTGGCTGTTCAGTGCAGGGGTGGATCTAGTCCAGTGGGATACAGGGCAGTCTGCCACCCCAAAATCTTGAAAATCTTAAACTATTTGCCTCATTAATTAACAGAATTATTATTATTATTATCTAGCTGTTTTACAAAACAACTACAACATATAAACATATGATTAGTTCCTCACTTGATTTCAGTGCTTTTAATAAATTAAATACATAGCCTGGAATGATTACAAGTCGAGTGCAAGGCATATATGGACAAACAAATATTAACATTTTCAAATGATCACTTCACTGGTGAGCTATTTTTACAACAGGCTCGCAGGCTACTTATGTGGTCCTTGGGGGCTCATGTGCACCATGATGGTGACTCCTGCTGCAGACTACAAATATTTGGCTACTTACACGTTCACCTTTGGGTCCTCTGTCCCCCAGCCTTCCCGGTGCTCCCTTTAAATAAAACAATAACAATTACACACATAAGATAAGGATACGAAAATTATGTTTTAAGTCTTCTCAATGCTAACTTGCATTACCCCTCACAATGCACTGTTTTAATGTATTGATAAATGCACATATACAGTATAAAAAATAAATTTCTATCCATGTGTAGTGTACAGTATTGAAGAAATTCATGCCGAACAAAAACGTTGAAAGTTTTTAGTGACAGAGATGCAGCCTTTTCCCAGATGAATGAGAACTGATGGCTGATTACCCAGCCCAGGTGTATTGTTTGTCGAGCTTCCCGCAGTCTTTCACCTTCTGCAATGTCACGGCTGCTCTGCATCACTCCTGCTGGCTTCTCTCTACTTTACTGTATATGCAGGAGCACGGAGCGAAAATACCAAGTGGAGCTCTTGAGCTGCATGTCACAACATCTTGTGTCTTCCAACCCCACCCTGTCACCCCTCATTGCTTTCTTTAAGCACACTCTCTGCAACACCCATGGGAGCATCCTTGTATCCATTTCTCGCCGGATTAAAGGAGCTACGCAAGACAGTCTGGCATGTGATGTGTTTTTTTTTTTTTTTTTAAATGGGGCAACACTCCGCTACCTTCTTTAATCTTAACCGCTCCCTATTCCCCAAAGCCCGATGGGTGCTTTAAATCTATCGTCTTGCCCATTGACTTGCTTCCCAGAGATTTACTTGAAGCACAAATCTAAGGCGGTTGGGCTAAAGAAGCGAAACCACCTGCTAGATGGCACTGTTTCTCCACCAAAAACCAGCCGGGTGGCAGGCTAGTGAGACATAACGAGACAGTGCAGTGCAGGGCTGAGAACATCCAGGAGGAATATTCACTAATAATCAGAGGAAGACAATAAACTATTGAGTCAGTCATTAGTGTGCTCTGTGACATAATTTTGTAAATCAAAAAGGAAAACGTGGAATGACTTCTGTATGCTGCGTATGTTCTCTGTATGATTATTTAGGAAAGTTTCTTTCATAAATTGGATGAGATATCGAAAAGAATCTCGTCTGATTTTGAATAATTGCCTGTAAGCTGTGTAATTGGAGTTAAAAGACTAAAAATCAACAAAGTTCTACATCTGCAGGCTTCCATTTAGCCTAATCATTAAAGTCAAACAATGTATGCAAATTGGTTTAATGCACTCAGGTAGCTTGAAAGAGGCACACTTGGGATAAAAATCTGCTGTGCCATCTCCCTGCAGCGCCACGGATGTAAAGCACTTTTCCATAAGGGGATTTTGATAGCGCGCACGCGCGCAACTCACCTTGTAGCCGGGAGTTCCATCTTTTCCAGGTCTGCCCTGCTCAAAGACCGCAACACAAACAAAGACATTTTGTATCAGCTCCTTCGATTGGATCAGCGCCACTGCGCCCCTGCTAATCTCCAATTTAATGGGATATCTCAATGATCCTGATTGCTTGGCAAATGCTCTTCCATTGTACGCTTGTAGGAGGGAAAATTACACAAACCATCTTTTATGGTAATTACATCGAGGGATGTAATCATCTAAATGTGATGGCAAACAGATTTTAGCAGTTTTTCGTGTATCATATATTTGTTTATGGTGAAACAACACCTTTTTACTTTAAAACGGAAGTAAACCCCTAAATTTCCTTCACAGTAATATGTTGTATGCACAACCATTAGTCTAAACAGAATTTTGATTAATATTGCGCTTGTGGAATATGAATAAAGTAGCAAAATCCACCTGTTTTGATCCATCTCGGGCGGCGTCCATTTTGCCACTTGTCGGCAGAAAATGACATCACAGTTGTTTAGGGCTCAGCACAACCAATCACGGCTCACCTGTTTTCTGAGTTTGAGCATGTGAGTTTGGTCATGTGACGATTGCAAGCTGAGCCATGATTGGCTGTTCCCTGAGCAATTGTGATGTCATTTTCTGTTGACAGCATGTGGCAAAATGGCCACCACCTGAGATGGATTAAAAACGGTGGATTTTGCTACTTTATTCATATTCCACAAACACTATATCAATCAGAAAATAGTGAATTTTTGGGTTGACTCCCACTTTAAAGGGCACTGTGTTGGTTCAAAGGCAAGTTTGCAGCCTGGACTTCCCGCTAAAGCACTTTGGGAGCATGTCGCTGCGATTATAAACACAGGCCAATGGAATACATGCAAATCCTTACAGGAACACCTTGCGGTCCCTCGGGTCCCGGGAACCCCGTCTCTCCTAGTGGCCCCCTCTCACCCTGTCAGAGAACAGAGACGAGCCAACGTGTCAGTCAGGAGTGATAAAGGAATGACGTGCGGATTGACATCTCAAAGAGAGTTGGAGGCTGCTGCTCACCGGCTCTCCTGGGATCCCTGGTTCTCCCCGAGGGCCGGGCTTCCCCTGTCAATCAAAGGCAAAAGAAAAGAATCATCAGTGTTTGACAGACCCTCAATGGTGTCATGTGTGGAGGAATTCTGTAGCCTCTTATTTATAATAGAACCAAGCTGCAGTGCACAAACACGCAGGGGGTTAACGAATGGATATGAAAAGTCTACACACCCCTGTTCAAATAGCAAGCTTTTGTGATAATTACAACACACCTTTCCACCATTGTTATCCTGTACTCATGTTAACTCATTCAATTCCAAAAATGTATAGATATGTTTTAATACTCTGCGGCTCACCCCCCAAAACGTATTAATACGTTTTTATGCTTATTTATGTAAGAGCATATAGAAGACTTTGATGCAGCTTCTGACCTGAAGAGATGGCTTAAAGCAATGGTTTTATTACAAAAAAACGGCCAGCAGGTGGCAGCAGAGTAAAAGAGATCAGTCAGGGCCATGTTCCAACAAGCTCTTATTGTCAGTGTTTTCAAAAAGTTTGTGAACAATGATGAAACTTAGCTATATTCTAATTCTAATTGCTACAAACCGGAAACAGATACAAGTATACCTTTTTTGTCCTGATGAAAGAAGAGACTCTAGTCTTTCTTTTGGTAAGTTCTATGTTTTTATAGCAATAGAACAGAATATTCTGTGGACCTTGCAAAATCAGTCAAAATCCAGTAAAACAGCGAAGGGGGTTGCTTCAGTGAAAATAGCTGGGGGTTAATGACTTAAATGCAAGTGGGTGCTTCTGACTAACCCAAACTAAGCTCGGATGTTCTAGTAGGCTTTTCCAAACTGTTTTTGTTATATCTTACAGCACAAGCAGAGAGCTTCCACATCATTAGAGGGATCGCATTGTTCGACGGTATCAGGGCAAGGGACAAAAGGATTTCCAAGGCATTCAATACACCAGGGAGCTGCAGTGAAGACAGTCATTATCAAGTCAAGTCAAGTCAAGTCAAGTCATCTTTTTTTTATAGAGCGCTTTAAAACAGCCTTAGTTGTCACAAAGTGCTTTACAGAAACAACAAAACAAACATAAAATATTCACAGCCTATTTAAATTGAATTTGAACTTGATGGGTTGAATCCGAACACATCACATCCCCAGCTATCAGAGGGTGTATATACTTCTGCAACCACATCATCTCAGTTGTTTATTTTGCTTCCTTATTTGAAAAGATTTCAGTTTTTTTCCTATTTAGTTGGTCACAAAAAAAAAAAGACGGTCTTTTTTTTTTTTTTTTTTAAATATCACGAAAACCTGTCATTGGAACAGGGGGGTGTACACTTCTCATCGCCACTTGTATCTCAGCTGGTAATTATCTTGTGTAGTGTTGTGGAACCTTGAAAAAAACATATGATTAAGCTGAGACATGAGTTGGCATGAACACACAATAGCCAAAACATTAGATACAGCTGCACAAATAATGCACTTCTTATATCATTTCCCCTATTAGATACATACTTGGCAGGTCTGCTTCACAGTCAAACTGGATACATTAATTTGCCTATAGGTGTAAATGTGCATGTGAATAGTTAAATCTCTATGTGCCCTGTGATTGGGTTAGTGCCAAGGAAAATGTAGGTGTACCTAATGAAGTGACCAATAAGCCATCCATTTTCTCGACCGCTTATTCCTCACAAGGGTCGCGGGGGGTGCTGGAGCCTATCTCAGCTGGCTTTGGGCAGTAGGCGGGGTACACCCTGGACTGGTTGCCAGCCAATCGCAGGAAGTGACCAATAATAATAACTAAAAGGAAAAAACTTACTGTAGGGCCTGGCATTCCAGGTGGACCAGACAGGCCAACATCACCCTGAAGGAAACGTCACAGACACACAGTGTATATAGAATTGATATTGTAGTACATACATAACAGTATGTCATTGTCAAGAAACAGAATAAATTGAGTGTTAACTTGAAAACATGATTTGTATCAACTATCACAGAAGGTGATAAAGATTATGATGCAAAATAACTTTCTAGTAAACTTGACACTTGCATGCCTCTTCATTGACAAGATTACAGTTAAAGACAAACTGTTTCACCTCGTCACCACATCAGCATGTTTGATATAAGAAGTTCATGAGGTGATATTTTGGTAGAAAAGAGTTCAAGTAGACTTGCGACACTTTTCTTACCCTTCTATCCTCGACGACAAGACTTGGCAACTGTCATATTATCACACATAAACACTTCATGATAAATAAGTGATTTTATTTTGCCACTCTTCTCCCCTTCAGTGGTGAAAGTGCAACTTTCAAAGAAAAGAAATCAGTAAACATGCTTGGGTTGACAAAATAAGTGAGAAGACGTTCACCTTTGGGCACGCATTGACTGATTAGCACCAATAAATACTTGATTTGTTCTTTACTGGTTCAAATTATTTGCTGGAAAGTGTAAGGACACCCACCAAAGAGGAAAATGGCTTTTGCATTGTGCTGTTGAATGTCTAATAGGAAACGTCAAGCTGAAAGATTGAAGATGATGAATACAATGTCAGAAGACAAAAAGTGTTCTGATGACTTTGTTTTAGGTTGGGTCATTGGGTCATTTTGTTTTAGTGTTGACGTTTCCAGTTACTATGTCAAGGTAGGCGTTTGGCCTTAACTGAAATGTATTTTATGTTTAATACAAAGCAGTTATTCAGTTTTTTGTTATTATTGTTGTTTTCATGAGATGCTTTTGCTTACCTTTGCACCCGGTAGACCTTCAAGCCCAGGTAATCCCATGAGCCCTGGTTCTCCCTACAAGTAATCAAAAAGGACACACTCAGCTGTGTAAATGTAAAATAAATAAATAAATACATGTTTGTGAAGACTAAAATTGGTTTCATCTACTGTTGCTATTTTGGTCTGACTGTCTTATAAGGGCAGTTGATGAGCTCTTGGAAGGTGTGGTTATTTTATGGCTGTCAGTAACTGTTAGGACGTCAAATATAGATCCAAACGACGTGGCTCACGGTAAATTCAATTCTGCATGACACACGACGTCACGCGTTACGATCTCTGCTCTCGGCGCACTCGGTCGGGTATTAATACGACCCTCCGCGCGTCAATAAGATGATCCTGAGGGGACAACACTTCAGGCTCGCTGCATTATATTATATATGATCTATGGCGTGCGCTGTCAAAATTTGCCGAATGTAGATGAGACGCAGAAAGAGCCGCCCCATTTTAAAAATCCCAATCAGGCTTACTTTGTGCCCTAAAAATAGAGAGCTATTCGCAGCTGCATGAACAAGAGATGGCCTCTATTGAGCTCATTTTGTTCAAGCTGCCATGAAGAAACGCCATTACATGGGAAAGAGGGGCAACTGGCGCCGACATAGATGGATTGCGCAGGTAATTGTCACACATGTAGATTGTCACGAGTAAGGGAGCACGGTTTAGGGGAGAGCGGGGCAGCCAGGGGGATCAGCTGTGAGACGGATTGAGGCAATTCCGCCACAGCACTGGTGCCGCTCACACAATTTATTAAAATGTCAAATTAACATTCTGGTGAAAAATCACAGTGCAACAAAACAATAAAATCTACAATTGGCCCCGTGCGAATAAAGAATTCACAGCGATGGCAGGAGCAGACTTGGTACCACGTCTGTGTGGATTGTTTTCAGGCATCAATATGGAGAAGGTGGGGGGTCGTATAGGGGGGAGCATTTGAAGATTCATGGCTTCCCGCTGGCAAGACAATGTGGTCTTACTATTTCATATTTTCAGGAGACATAATAGTTTGTGTGTGTTGGAGTTCAGCAGTTGAAAGTTTCAGAGTACATTGATTGAAATAAAGGGACAACTCTGGCTTGAGTCTTAAAAAAAAAAAAAAAAGACATCAAATCATCAATAGCTCTTTCAAGGGAAAAATAGTTTCAACTTACTGGAAGTCCTTCATCTCCTTTAGGGCCCTTAAAAAAAGTGACAAAAAGATGTGACAATTGCTCTCATAAAAATAATGTACAGTAAATGGACTAAAGTGATATTCTGCTACTGTCTGCGATGGTAATTGAATTAAGTAAAATTAACATGCAAAGTTATTTTTTGTACATGTAAATCTTCATGTTTGCAATGTGTGATGTGTTTGCAACATCATCATTATCATTGAAAAATGCAAATCATTACATTTGAAGTGGTCACACGATATATGTAAAACATCCGTTTGGGAAATGTAAATGATCATATTTGGACAACGCATCTCATAATATCAAATGTCTATCAATGTTTCAAGTGTGCTTTATTTGTCCAATATTTGCATATTATATATATTATATTATATTATATTATATTATATTATATTATATTATATTATATTATATTATATTATATTATATTATAATATATTAATTGGCAAAAAATATCGGCACAGGGAACTCTTTCACTGCCAATGAGCCCGTCCGCTTCAAACATGCTGCTGCAGCTTGGAGTTTCTGAAAGTGTAGCTCGCTATTACAAAACTGCAGTCATCATAATAGTGTAATGGTGAGTTTGATTTTTGAATTATTAGTTTTTATTTGATCTGATTTAATTGTAAAATCTGTTTACGTGACTCTCCCGCAATCTGTTGCGTAACCTGGTTGCAGGGCAACACTGCTAAACGGTTGCCCATAATGGATCTTCAAATATGCGTCGTGAGCACGATATTTTGATTAAATTAATTTTATTGGATCTATTTCATACAGAATAAAGAAACACATGCTCGTTCAAAGTAGCGTGTTAGCCGAGCATCGCGCACGTCTCACTGGCAATGACATATACCCACTACGGACGTTAATTTAAAGATCTAAAGTGTGATATATTTTTCAAATTTCAATGGCTCTCTATGGCATTTGCATGTCTAAAATAACTCCATGCTCCATGATTTACAGCCACCTTTGCTTGGTGCGCACACATGGGCTGCTTACGCACGGTGGGAGGGCCAGAAGTCATCATGGTAGGTATAAGTGCGCAAGCCAGGGAACATACGAGGCTACGTGAGTCTCGTTTGGGTCACGTTTGCAAGTGAACTTTTTATGATTCTATTTAGAATGCATAAATCATCAGCTGTGCAGCGTGCTTCAGAGAATTCACCATATTTGGAACATATAAATTATACATGCATTGTGCTACATGTAAATTACCAAAACTTGTCTATGAAAGAGGCAGCACAGGGAGAGGAATTCTTAATATAACGCCAATCATGACATATTAAATACAAGACATTCTGAGCCCTCTATTTCATGAGTATAATATATTTTTCCGTATATGATCTGACACATGCATTGCACGGATAATCCATTAGAGGGCAGTATCATCCAGCTGATGGCTTTTCCAGCGACCTATATTTATTAATAGTGGGAAATGTTCTGATTTCCGGAAATACTAACATGTTTGATATGTCTGTTTGTTATTATACTTCTGACAGTTATAAATGTACGAATTTAAAGCATTGTGACCGGATGAATCAAATATGATACAAATCAAAAGTCATATGTGGAAATGTTTGTTGTTCAAAAGGACCAATACAATCTCTATTTACAAAGAATCCGAATGTTTTCTCATATATTTCATGGTTGAGGCTTTATAGGGTTAAATTTAAATGTGGTTCATGGAGATTCTTTTTTGTCCCACGGTAGGTGTTGTGGAGGAATGATCCCTGCGGGGCCTTAGATTGGATGTCTCCCTGGGCCTGACGAGATTACAAACTGCCTGATAAGGAAGAGCAGTGCAAGGGGAATTTCAAAGTGGGCCCTTTTGGCTTGACACTATGTGGCTGAACTCTGACTTCCATTTGCAAATCGCTGATGTTTTGTGCATCCCGGGGCAGGTCAGAGACATCTGTCTGAGAATCAGGAAGCCTCTTAGCCTTAACCGACCGAGCAGCAGCAGCAGCAGAAGCAGCAGCAGCTCTCAATGAATGTGCCTTAGTGCGATACGAGGGCCTCAGAAGCCAAGATAACACCGGAGGGCCGATGGCTCTCTAGAAGCAACATGTCTGTCTGCTGACGTTTCTTCACAGTGCACTTTGAAGGAATCACTTCAGGCATAACGATGATTATTACACTTACCGGAGCACCGGGAGCCCCAGGGGGTCCTAAAATAGCTCCACCACTCTGAAAAGACATGATTTTGACTTTATGGCTTTCTCTACCACAATATGGGTCAAACTAATTTTAACCACAGGCATAGACTTTTTTTTTTTCTGCCAAAATGATTGATGGCATTGCACAGCGCACTCCATGCATCACTGTATCACAACGACACAGAATAAAGGTCTTTACCTGCAGCTTGTACAGACTGCTCATCCCATTGCCCTCCACATAGGGTACCCCCTAAAACACAAGCAGTAGTAAATCACATCACATTTCATCCCACAGAGGTTCCTTGCTGAGATTCTTAAGCATGAAGAGTTGGTACAGTAGGCCCCAGGCAGGTATTTACTGCTAAGCCTTTAAAAGCTACACGGGGGCGATCAATACCTCATTTGGTGATTTCACAATGAGACGTGATGGGGGAGAAGTGAATAAAATGAGAAGTGCGAACTTCATAAAGCTTAAGGTATTCCGAGAAGCGAGAACAACCACGACTTCTTGGGTACGTGTTCCATTACAAACGTGTTTTTGCCCGATTTAGATCGTTGAATGAAAGCTTTTCAAATAGAAAGGGAGTTAAGGTGCTCATTTAGAGGCAAGTGGATGCCTGTGCCCTTTTCAGGCCACTGAGCCATCCCCTGTCCTCCCAGACTGCACTTTATGAGGCCAGGGTGCGTGGGGGGGCTAAGATAGGTTCAAGGGGACGCCTGATGAATTATAGATTGGCTATGGACGCGCTTACTCACTGGCCTTTTACAGGAAGCAAACATGGTTCAATGCCAGCAAGAGGGTCGTCACAATGTCATCATATTTGTACTTGTTTGTCATTTTTTGCTCACGTCTTGCACTAAATGTTGTTATTCGGAGTGAAAACAGACTCAGGGTCAGTTGTGCATGGAAGACGTATCAAGGCAGTCATGTGTCCTAATTCAAAATATTAGTTGAAATGTATTCAGTAAAATAACATTCGAAAGTGGAGAGATTGCAATTTTTGACTTGACCGGCACACAAGTGAATGTTTCGTTCAAAAGAACACATTTTTTTGACTGAACTTGACTTGAATGAATCATTTCCTGAAGTGATTCATTCTTTTCTCAGTTCATTTCATTTTAGCCACGTGCTGCACGTGCATATACCTTGCACTGCAAGTTGACTTCTCAAAGCATTTGTGAGTTCACAAACTCCTGAGAATGCATCTTGTTGATTTTCACCAATCCGTATACAATTTGCATCACAAATCACAAATCACAAAGCGGTATTTTGTTTGGGGGTGGACTATGCAGCTATGACGAAACCAGGAAGAGCCAACGCCATGGGAAACAAACATACAAACAAACCTAACATGGACGAATGAACGAATTACCATTTCCTTGTTGAAAGTTGAACAGCGAGAGACACTTTTTTTTTTTTAGTGCATTTTTAGCTGGTAAAGATGTTGCTTTTTTTTCCCCCCTACGACAATCGGTTGCCGAGATTGGTCAAAACAAAGGTTAGGTCAACGTGCACAAGGTGCCGCATTGTCCAATCAGCTTGACGTATTGTATTGAATATCCCGCCTTTCCCGAGCAAATCACTGTGGAGCAGTCCCAGATTGATATTGTGATTCTCCGCAATATCAATCTGGCTGTTGCCAGGTTATTGGCTCGGAGCGGATATCCAGAGTCTTTCACTCATTTGTGAATATTCGTGAATTATCTATCAGCAGCTTCAAATTCTATTCTATAATATTCACTATGCTGTTAATATTGGAAATTAATTAATTATTGGCTGCTACCTCTAAATTGTGTGCTGGTCTCTTGGCGATAATTGGAGGAAAATAATAATAATAGCACAAAAAAATGCCAACCGGGCATTTGCGACCAGTCCAGCCCTGCCACTATCTGACTTATTTAAAAAGTGACTGTAATGTTTGTAATTGTTATAATACTGGGATTATATAAAATTTTGTGTGTCCAACAGTACTTATAAAAATACAAATTGTTTTATTCTTTTTTAATTTGTACTTATATTTCTTTACTAATACCCATTCTTGGTCGTATTACTAATAACTACCATTAAAACAAAAAGAAAAAAAAAACACACACCAAAATTAACAATTTATCCTGATTTGTCATTAAATATTAAGTCAAATTCCCACACTTAGCATATTTTTAATTAGCAGCCTGCATTTTTTTTTTTGCCTGCTAACTTACTGGAGGTCCTGGAAGGCCTGGTCTACCAGGAGGTCCTTCGTTTCCCTGCCATTTACAAAGCAGAAAGAGAAATCTGGTGAAATAAAAATTATTTCTCAACACAGTTCCAAGCAGATGAAAACCATCAACATTCAAATAATCTATAAATAAATACATACATAAATAAAAAACATTTTAATTTAGGAACACACATAAAGGAAATGCAAACTAATACGCTAAACCCAAAAAAAAATCTTACTCTTTCCCCTTTAGTTCCTGTTTGACCCATCGGACCTGGGCGACCCATGAGCCCCTGTAAACAAAACAGAACAAACTTTTCATTCAGCATCAACATGTGCATCATTTGTTTTGATGAATAAACATGAGCGTCTTACCGCCTCCCCGGTGCGACCTGTCACTCCAGGAAGACCCGGAACTCCAGGAGGCCCCTGAGACAATGGAGATTTAATAGTTGCGTCAAATCAAACAACAGTGATATTCTGTAATTTCTGGATGGTTGAATATAGTTGTTTTTCTGTTTTATTCCTACTTGTTAGCAGTGATTTATGCTATTTTTTTTTGTACTTTGCATAAACAATTTTCCTCCTCTGCAATAGCGCTTTGTGTTTATTAGTCTTTTATTTTGGTACTTTGTTAAAGAATACTTTCTCTCCTCATTAGTAATGTTTTATGTTACCATTTCTTCTTAATTAGTACTTTAATGGAATAACAACTGAGTTCGTCTTTCATTGGTCCGTTTTGGGGTACGGCCAGTCACATACCGTTACAGAACAAATGTTAATGCTAAACAGACAACAATTTGGTCCGCTAACAAAAGAGCTATATGACAATAACAGAGCCATAATTCTCCTTTTTACAAGCAATTGAAATAGTTTGGATGCTGTTTTGAAGCTTCTTCACATTGCTGCTCAAATGGACTACAGCTTTTTACACACTTTCTATCGACTGACATTTAAGGGTGGCATTTATTGACCCACTAATAATGTTGACATGTTTATTCCGGCATTCTAACAGCAGCAAACAATGATAATCATTAAATTGAGATTATATTAGATTTCAGAGGATGCACAAATATGAACATTGACACGTTCCTTAAGCATGAGAAACAATGTAGAAGAACAATAGGGCATTCTTTTTATTGGGATACGATTTAATCCAGCCAGTGTGGCTAAATGTGGCCCCCACCACCATCATTCACAGATGCCAGTTGTTCCGCGATACAGGGGTGCTTTTAAAAATGTATTAAAGATGATAATAATAATAATAACAACACATTCAATGAATTGATTTCTACAATGACTCTGAGGGTTCGCATTCACCAGACCACAAAATCCGTCTGTCATAACCTGGATCAAACCACCAAAATCACATTACACCACGTGCCCCACAACTTAGACCTGGTTTTACTTGGTCTAAATTCTGGTCTACTTTCTGTCAATAAATTAGGAGATCCAACGTGTAATAGAAAACACCCTTGATCGAATGAAACGGCCAGCGATGTGTATCATGATCTTCCAAATATTCAACCTGTTTTGTGCACCTTTAGCTTCCAAGAAATTTTGCTGTGTTGCATTAGAATAAAAATGTCATTTGACTTGGCATAGAAATAACTGAACGTAAACATTTTTCCCAACTTCTTCCACTTTCTTTGCACTCACCTCATCACCTTTATCTCCTGTGGGGCCAGAGAAGCCTCGCTCTCCTTTCACTCCCTGTGAGGGGGCAGAATATATATATATATATATATATATATATATATATATATATATATATATATATATATATATATATATATATATATATATATATATATATATATATATATATATATATATATATATATATATATAGAGAGAGAGAGAGAGAGAGAGAGAGAGAGAGAGAGAGAGAGAGAGAGAGAGAGAGAGAGAGAGAGAGAGAGAGAGAGAGAGAGAGAGAGAGAGAGAGAGAGAGAGAGATTGCTTCCTTGCATCAGTGTGGAGCAACAGTGTAACCATAGCAACAACTTTTGCTGCAACCCCATAAAAGAGCACAAAAGATGACTCTCTCTACAGCTGGTTAGGCTACAATAGATTTCTGATATCTAAAGTTACATGCCATATACTCAAAGTTTTAAAATGATGTGCATATGTTGATATCTCCATCCAACCTTTGGGCCTTCCTTCCCAGGATTCCCCATTGGACCTCTTACACCTGGGTCCCCCTGGGACGACAAACACACACAAACGAATAAGGGACAGGGAGAGTGTAAAAAGTGTGACATGAAGCCCTTCTATAGGTTTCATGCAAAGTGACATGATTGGGTCATGTGTTTACCGCATCTTACTAATGAGTCACATGTACCTTTTCTCCCACCATGCCGTCATGTCCAAGCACTCCAGGGGAGCCCTTCTCTCCCTTTTGTCCAGTCAGCCCGGAAACTCTCATCTGGCAAGCACTGCAGGCGTTCTAGCAGCACGGGGAGGGGCGATGGAGGAAGCAAATGTGGTGACACAAATACGATATCATCAAGTCTGAGCCAAACATGGCATTTTCATCATTTATTATGTTACATCCCAGGGTGGAGGACAAGACCCTAGCCGACACAAAGTGTTCTTTAAATGTCTGCATAGCAGAAATAATATGAACCCACCAACAGAGAGTCTCATCGAGGTGAGTGGTGAACTTTGTCAAACTCATTGGCTGTGACATTTAGGCGAGAATTTTAAATATCACCATTCCTGATCCGTTCTCTCGATAAGGACTGCACCTTGCAGCAGAATGTAACATGCGTACTGTGCCATTATGCGCTGTATTGCAGTTATATTTTAAAATGCAAAATCTATGACAAAATACCAGAGCTTATGATAGGAATGTAAGAGATTGGAATGAAAATGGTCAAATAACAAGAATTGGGTTTTCAGCAACTCAAAAAGCAACTGGATATTTTTTTAAAGAAAAATGAGCTCTTAAAAAAATTCAATTACACTGTCGAGTGTCGAAGCAGCTCTAGACGTTCTAAAGCTTTTGTTATTGTCACATTAGTGCTGGCACCAACGCTTTCTCACTCCATGGTTAGAAAATTGTATTTTCCTGCAAGTAGTTCCAAATCTGCATTCTAGTAACCGTTTTTAAAAAGTTTTGCTGCTGTAATGCTTCTATGCTGAACAAAAATATAAACGGAACACATTTGCTTTTGCTTCCATTTTTTGTCAGCTTACCTTGAAAAATTTCATACTTTTTCTATGTACACATAAGCTAATATCTGTTAATTAAACATGGGATGCTGCATTCACATTTTATGTTCTGTATATATTGCAGGATAATGACAGTATTTACATAAAGCTGTCTCTTTAAATGTTTCACTGGTGAGTGGGCTTGGAAACAGCGAGAGATACACGTCTTTTTAAAAGTAAGCCAGACATCCTGATGGAGGCACTCAAGGGCTTAACATTGCTCTGCTGGCTAATGCAAGCTGTACATTTCTAGATGAGCAACACAATGAGCCATTCACATTTATAAGCCAAAATAATGTATTCAACCCTGGAAAGCGGCAATTATCATTAATTAGAATGATAAAATACCTTGAGCAAAGCCCCCATATCTCCAACAATTGGTAGTGCAGTCTAAGAGAGGGAGTGAAAAAAGGAAAGAACATAAACATAGCAACCTTCAGGCTTGTACATTTATTATATTACAAAACTATTGAGACATTTATTTGGTTAATAATGCTGTTTTCAATGCATGCCTTGAAAGAAGAAAACCATAAACACTTCAGAAATATGTTTCACTTTTACTAATTCAATCTGCAAGGCCGAAGGAAACACAAATTTTGTTGGCAGACAACACAATCTTCATATTATTATTATTTTTTTTCTAATTTGTTGTCCTTGTGTTACAAACATGAAATGATCAATGGATGTGGATTGTGAATCTTTATTCCTTGAACTATTTACTGAATGCCAGAAAGACCGCAAACACAGCTGTGTAGCCCTATCAGCTGAACGCGGAACACGGCTTGCCCCACTCAAAATGGTCGCTAATCTTATACGACCTTTGGCCGTCCACCCACACGGGGGCCGGCCTAGCCTAGCCAATGTGTGACCTGTAGGGATGTAACGATATCCAAACATCACGATACGATATTATCATGATATGAAGGTCACGATACGATAATTATCACGATATTGTGGGGGGGGGTTGGCGATATTTTAAAAAGATCACAATAATGTAAAAAAAAGCTCATACTAAAAAAAAAAAAAAAAAAGAAAAAAAAAAGAAAAACCCAATATTGTGCTTTTGTACATAACAGCAATGCATATAAACCACCTACAATCTCTCATAATGCAAGCACACTTTGATCACTTCACAAGCAAATTAGGTTCCCATTCATCTGACAATTAGCATAGATTTTAAACATAGAAGGCCAAAACATCCCTAATGAAAATTAAATTGCACTAATAAACCAGCCACTAGAGGGTGCTAGCTGCACAAATGGAAATCAACCTGACTTTTTTTTAACAGATGTGCTCCTTTTAAATATTGTGAACATGACGACGACAATATTGTCGCACGTTTAATATCACAATATCACGATATTGCCGTTATCGTTACATCCCTAGTGACCTGATGGTCTTAACTGGTTTCTGCTGGATAAATGTGTGCCAGAGTGCCAAATGTACAATAAATGTAATTTGTAAGTTTTCATACTCTTGTTAACATAAATGTGGAAAACATGCTAAACTAATAGAAATATGGCTGCATCTTTTCGTCATTTCATAATAATTCATAACATTTAGTTAAAACTAAAAAGATGTAAAAAATGAGTTTAATATCGATTTGTGTTGAGGTCATTTTCTGCTCTTTAACATGAAAATTGTAAAATACAGCTTTTACCCCAGTCTCCACAAATATATGCATAATTGTTAATTGCGACATGTCTGCTGTGTTGCGACTGGAATCTCTGCAGTACAGGCTTTCCAAGTTAGAGGCAGTCATTAATTGCAACTTTAAATTAACTCAAAATTAACATACTAGTTTTGACAACTCTAATTTAAAGCAATGTTGTTGTTTTTTTTAACCTGGGTTCGATTAAGTCAGTCTCAGGAAGTCAAGACAAACCCAACTCAAATGATTTGTGGTGATACGTACTGCTTCGCACTCATTGGCTGCAGGTGATCACGCTACATTGCTCAGGAAAGTCGACTTGTGACTGTTGTGATGGTACATCGTGTGATTTCTATATTATTGTAATCCCTTCATACTATGTTTTTTTGTTTTTTTGTTTTTATAAACGCAGCACCCCTCATTACCACTATCTTAATGCAGATGCCAACTAGATGAAAACTACAGACAGAAACAGCGGTGGGGAGTGAGCAGGGGGCTGTCAATTAGTCATAAACGTCACCACCTTCCTGAAGGTAACATTAGGCCGTGAACAGCAAGTTTGGCTGCAAATTACCCCCAAACTGCAGCTGCATTAGTACATTTACCTTCACGGTGCAAATGCGCAAAAGGGATTTTCAAAACTTACTGGTTCACCTGGAGGTCCAGCGGGGCCAGGGGGGCCCGGTCTGCCAAGAGGGCCCTGTAAATGAGACAAATAGAGAAGCTAAAAATCCTTCCGGGGATGAAATTAAGCATACATGCTGCATGGTAATTGTACTTTCACATCCGTCACAGTTGGTGGCAATGTGTGATCTAAAAGTCTGGTTCAGCCCCAGTGAGCTGACAGTCATTATGTTGGCTTTTATCTGTGCACGTGGCAGGGGGTGGATGGGGTGACGGGAACAACTCACCTCCCTTCCTGGAGCTCCAGCAGGCCCAGGTGCACCTGGGGCTCCGCGAAGACCCTGAAAAACACCCAAAAGAGTTGGCAAATGCTAATGAAAATGTTTAAATAATTTACTGTGAACGTCCAAGTTGAGCACAATCCACATTGGAGATGTTGGTTCATTTTTCAAGTAGGTCTCATTTTATTCTTATTACAAAAAAAAAAAAAAGTTTCATGTCAGGCGAGGATAAATAATTCATAAGTCAGGTTTCCAGTTCCACATACAGTATTTTCTTAACTGATACATAGAAGTTAACCACTGTTTAATACAACAAAATAACTGCAATAAAGTACTTTGTAAAACTGCTCACCTTCTGAAGAGTCACAAGTGCTCTTTTACAAGTATTAAGTGGTATCTTATAGCGTCCAATAGTATCCAAACTATGGCCCGGGGGCCATTTGCAGCCCACCATCCATTTTTCAGTGGCCGGAGGCAGATACTAAAAATTACATTGATACGGCCACCAAAGCTACGTTTAAAAAAAAAAAAAAAAAAAAAAAAAAAAAGGCTACTAATTATGAATTGGATTACCGTATATACTGTAGGGCTTTTCTAGATATCGTCACCTTTTAAAATAATTGCCTATGTCATTTTTTTTTTTACCTAAATCATCTCCTCATGATGGAAATGGTTAACTTTTTTGTGTTCCTGAAAA
Source organism: Festucalex cinctus (assembly GCF_051991245.1). Lineage (NCBI taxonomy): Eukaryota > Metazoa > Chordata > Actinopteri > Syngnathiformes > Syngnathidae > Festucalex > Festucalex cinctus. The sequence goes on from NC_135424.1 coordinate 17,335,720, forward strand.
ATCTGAAAAAAAAAAAAAAAAAAAAAAAAAAGACTTAGGCAGTTATTTTAAGAAGTCATCAATATGTAAAGATACAAATACTGGAAATTTATTTATGATAAAAATAACGCAATTTTTATTCAAAACACAGGTGAATAAAGATAATTCATTAATTTTAGAAGCAAAAATTGTTTCTTCTAATTTCTGCCAATGTCAAAGTCGGACTCATGAACATATCACAATGTCCATATCAAGTAACTGTTTGCAAATGGTCATCTTACTGCAGTTTGCTGTAGTTTTGGTTCTGAATGTGGAGATGAGATTCAGCTTTTGTTCAATGCAGGGGAGGATCTATAGCCTAGTGGGTTATAGGGTCATTGGCCACCCCAAAATCTTGAAAAAAATAAACTACATGATGTATAAACGTTTGACAGAAAGCTATGTAGCAGTTTTTCAAAAATATCCAGAGAATACAAAAAATATGTCATTGCTTGCTTGACTGATTTGAGGTGTTTAACAAATTAAAGTTGAAGAATTTTAAAGTGGCTCTTCCATCCGTCCATTTGTTATGTATGCAGCCCTCAAACCAAATCTCTCGCATGATGATGGTTTAAACTACGAAGTTTTGAATAGGGAGGTATTTTTTTCCGGAACTTTTCAGTTTTCCGAAATGTACAATTTTGGAGGTTCAACTGTATAACAATTATTTTTACAGAGCTTGTGGCAGTATCAATAAGCTAGAGGTCAAAGCACATGTATGTTTTCAAGTCATGGATTTCGGGTATATTCCACAAACCTCAATTCCTGGCTTTCCTGGAGGTCCCAAGGGGCCCTGAGAACACATCACGCAGCTTGTTAACACCGTCTGCCCTCTAGCATCAGGGATCCAATAAAGCTATTGTGTTAGACACCTTTTGCTCATATTGATTCTGCCTCCAACAATTCTATATTAAAAGAAATGGAGACAGACTCCCTTGCAATCATGTCAGCGAGGGTGAAACGTGCATAGCGCAAGATATATGGTGGGGGATGAATGCAGGGCACATTGGCAGGAAGCATCTAGCAGTAAGGACATCCATTTTCCGCAGAAAGTGAATTTACTGGGTCCTTTTTTACTGGGTCTAGATGTGAAGGCAAGGTAAATAATGAATATGGAGAACAATCACATACAACATCATACTCACAGGCATGCCTGTGATGCTCTCTCCAGGCTCGCCTTTATCACCGTGCTCTCCAGGTAGTCCTGGGACTCCTCGCTCCCCCTGACAAAAGAACAAGGCAGCAGTCAGACGACTCAATTCGAAGCTCCTGGAGTGCTGCTGCACTGCATGATCATTAAGTATTTAGACTGGACCCGAATGGATTTTTGCTTTCATGTTTTTTGCCTTTTGCAGCTTGAAGGGGAGGAAATGGCCAATGGTGTGCACATGTTCTTATCTGCTTTTATTTAAAAAAAAAAAATAAATAATACTGAGGGTACACAATATGTCATTTGGTTTTCCCTCATAACAGTGCCACTGGAAACCAAAACATATTTAGAAAGAAAATACTTTAAATTAGTGGTGTCAAAATTAGCGTGTTAATATCAAGTTAAGTCTCTTTAACGCAACATTTTGCTTTTGTCATCGATTAATGCACGACACTTGTTTAGAAAGCCCTGTACTTTGGGAATTCCGGTCACGATGCAGGAGATACGTTGAAATATAAATTAAAACTTGCAATGTTGTACAAAGGAGTGACTATATCACAATTCAGCAATCATAAATATAATAGAAGTATATTTACTGTATTTGTCGTGACTGGGGTCTTGTGATTTACAGTGAATAAAATGGGCAGGAATCAACGACTTGCTTCATGTTCGAATTAATGTTTCTCTTAATTTGAAATGAAAAATGTACCTGTTGTTGTCATCAACATCCAACATGAAACACTAATGCCACCTATTGGCAGACAACCTGACATCAATGACTTTAACAGAACTCGATGTCTCAATGTTTTACACTCGTTTGAACTTGTATAATACATCTTTTTAACTTGAAATAGCTATGAATTACTCTAAAATTTTAGTATCAATGAACTAAAGGATGTAATGATATTTGTATTAGGTGTCCACTTTTTGTTCTTTAACAAGAGAATAAAAAACTTGAAAGACAAACATTAAAAAAATGTGTGAGTAATTTGTGATTAATCCTGAGTTAGTTTCCCAAAACATCTCTGTGAGAAATATTTATCATTTTTACACACTCAACATAAAGTATTTCAATACAAATATCACTATGTACAGGAGGAGCAGATCAATGTGGACACTAGATGGATGGTGTGTGTGATCTGCAGTTTCAGTGCTTCACCTTGGGGCCACGGGTGCCTCTGGACAAAGACAGCCCATCACCCTACATGACAACATGAGAAATAAATCAGAAAACCCCCCCACAACAGAATAACATCTTGAATGTCATTTAATGTTTTCACTCCTTATCTTAAGATCTCGAGGCACTGATAAGCGAGTACATACAGGCCTTTGCGTCCTGTCTACCTCTGTTGGTCATTTATTTCCCCCATGCTTCGTTTCTGTACTTGCACATTTCCAATGTCAATAAAGATTCATTCATAGCACAATTCTACAGTGAAAATAGTTTGAAAAGTGTCACAAAGGCAAATGGGCAGAAATGAACATATCTATTATCTTTACTTAACAAGAGAGATGACAGTGATTACTGTAGTTTAACAAGCCCCACAATGCATGTTGCATATTAGCTTCAAGATGGTGGATTGGGTTTAACAATGACACCATTTCCAGGAGAACTTCATCATTACATCCAGTCATAAAAGTGAGCAAAGGAATACAGACCTTCATCATTCATTTACAGGCAAAAATCAATTGAGCGACAGTTATTTGAAGAGGGCTGCCTCATTAAAGACACCAATTGAGTTGGTTTTATCACTTTTATTGTCGTCTTAAATAACAAAGACCATAAAATGTGGTGGGGGGGAATATCTATGTTCCCTCAGAGACACTTAGAGCAATGACATTCGCGAAAGGACCCCCGTCCCCAGGATGGTGTCTTATTTTGCACACGTTAGAGAACATGTAAGAGGTGTAAACCAGTGGCGATCCGTCATAGTAAGCTACTAAGCGGCGCTTGCCTGACCTCTTCAAAATAAAATCATTGAAAATATTTCTGTTTTGGTCTTAAATTCCTGTATATCTTGCCCCGTTTTCCTCGCGGGGAGCGAAGAAGTCGACAGTTTGTTTCGCACATACACAATGAGAAATCAATTGTCTTAAGTCCGTGAACGTTGCTTCGGTATGTGCGGCATTTGAATGGCAAAAAAGCTGTCGGTCATGCAGCCTAACGTGCATGTGCAAAATTGGCCTACTTGGCTTGTTCTGTGGTCAACAGTCATTGTTCAGTTCAAGTTCATCGCTGAATCCCAATGAGTGCCATTTTCCCGGAGAACTTTTGAGGAAAGGAAGTGTAACGAACTAAGTGGGGTTGCCATTTATTTATGTTGAGCACCATTATGTCTGACAGTGAACGTAACACAGGTCTCGCTGGAGGGAGGGAGGGGAGGAGGCGTGCAGTTCAGTTAACGTTGTTGTACATTTTTCCTGCTAGCATCGAGAGCTGTTGTACTGTGCTGGTTATATTGTAACTAGCACTTGCTAGCAGTCAGTGGCTTTGCGTCCCGGAGATAGAGGGCCGGCAAATGGCCATGTTTCCTGCCCGAGGAGGCTCCAGCGTTCTCGGCTGTGCTCCGTGGTCCTCTGGCCAGCTCCAGGAATGCTCCAGTGAAAATATAATTTCAAATGGTCGGTCTACTGGAGTAATCATCACGAAAACGGGGAAGAATTTCGTCCCTCACTTCAAGAAAGGACATACGAGAAACATCAGTGGCAAGATGGCTGTCCAATTAGGTCAGTAAACTTTATTGTGGGTTGAAACCTCTTGCGGCTTTTCTGCGATGTCATTTTTTCCCTTCTCCCGGGTTGAGTTTACATCATGGGCACGAGCCAGTTCCGAATACTGTAAATTCCAACGAATTGACAAATTGTGAATTTGTCATTTCATGGACCACGGAACTGGTTACATTACAGTGTGTGCATATCAACCTGCGTCAATCCTGAATATTTCGCTTTAATTTTATACCTACGCAGGGGTATAAAATAATATTTAATATTGAAATTAATAATAAAAATACCCCCAAAATTTTCTGATCGGGCGCTCGCATATGTGACACTTCAGCATGTCCACTCGAAAAAGTCACCACTCGTCACTGGTAGAAACACTTCAGCCCGCACTAATTCCTTCCCTATTTCTATGCTTGATGAGCTTGCTTCAGGTTGAGTGTTGTTCCCCACAAAACAAACAAGATAGTTGAAAGCAATGAAGTAGGAGGAGGAGGACCGTGCACATGAGTCACCTGTTTGATGAAGCTATAATGAACAATTTAATATGGATAGGCACGCCCATAAAAAGTGATGCTTCAACAGCCATCATCTTCACAATGGTAGAGAAACGATAACCCAAGCTGAGGTTATCCAATATTTGATTACTTATCGTCACGCATGTTAGCTATATAGCTGGAGGGGCTGGTTTTGCTCATCTGCTCCTGGTTCCCGAGCTATGCTTGATGAAACCATATGTTTTCAAGAACATAGAAACATTTGGATAAATGTAAATACACACCACATATCCCGGCTCTCCAGGCTCGCCCTTAGGTCCTGGGGGTCCCTGAATCCCCGTCACTTCTCCCATGTCTCCCTACAGAAAGATTCATGAGTCAACCCTAATGAAATGCCGGACTATTTAATATGTGTAATGTTTATTGTGATCATTTTGAGAGAACAATATCTGTCCTTGGCGTCTTCTTGAACCTCTCACAACTTTTGTTTGAAAGTTGCCACGTACATGACAAACAACATTTCTGGTTCCTGTCTGAAATAATTTATTGCAATCCTTTCATGGATGGAGATAATCCCAGTGATGTTGACAACCTGCTTTCTTTTCCTTCAAAATCAAAATGACAGCTGACAAGTGTAAGGAAGGCAAAAAAGTTGTAGGGACCTGGCATATGTTTTTACAGTGAACATTGTGACAGCAAGGTAAATGTGAGTTTAAAAAAACCCAAAAAACATTCAACTTAGTTTCGCATGCAACTTTATGTTCAATTCTGTCACTGTCTGCAGGGGGAAGGAAATGAGAATGGCATGAAGAAAACAATCAATGTCCATGAAGTAGAAACAATATCAATTAGAAGTCATACATTTTCAACGCTGAAAATTTAATTGTAATTGTATTCATGAGTTGACATCTTGGAAATTTGACAGTAGATTTCGAGTTCACTGATTCACCATGAGTTTTGCACATCAAAAACATTACAGTGACTCAGAAGCTCAAAGAGACACACAATACTGTAAACAGTATGTATGTTATTTATTGGCTCGCCTATACCAAATATGCGAGGGGTTGGAAAAATAAAACTATTTTTGCGTGTATATTTGATTTCCCTGCACTCTTAAAATGCAGTGTAAGATGGTGATAAACATGGAGTGACAGGTTGGGAAAGGAGCTCGTTGAGTGTAACTATCAGACAAATATAACTCAAAACATAAATTTCTGTTTTTAACTTTATAAACCAAGAAAATAATAACTCACTTAAATAGAACTTGTCTGACAAAGTAAATCTGGCCAAATAATTTTAAAAAGTTACAACAAAATGCCACAATACAAAAAAAAAAAAAAAAATCAAAAACATGAGAAATAAAGTCATTGACATCAAACAGGAAAGAGTTAAAGAGCACGTCCTAAAAGTTTTCAGACTCCTGCTAACCAACAAAAGCTATTATCCAGAAATGGAGAAAACATGTAAATACGATAATGACCCCAAGAACATAATAATCGATAAAACAACCCACCCAGAAAAACAACACATCTAAGGCAAAATGGCATCCATGGCAGTTTCAAGGCTGACCAAAGCGAAATATGAAGGCTTGTCTTATGTTCGCTAAAAAAACATCTCAATTATTCGAAAAACTTGTCGGAGAATATTGTATGGACTGACGAGACGAAAGTTATTATTATTATTTTTTTAAAGGTGTCTGCCACGTTGCATCCGGCGTAAATGCAACACAGAATTTCAGAAAAAACAAAACAAAACAAAACAACAATACCAACAGTGTCGATGGTCTGGGGTTGCTTTGCTATTCAAGACCTGGACGACTTGCTGTGATTGGTGAAACGGTGAATTCTTTACTTTACTAGAAAATCCTGAGGGAGAGTGCTGAAGTTCTGCAATGATCTGACAATGATCCAGTATACACCAGCAAAGTCAATTTCTGAATGTATTAAAAATTGATAATAATAATAATAATAATAATAATAATAATAATAATAATAATAATAATAATAATAATAAAAAAATAAAATTTTTTGTTAGGTTTGCGGAGTAGTTTTTAACAGAGGGCCACATAGCTTTCAATAGATTTTTTCCCCCCATTACTAAATAAATCAGCATTTGAAAACTGCATTTTATGATTATCCTTGTCTGATATTGACATGTTTTTAAATGATCTTATCTGATCTTAAACAAAGTTAGAAAACGATGATGCAAAAAAGTAAAAAAAATAAATAAATTTGAGAAGAGCAAATACTTTTTCATGGCTCTGTATCTACATTACACACAACATGAGCAGGTCGAGGTCATGTGTAAATATGAAAGAAGGAAAATATTGAAGTGACCTGTAAAGAGGGTTCAATGTAGGTCATGCCTTGCTACTGTAGATAGAAACGCTTGTACAAGGATACACTTGCTTGTTCATTTTGGTAAGCATACTTAACATTCTGTCAGCAGCCACATAATTTAATAGCTTTATGTACACGATATTTGCTTTTCATCCAAATCTACTCTTGAAATGAATGTTTGTTTTTGTTGTGACTCATACGAATACATAACACCTGTCTCTAGCATTACTTTGCATTAGTGAAGGTGACAAAAGGAGGGTTCTCAATCTGAGAGGACGTAGCAAGCTTAAGCACTTCGATTTATTTCTCTGCCCTGGAGTTTGACAGAGTGACTCTGGCGGGAGGGGAGTCGCGTGTAAAGCGTCATTTATTTTGACAAGCGACACACCTCATCAAGCTCGCGTGTCAAGGCACACACTGTTGCACTTTGTCAATTTCAGTCGAGTGTTTGGAACAAGTCCTGCTGAAAGAGGGGTTGGCGTAAAATTGCGGGGTAGTCGAGAGCGTCAAATGGAGGGAAACTAAGTTCTGACGACGGCATGAACGGCATGTGAGTCATCCGGAAGGTGTCTTGTATGTTCAAGTGCTAATAAAACATCACAAAATCTCCTTTTTATCTTTTAGATGAGAACTTGATTTGAAGATTTCCTACCTTCTCTCCTTTTAGGCCATCTCTTCCAGGTACCCCTGGCGAGCCCTGTAAACAGGATGGGGACAAAAAAAGACGTCTATCAGCAGACCTTCATCTCACGCACATTCATCTCCACAACCGCCTCCTCTTCCTCAGCGTTCCAGCAGACTGTCGAGTTCCAACATAATTTCCTTTAGACAGGATTTATAAAATGTCTCTTTTTCCCTCCCTGCTTTTCAAGAAAGACAGATGCTCATTATCAAAGCAGGTGCAGCACACAGATTGCACTTCTGCTTTTTGGCAAAGAGTGCAGACATTTTCTACTTTCCGCTAATTAATTATTAAATTTGCTGACTGACTGCGTTGGGGAAAAAAAGAGACCGGACTTTTCTCTCTGACGTGCTGCTAATCGCGGTATTCGTCAATTGATCTCAGGCTCAGTCTGGCAGACTGCATTGGGAAGCAGAGGATAAGCCAAGGTGACAGATAAGGCGACGGGGCTTGACATGAAGTCTGCTGCAGGTATACTTACTGGCTCTCCTGGGGGGCCAGGGAGTCCAGTTGGTCCAGATGGGCCTTGTTTGCCCTGGCAGAACAAAATGTAAGACAAAAAAAGTTATATTTCCTAGCTAGACTGTGGATTTCAGTGTTTCAACTCAGCCAGCAGGCATATGTAAGATGTCCTTCAATACTTTAAAAAAAATAGAAGTGGTGACCTTTTCTGTATATCAGTTCTGTTATTCTAGATGATCAGGTTTTAATGAACTGACATAACCTCCTAGGGTGATTTCAACACAGTTGAAAAAAAATATTGGAAGTGAATGAATAATTTGAATACATGGGCTCACCTCAGGACCTTGATCTCCTTTCTGTCCCGGCAGCCCAATGTTTCCCTGTGACATCACACAAAAGGATGAGAGAAGGTGAATCCAGTTTTTCTGACAAATATTGTTGTTTTTTTTTGTTTTTTTTGGGGGGGGGGGGGCTTTATGTTTTTTTTTTTTTTTTTTTCTGGTTTTCAGAATATTTTTTTTCTTTTTCTGAGTAATTTTTCCGTTTTATAAAATGATTGTTTTTTTTCAGTTTACCTGGATATTATTATTTTTTTGTATTTTTAATAATAACCTGTTTTTCTGAATGATGCCGCCCCCCCTCCTTCCACCCTGTTTTTCAGAGTATTTTTTTTAGAATATTTTTTCACCCCATTTTTCAGAATTTTTTTAGGACGGAAAAATATTCAGTAAAACAGAAAAATATATTCAGAGAAGCAGTTATTTTATTTTATTATTTTTAATAAGTGAATGCAATACGCTTCTGTAGGTTACAGTGTATTACCTTTATAACTTCAATTTTAAGTTATTTAGCAAACTAAAAAGAAGGTATTCTGAAATTTATGGACTATGATGGCAACAATAACATGAAAACCTGAAATATCAAGTTTCAATATCTTCAATGTGTTACCTTAAATCCCTGTAGCCCTTGAGTTCCAAATTCACCCGACTACACATTTTATTGATGTATTAGTCAAAATCACTTAAAAAAAAAAAAAAAAGAATCCAAAAAGATATTCAACGCTTACCCGATCTCCCTTTTCTCCCTTCTGCACATTTATCATTTCATCCTTTAACACACAGGACAAATTAACACAGTTCAAAATGTGGCTCAGCAAAATAAAAAATAAAAAATACAATTCTATCGTATTTGTAAATCGTCTGATTTATGATACAATGGAGCTCAGCTGCTTACAGTTCCAGAGAGATGCTTCAACCCATGAGCTGTCATCACCTAGACAGAATAAAAAAAGACAGTCATCTTAAAAAGGACCTACCTCAGATTGTACAACGCATAAATAAGTTAGAGGTATGTCATGTTTACTTTATAAATACACTCACTGGCTAGAAGCATATAACCTACATATAATCCAGTGAGAGCCAAAACATACAGTGAGCTGTGATATTTTGACCCCACACGTCTCTAAGCTAACAAACATCTCTCAGACTGATGCAGTGCAGTTGTGCATCAACAGCGCAATACAACATAATAACAAGCCAAAATGAATATATAAATGAAACCACAGTGTCAATTGAAATTCACCATACATGTATGTATACATGAGTGTTTTCTTTGGGGCTCATGTCATAGCTCATAAACGCACTTTTATGCTTTTGCTACTGGCTGTCAACTTAAAATGACGTCACACTTGCTCAGCTAACGAGCAATCACGGCTCACCTATTTCTGAGTTGGGTCATGTGACATTCCCATGCTGAGCCATAATTGGTTAGCTGATCTCTGAGAAAGTGTTATGTCATTTTCATTTTTATTTTATTTTTATTTTTTTTTAAGAGAGAGCTCAGAATTGTTCATTCGGTAGTCTTACCGATTCAACGTCTTATCATTTCTCTCTCTCTCTCTCTCTTTTTTTTTTTTACGTGTGTGTTCGTTCGTGTGGGTGCGCGTGCGTGCAAATACGTGTAAATTTATACTCATTAATACACCTAAAACCTAATAAAAATCCCATTACCCTTCACCTTAACCAGAGACTTTCGAGTCTCGCCAGAGTCGTGAGGTTCAAACGGTCAGGAGACCAGAGAAAAGGTCAGAGAAGATAAAAAGAAAAGAAAGATAAATCAAAGTGAAATCCAGCACCAAACAAACACTTCCTGCCTTCCCCATGGTTACAAAATCAAAGTCTTACGCCAACCCCAGAAGCCTCTAAATTCCAACAAATTAAAGATTTCTCAAGAGACCAGAGGAAAAACTAAAGAGAGGAAGGAGGGAAGGATCGATGAGGCAGAGTGAGATCCACAGAAACCAGTACATCCAGTCCATCAAAGTGAAATCCAGCTTTATGTTATGTCATTTTCAGTCGACAGCAGGTGACAAAATGGCCGCCACCTGAAATGGATTTTGTTGCTTCATTCATATTCCACAAACTCAATTATCAAAATGCTGTGTATAGACTTGTGTGAGCACATATAACCTATTACAGTCAGGAAATGTTTAGTTAGTTAACACTAACAGTAACTATTTCCCATACATTTATGAGCAACACTGCTGGTGTAATGTGTGGCAATGTAACAGCTTTCTTTTAATTTCTTTTAAACATGTTAAAGATGAATCATGTACCCATATTCTCATGGCATGTTTTTGCATATGATGTTAATCTGTGCATTCATTTCATGGCAGATAAAACCAAACCAAACTGCTTCTGTCCTCTTCTCTCATGTTTCCCGCCCACAGTAAATTATTATAGGCGGGACAACGTCCAGTGGTTTAAACCTCATAATTAATGACGTGAGAGATTAAGTAAGCAAAAGCACCATCCGGGAGGAAGTGTAAGACCATAAATATTAAATTAGAAAGATTTTCCATTGTTTATCAGCTCGTTTTCTGAACTGACGTCTTTGTGCAGGTGCGTCTGTACAACGTGTGCTTATCAGCCTTTTGAGGCAATTACAGTCATTAAGTAACGTTTAACGAAGACGTTTTTTTTTTCCCATCTGGAGCAACAAGAACCTCAAAACAGACACCGGATCATCTGCTGTCTCAAAGAGCCGTCTGCGTCATCCATCAAAAAGCCAACACGCAGTCACTTGTCTCATTTTCCGACTTCAGACACCGATCAACGTCTGCGCGCCATCAGCATGCAGCCTCATTGTCGATTTCGCACATGAGCGGTGAACTCTGGCATGCCACTATTTACTCAACAGAGCTTAGGATGCCGGCTTTAGTTGAACGCATTACAAAGCTCCACTGTAAAGTGAGCCTGGCAGCTGAAGGAAAAAAAAATAAAATAAATAAAGGGACTGTCTCCGAGCTCAAAATCCTGTTTTGCCACGTTAAGGCCATCGGGGAGAATGATGCAGTGTGCGCCGTTAAAACCACTGCACCTCCCTGCCACTAATACACAGAGGCACAAGAAGGTTTATGGAGGGAGGGTAATGATCTGAACCCCTGCTTCTGCTGTGTAAGGGAAATCGATGCTTAACTGCCAAAATTATCTGCCACAGGAAGGCAGAGTGCACAGACAGAGACTGGTACTAAATGTTCAAACAGCCTCATTTATCAAATGACTAATGTTTTCTTCTCTTGTGTGTGCTGCTGAATACGTCTGCAATATCCTGGGTGGCCCACAGCTCACTACACAACGTTGAACACGACGGAGCGTTTGGGTTTTTGATTGAGAGGGACAATTCTCTCTCCCGCTGAAGTGAAATTTTAAGTCAAGCGACGACTGCAAAGGAAGTCCTCAGCGGTTTGGACAGGCTTTAAAACAGTCCACTGTGGCGTCCAGTCTGATGTTTGAAACAAACAGAAGTAACATTTGCCTGATTTAACTTTTAAAATGCGTCTTTTCTTTAATTTCAGTGAGAATAGCAATAAAGCCAACAAAATTGTCTCATCAGTGAAGAAAGAAAAAAAAAGTTTTTTTTTTTCTCCACACTGAAACTCAAAGTAAATTTTACGACCAGGGTTTTGAATACATGTGAAAAGTTTATTTAAAGGCATACCTGATTCATTGAACAATTCTCAGCAGTGAAAAGTTATTTTGTCCAGAATGAATTTGATAATTATTTTTCATGTACAATGAATACCTTTAAAAAGTAGTTTTTCTACTTGTTGTCAACTGAAGATGACATCACCTGTGCTGCGAAAGTAGGTAACGACCAATCATGGCTCACCAGTTTTCTGGGTTTGGTCAGTAAACTGAGCCATGATTGGCCGGGACCTACTTCCTCAGCACAGGTGATGTCATCACCAGTCGACAGCAAGTAGAAAAAAAATACTTTTTTAAAAGGTATTAATACCTTTAAAAAGTAATTGTCTGTCTTTTTAAAGGTATTGATACCTCCATCCATCCATTTTCTTGACTACTTATTCCTCACAAGGGTCGCAGGGGGTGCTGGAGCCTATCTCAGCTGACTTTGGGCAATAGGCGGGGTACACCCTGGACTGGTTGCCAGCCAATCGTAGGGTATTAATTAGTGTTGTTCCGATACCGTTTTTTGGCTCCCGATACCAATTCCGATACCCAGCTTTGCAGTATCGGCCAATGCCGATACCATACCGATACCTAAGTTTTTTGTTTTTGTTTGTTTTTCTTAACATGAAAAAGCTGCCCTGCCATTGGTACAGAGCATTCATGGGAAAATTGGATATCTTAGATCGGCTTACAGTGAACATGTCACATATCAGTGAATGTGGTGCACGAGCAAGAACACAAGATGCTACATCCAAAGTCCCATATTAGCCTTGGAGTTAATGGTCTCGGCATGTTATTTATAGTACTCACAGAGGAAACTGAGCCATGATTGGTTGTGACCTACTTCCTCAGCACAGGTGATGTCATCATCAGTCAACAGCAAGTAGAAAAAATACTTTTTAAAAGGTATTAATACCTTTAAAAGTAATTTTTCTACTTGCTGTCGACTGATGATGACATCACCTGTGCTGAGGAAGTATTTACCAGCCAATCATGGCTTACCTGTTTTCTGGGTTTGGTCAGTAAACTGATTGGTCGGGACCTACTTCCTCAGCACTGGTGATGTCATCATCAGTCGACAGCAAGTAGAAAAATTATTTTTTAAAGGTTTTAATTGTACATGAAAAATAATGAAGTTACCACATTAATTATAGACAAAATATTAACTTTTCGCTCCTGAAAATGGCTCAATGAGTCAAGTATCCCTTTAAAAAAAAATTATATTCAAGGGTTGAGGAACCAACCCACAACCTTCAGATTGGGAGACAGCCACTCTACCACCTGAACCATGCCACTGCTGTGTGTTCGTATATTGATGTCATCAGGCGGAATCCTCGTATTGTACCTCCAAGAGGCCTGTTTGGTCTCATTTTAGACACAGCAACAATGGAATATAGTGGCAAAAAACAACAGTGGCATGGCTCAGGTGGTAGAGTGACTGACTCCCAAGCTGATCGAAGATCATTAGCTCCTACTTCAACGCTTCAGTAACTTTTTTTTTTTTTTTTTTTTAATAAACTGGTAAAATGTACTAAAACCTCTACTTGTAAAATTTACTAGGTTTTTCAAAATCTCTTTTTTTTTATTTTTTATTTTTTATTTATGTATTTTTTTTTTACAGTGTAACCTTTCAACATGCAACACTTTTGTAATCAATGGCAGTGTTTCTTGAAGGTCAAACACTTTTTTTTAAATTTTTTTTATTTTGGCTCGACTTTTGATTGGAACCATTCATTCATTCATTCATTCATTCATTCACCAACCATTCTGCATACCACTCAGCTCACCAGAGGGTGCCTTTATTTGCAACTTCATGTATATCAGAGAAAAACATTTCATCAACCTTTCCCACACTTTGAAGCCAAATGATGAAGTTTTGCAAATGGTATCACAAGATCTCATCACACCCTGATGAGCGATCAATGCGTGGAAGCGTAAGCTCGTTTAATGGTCAGCCTGGGGTGCTTGCATTCTGAAATGGATGCCAGCGAAGGATGCTGAGAATGAAGATTTGAAAAAATGCAGCAGTCTTCTCTGTTTAAACAAGAACGCACGAAGCTCAGCATCTGTGTGGCGAGGGTCATTAATTCAACATAGCTGTTTGTGTTTTGTCCAATGGGAAGTTAATACGTGAATTTGCTGGTCACTGATGACAATTAACAGACGCAAAATGGCTTATAAACACACAATAAACTTAATATACTTACAGGACCAGGTGGACCAGGGGGGCCAGCATCACCCTAAAAGAAACAAACACAATAGTCACTATTAATTGTTGCATAAATTAGTAAATATAGCTTTATTAGCATATGCCACGCCCATATATTTGTTTTCAGCATTCTACTGTACAATTCAGAAATATACATCCATCTTCTTTAAACTTTCAGGGACGGAAGTATTATCAGTGATTGGCCAAGGGGCCATACACATCCATCTGAAAATGGTCTCGAACTGATATCTTAAAGCAATAAGCCATGACTGAATTTTACAGGAAGCTAGTTTTGTCTTTTTGATCAATTTTGAATTCTGAATGGGGGAGTTGGTATATGAACATTATAAAAGTGAGTGGAAAAAGCATATCAGTGTGGTCAATAAACCCCCAATTCCAAACTCATTCACTCCCAGCCATTTTCACAGAAGCAATCCCGTTCGCTCCCGGCTGTTTTACTGGATTTTGACTGATTTTGCAAGGCCCACAGAATATTGTGTTCTATGGCTATAAAAGCATGGAACCTATCAAAAGAAACATTAAAGTCTCCTCTTTCATCAGGAAAAAAAAAGTAGGTTTCTATCCGTTTCCGTTTTGCAGCAATTAGCATTAGAAGAGAGCTAAGTTTCATCAGTTTTCACAAATCTATTCAAAATTGTAAGTACTGTAATTGAGCTTTTTTTTTCTAGATGGCCCTGGTTGATCTCCTTTGCTCTGCTGCCACCTGCTGGTCGTTTGTGTAATAACTACCATTTCTGCAACTGTTCTTTGCAGTTGAGAGGCTGCATCAAAGCCTTCTGTATGCTCTAGCATAAAAACAAAACAAAACAAAAAAACGTATAAATACGTCTTTAGGACACTTAGAACATTAAAAAACCCCAAACGTATTCACACGTTATTGGGAGCAAATGAGTCCAAAGTGGACTTTAGTGGTCCAACAGTCCAAGGTCTCGCCACACATTTTCAATGGAAGACAGGTCTGGACTGCTGGCAGGCCAATCTAGTACTTGCACTCTTTTACTACAAAAACTTGCTGTTGTAACACGTCCAGAATGCGGCTTGACATTGTTTTGGTATAATAAGCAGGTATTTTCCTGAAAACGAAATTGATTGCATGGCACAATATGTTGCTCTAAAACCACTGTGCAAGTTACCCATGTCATCACAGATGCTGGCTTTTGAACTTTGCACTGGTAACAATACCTTTTCTTTGCCATGGAGGACACAACGTCCATGGTTTCCAACAACATGAACGGTGGACTCATCAGACCACAATAAACCTTTCCACTTTGTGTCGATCTCAGATGAGCTTTGGCTCAGATCATCCAGCAGTATTTCTGGGTTTGTTGATATCTGGCTTCCGCTTTGCAGTGGAGAGTTTTAACTTGCATTTTTACATTCCTTTACATAACGTTGTCGCTTTTTAATGCAATAATGCTGAAGGATCAAAAGGTCAAAGGCATTCAATGTTGGTTTTTGGCTTTATCGCTTATGGGCAAAAAGTTCTCCAATTCTCTGAATATGTTGGACCATAGATGAAATTACAAAAACACAATATCTTTCATCAGTTTGACCATTGAATATGTTATCTTCGTAGTGTATTCAATTGAATATAAATTGAAAGGATTTGCAAACCATTCTATTCGAGTTTATTTACAGTTCACACAACATCACAACTTCAGTGGAATTGGGGTTTGTACTTTCAAAGGCAACATGTTTCCAATGACCTTACATAGATCCATCAATATCTTTGAAAGGAACAACATGGGAGGCACAGCAAAATGGAAAATAAAGTGGAAGTCAAGTGATATGAGGTGAGTGCCACAAAAACATTCATCAACAGTCTTCATGTCATGCACACGCTAGTCCCTGTAGTTACTGTGGCATCCTTAAAGCGCATACAACCTTTTGTAATGGCCGTGCTGGGAGCCCTAACTGTGATGCATTGCTGTTGGGAGCCTGCTTGTTCCCATTCATCATTTATAAGCTATTACTTTCATGCTTTCACAACACAGCAACAATCTATCTATCTATATATAGTATAGACATCATATAAATAACTCAGAACCACATCCACAGCCAAGCTACCGCAATCTTCCAAATTTGAAAGCATTAAGACAGCAAAAGCTTTATAGGCTTTTAAAGCACATTTGGATTGGGATCAAATGCAAATGACAGAGAGGAAGCCAATTTTTTGAAGAACGATGAAAGCCAGGGAACATAAAGACTAATGGGACATCCCCAGAAAAAGTAACATTTTTTTATTTTTTACTGTATTTCATTCTTGTGTTATTAATGAAACCACTTTACCTTCCTCCATGCCAACAGTCTGGTAAAAAAAATAAAAAATAAAATCCTTGTATTTACCATTCTTGACCATTACGGATTTTTATTCTACTACTGTACAGCATTTCAATTCCAATTTCAGCATTCAAGCGTTGATTTTATGAATCGCTACTAGCTGCATTTGGCTTTTTAGGATCTTTATTCATAGTACAGTGTAATGTATCTATGGCAAGTATACTGTCACTACTCACATTATTAAGTATAATGGACCACATCATAACAATAATAGTGCTGAACCTCTTTTTTTCAAGCTCCTGTACTGGTTTTCTATTTAGTTTAAAAGGGAAGTCAACCCCTCAAAATTTTTATTAATAATCTTTTTTTATGATTATGCTGACATTTTTGATTAATCTTCACATCTAATCATCTTTTTTTCAAGCTCCTGGACTGGTTTCCTATTTAGTTTAAAAGGGAAGTCAACTCCAAAAAATCCTTTACCATAGGGCTGCTCGATAATAAAGAAAATATTAATTGTTTATTGCGGTTATTTTACTAACAATTGAAATCATGATTCGGACGATCATTTATTTTTTGGTACAACATAAGAAAATTTTTAAACATACAAAATATTTAAACAAATAAAATTCTTTGAAATACAATTATGCAATTATACAATTGTGTTCCTTTTGAAACCAAAATTTATTAAATGAGTTATTTTATTTTTAAAGGTGCAGATGTATAAATTTAAACAAATCATTTTTTATTTTTTTATTTTTTTTTTACAATTATGCTGACTTCGTAATTGTGGAGCGTAATGATTGAAATTGTAATTGAATTTCGATTAATTGCACAGCCCTACTTTACCATACCATGTTTTATGCTGCCCCACTAGCCTAACCACGACAATCTGATTAATATTGTGTTTTTGAAATATGAACTAAGCAGCAAAATCCACCCGTTTTTTGTTCATCTCAGGGACCAATAATCCATCAATCAATCACAGCTCACCGTTTTCTGAATTTGGTCATGCAATGTTCGCAAGCTGAGCCGTGATTGGTGGCTACCTGAGCCTGAGGAACTGTGATGTCATTTTCAGTCGACATCAAGTGGCAAAATGGCCGCCCTTTTAGATGGATAAAAACAGGCGGATTTTGCCGCTTAATTTATATTCCACAAACAGTTTTAATCAGAATGCCATGTTTGGACTAGTGGGGGCTCGTCCAACATATTTTTGTTTAAAAAAAAGTCTATTTATTCAATTATGGTGCAAATCTGAAATACAATATGACAAAAACAATTTGGGTTGCATGGGATTGATCTTATACACATTTGAGTGCAAAATTATGAAATATGCAAATGAGCAACCAAAAAGTACAAATTGCCTGCTGCTAGTTAGTGTTGTGTAGACCTGCTGAGAGAGGAAAAAAATGCCAGTGAGCTGCCAATTCATTAGCTGCTGATGACTGACATTCAGATATCCTTGCAGTCCAAACAGACCAATAATAACTCACACACTCGCAGGCACAGTGACGGCAGACACAAACAAAGAGCGTCATGTATTGGCACTTGACATTGACTCACTTTCTGTCCTTTCATCCCTTCCGCCCCCCGGGCACCTGACTGACCCTGTGGGAGGAAGTGTTGGGAAGTGACTCAATAGCACGGCAGCATTTAATGTGTTGTTGCGGGAAAATACCTACAGGGTCTCCTTTTGCCCCCTTTTCTTGCGAGATGCCAGCCTCACCCTTCTCTCCCTGCATGTGAAAAGAACAGATCGTCTCATTGACTAACAAGAAAAGAGGGGGCACAAAGACACAGAACATTCAGAGAGAAACTGCAGGCGAGGACGGATGCTGCGCATAACTTATCAGAAAAACAAATTTTCTGAATCCAAACACGGCACATTCAAATGATCACTTTAAAAAGGAACAGAATCTAAGATGGTGGAAATCATAAGCCCCTGTTGCATTGCAGCACTTTTTTTCATGTTCCATTCCGCTATCTTCCAATAGATGGCACTTAATGATTGCTGGTGAACCGTCCTTGGTGCATTTTAATAGGATTTCTTTCTGTCACTTATGTGGGGAAAATGTCAAAGTAAACACCAAGTGTACCTTCACATTGGCCATGACGTACAGGGAATGATAAGTAAGATACATCTGTGATAGAAATCTAAACAGGGAAAACTTTTTGGTCTCCTGGGGACTTGACAGAACTCTCATCTTACTTTCATGCTTTTTACACAACTTTTGACCTCATATTTTATAAAGTTGCAAACACCCTTGGATCAGATAGAATCATCAGCAACTGTATTTTTTTCTCCATTCTCAGTAGAAGTGAAACACTGGCAAGAAACAGTTCGGATGCAACAAAGTATCTGTACATAAACTAAAATACAAGAACAGCGGATAGAGGTTATAACATATTTTCAAACCGCATAACCACACCTGGGCAATCTTAAAACTTCAAATTACGCTTCAACCCCCACCAATTACTTTGACAACAGCCGCTGTGATTGTATTCCTTTAATGAGCTATAGCCTCTCTTTCCTCACAATTTATTAAATCATCAAACTGTTCCTCTCTATGAACAGATGGATTGTCATATTACAGTTTTAGGAAAGGTGAAGGCGCTGTGTGAAAACGGGCATAATTGAATTTGGTGAAGCTTAATTAACCATATGTGCCCCCCATAGTCTTTTTTTGTACTTGCTTAATTACTATATTAATGTCAATCCATCTCAAGAAGCAAAGCCTACTGTAAATTTACTACATCAAAAAACATCAACAGGGAGACTCATGACCCAGACGATATTTACACACAATTTAAACAATTGTTGGGGGATTAACAAGCCAATCGACAAGTTTATTCAGAGCAGTTTTGTGAGTGGAGGTCGGCAAGTGTTAAAAAGAAAAGTACGGTGACAAAAAACTATTACATGCTTAAAAACATTGTCTTTTTGCAAATGCAATTTATAAAGAAAATCACATACTTCAACCAAAATTATTTCTCTACGTATCTTTAATATTCAGGTCCTTTGCTTCAAATGGTCAAACTTGATTTGAGAGAACTCATCAGCCCTTCTATCGCACTGCTGGTGTAATGGTACATGCTGATGCTTTTCACCCAGAAGGTGTGGGTCCAATTCCCAGTCAAGAGATTACCAATTACCGAGCCATTGCTGGTACCAAGCCCGGATGAAAAAATGGGTGGAGTACATCTGTAAATGCATCTGGCATGAAATCTATGCCAAACAAATCAAATGAATAACTCACTGCGGCAAAAGCACGCACAATATGATGTATAAAACATTAGGCAAATTGCGAGGTCCCAATTTCATGTCTTTAAATATCGTATCAGGCAGGTGCAAAGAGCACTACTTCACTACTTGGAAGCCATGATGAGGAAGCTCACACAAAATGAGAAGTGGCAGGGTTAGCAGATCTTTTCCTGTTTCTGATATGCCAAAAATAAAAATGTTCATGACACTGTCTATTCAACAAAAACATTTTGAACTAGACTAAGTGCAATTTCTGTTGAAATTGCGTGGGAATGCTGAATGCAAATAACTGAATGCTAAGATTTGAATGCATGTGGAATGCTTATGAAGTAAATTAAGAGATAAATTGTGAATTATAACCTCCTGGTTACTGGACAATGTGCTTGACCAACTGTGCCACCGAGCAGTATCAGACACCTGATAATGATGATAAGTTGTGTAATATATATGGAAGTGGGCGTGGAAAGTGATACTTAGAAAAAGTTCAATGTCTGTCCCATTGAAAATGAATGGGGAAAAGTTGATATTGAATGTTAACTTGTGCAAATACTGTAAGTCATGTGGAATCAGACGAAATATACCCCGGGAGGCGTGACTTTTTTAAGCTAGTTGAAATTTGAACAATGTAAATTGGAAGTATTATGTGGGCATTGTTACGCGGCAAAAAAGTGTGGAGAATAAAAATCACAATAACATATGTGGGAATGCTTCAGCATTCCCACAATGAGCTAAGGGCTGACTAAGAAGCGTTCACAAGAAGGAATTATGAGTTATGACAAAATTTCTTTCAAATTTGCAGTTCCTTGAGTTTGGGACATTTCATTGCATGCAGTTTTTCTAGGTGTGCTGTATAAATTACATTTATATAGTGCTTTTGTAGATACTTTCTAGTAGGGCTGGGTTTTTCCTTTTCGAGACAGATATCGATTTAAAACCACAAATCAATTATTTTAATATCTCTGTTTCCTATGAATTCATAAGAAAATAGAATTTAAATTTTTTTTAAATTGTTTTCTTGAAATTTACTGTTGACATGAATTTAAAAGTATTTTCCTACATTTATGAAAAACCTGTCACCTGACTTATTGCACTTTAACACAATTCAGAATATTTTTAATGTATATCTTCAATTGTTAAAATTTTCTTAATTGTGAAAATATTTGTATCTCGTTCTTGCTGATATCAATGTTTGTGTAACACAAGTTACTTTCATTAATAAACTAAATCATTATGATTTAACCAGTTACTGCCTCCGCGGAATTTATTTTAGAATTTAATGTTTGCAGCGTTTTTAATATTTATTTAAGATATTTAAGAAGAACTCATGTTCCATAATTAATCAATATTGAATTGAAGTGAATAAAAAAAAAAAAGAATTTGAATCAAACTGCAGTCTTGTGAATTGAAAATGAATCAATACTCAGCCCTACTTTCTAGTACATTAGTATAATAGAAACAATACGGCATGAGTTAGAATACAAATAAATAGAATACAAATAAAGGAGGTGGGAGCCTTAGTGGACACCAACATCCAATTTGTACGCATTCAAGGTGAGTTATAATTAATAAAACATGTCTTTTATATAGCTGCTGGCTTCCCTAATATTATTGTCTCATAACTCAGTAATATGCCTGTTTGCCCCTTCCACTAACACTTCCAATTACGTCACTTCAGACTTGTGCGACACTCTACTAAATGTTGCATGGTGAAAAACATCAAAGGTATGTTGCTTGTTGATTTTTCTCATTTTTCTATTTGACTTAGAAGTGTTTCGCCTCTCAACTGAGAAACTTAAGGCTTGGTTAAGTGGTCTGATCTAACCAAGTCTTGTTGCATGGACATCAAACTAAGTATTCCTTTAAGATACGATGGTCCCCACCACTTTTACACCTGTTACCGACAGTGCACAATCTGTTAGAGTGAGTAAACAGATGTCAAAAGTAAAAAGATCACACACACAACATGGTCACCAACGCTGTGCATAATCTGTCATCGTGACCACGCAATTTTCTAGCCACTATTCTGGAGTATACTGTAGTTAAAAAGGATCTCAGTTGGTTGGGACAAAAATATTTAGGACGGAAGTGTCATGTGTCCATGTTTAGTGTTTTCACATACAATATATCTACAGGCACACGTAGTGAGAGGCATAGGAAGAGTTTGGAAAATTGACATGAAACTGCTTAACTGTGGGAGAGCATTCATGACACAATTTACACAACCATTGTATGACTGGTTGGGGGGCTCACAATTGTTCCCTTTGTTCCCTGTACAATACATAACAAGCGATGCCTGATGCGATGCCCCAATTCAAACGAGAATTCAAAATAAGGATGAAAACTCCATTTACCCATCTCCAGCACGTCCAACTGTTAGAGATAATTGTTCAAACCAATCCCGACCTTTAAACTTAACCAGCTTGTTGTTTATAAAAATAAAAAATAAAAAACACGAGGTCTGTTAGTAACTTGTTTGCAGATCCTTCTCCTTTTCCACAGGTTTTTGCTTAAAGGGGAACCTTAAACATTTCTTGAAAATAATGTTATTTGTGACGTAACTAGTCTAAACATGACTTTGTGATTACATTTGTGGAATATGAGTTATGCAGCAAAACCCAGCTGATTTTATCAGAATCAGATGGCGGCCATATTGCCACTTGCTGTCGACTGAAAATGACATCACAGTTGCTCAGGGCTCAGGTGACCAATCACAGCTAACCTGTTTTCTGAAGCTGAGCTGTGATTGGTTGTTACCTGAGACCTGAACAACTGTGATGTCATTTTCAGTTGACAGAAAGTGGCAAAATGGCCACCTTCTGATATTGATAAAAACTGCTGGATTTTGCTGTTTAACTCATATTCCACTACCACAATATGACCAGAATACTGTATTTCGACTAGTGGGGCTGCATAAAACATATCGTCAAGAATTTTTTGGGGGGTTGACTTCCCCTTAAAGCTTTTGGAAGTCATTCTTGAGGTTTTTACAGCCAGGGCATGATCTACAGTAACATACCCCAGAGGGACAATTACAAGACTCCAAGGTAAACGTTTCCACTTTTTGAAAGGTAAAAAAAAAAGGTGTTTCAAAGATGTAAAAGTCTAGTGTACCCTTGTGGGTACCACCATTCTATTTAGACAATGACCAAGAAGAGCACAGGAGACAAAGACAAGCGCTATCTCTGACACTTTCCTGTTAGACAAAGTCACACACTCTTCATACAGTGAATGACCTCAATTCTTCCATCCCCTCCTCACCATTACCCGACTTTCCTTCTCTCTTTCCAGTGTACCTGCACCTAGCTGCCACCTTGCTTTTGCCCTCTACCTTCTATGTAGTTGTTTCTGACACTGCCTGTCCCCGGTATCCATCTGCGAGACCTTTATTTGGCTCAATTGCCTTTTGTGGATGCTTGTCTGTTAGCAAAGACTCCTGCTGTGATTCCTATGAGCTAATGCATCATCTATATGTGCAGCTTTCTTCCAGGGCTTGTTTGAGGCTGTCCCGAGATACAGGCGATTCATGAGAACTGTCTTCCCGGAATGTTATGTGTGTTTGTGTATGTATGCTAACAATTCACACTGTGGGGGGTGTGCACACAGCTCAGGCATGCTGCATTTGCGCCTTTCTACGCTTAGTTCAATCATGATGTAGAAAGTTGGCCATAGAATGAGCAAAGCCTGATGATGCTCTATTAGCGCTGCTTGTCATGTTTGGTTGTGTAAATTTCATTCAGTTACAATCAATCAAGTATCTAGTTAGATTGTTATATGTATTTCTCGGTGTAAAAGATGAGGTCATCCACAACTTATGAAAAAGATTTATGACAAGACTGACATGTATGTTAATTGAAATCTTTGGACCAAAAATCTAACTGTATAACTGCATCTTGCACATCTAAGGTAGGCAGGTATAGCTTTTGATTCATGAGTATGTTCTGTTACGACAAAGCAGTCGTGAACCAATTTGGGCTGAAGTCGGCGCAATGGTCTCTTCAAGGCTTTGAGGCTGGAATGTGCGATAACCAAAAAGCTCTTAATTGATAATTAGATTTCCTCTGTCCTTCAGTGTCTGATTATCTTGGTGTCTGGATCTATGGCCTCTCTTTTCATTTTTAATTTAAGGGGTTTTGGCAGACGCAGGTGATTTTCTTGCTGGGTATTCTGCACTGCATTTTAGGATCCAGATATGCTGTAATTCAATTACTTAATTTAGCCAACAGTCTTTTTGCAGTAGCATTCCAGTGCTCATTGCTAGCTTAGCATTCTACCATTATTAGCACTTAGGATTTTTGGTACTGATCAGCAACATCATTTTTTAAATGTTATAGTATTAATCTACTAATTTACCACATGACATCCCACAATCAGCATTTTAGATTAGTGATGACATCGCCTTGTGAAAAGTTTACAAACTTTGTCTCCCTCATTCTGTGACAACAATACGCCCAACATGCCCGACAGGCAGAAAAATGTGAGATTTTACAGGTAGTGTTTGCTATAGTGACATTATTCCCAGTACACTGTATTAGTTTCAGATCTAAATAAACTACTAAACAAAATACCTCAAATAACTATGGTACACCTCCAACCGTCCCCTGTCATTTTGAGGCAGATTATGTGTGTCCTCATGCAGACAACTTTCTTGTCAAGGTCGGCCAGCTGACGCTCCCCCTTCCTCTTGGCAAAGAGTGCGGGAAACGACTCAGTGATACAACCCGGTACACGGCCTGTCAATACGAGAAATCAACAGAGCAGTCACGAGGTTTGCTTCCTCATTTTCACTCTTGGCTTAATGTCAAGTTGGCCACTGGAGGTGTTGAGCAGGTGGGTGTGCGCTGGCTAAGGATGCAATGGGGTAGCAACAGCGCCAGTGGGAGGCCTTGTGAGATCCATGTCAGGGGATGTTTTACACCACATATGTTATGTGCCTCATGTGAGCTACAGCACCTCCGGGCCTCATGAAAATGATTGCAGAGCCTCTTTGAAAAGGTACTGTACGTAATGACCATCTGTCTGTTTTGAGGTTGAATGAGGAGTCACGATGGGTTGCGCTGCAGGAGGTCTACATTGGGTTCTAGTATGCACAGGTAAGCTATATCTGACAGAAAGCTGCCATTTATGAAGCGGTATTAGCTTATTACTTTGAATACAAACACGTTCATCAAGGTCAAAGCAGGTTTTTCTACTGGTCACTGACATGACATAACTTGATATCTTTAAAGGCGCAGTCTACCGGATTCACTCAGGAAATTGCACTTTTTAAATACAGGATGTATACACTAACTTTCTCTCAGTCTACACATCTGTGTTTATGTTAATCTTTGGTGTTGATTTCATCCTAAACCCCCACCAACCCAGCCTGTATTTTGCCACTTTGTGTTTGTTTTGTAAACAGCGGGCCGTTTCAGTGGAAAGTGTTTACACCCCTCCAGCCAATCGTAGAGCGGGGGGTGGCGTGTCGCAAACGGGGACGTGCGAATGTGGAAAGCACACGGATTTTTTTTTTCTTCGCTCACTCATTCACACACGTAAGCGTCTGTGAGTGAGTGAGTGAAAAAAAACAATAATAATCTGTGCGTGCTTTCAAATTGCCGCGGGAGTGACGCCACGTAGCTGACACGTTCGCCCGGCCCCGTTTGCGACACTCCACCCGCCCCTCTACGATTGGCTGGAGGGGTGTAAACACTGTCTTTCCACAGAAACGGCCTGCTGTTTACAAAACAAACACAAAATGGCAAAAAACAGGATGGGGGGGTGGGGGTTTAGGACGAAATCAACACCAAAGATTAACATAAACACAGATGTGTAGACTGAGAGAAAGTTAAATTGTGTGAATCCGACAGACAGCCCCTTTAACTCATTGACTGCCTTTGACAAGTATACTTGTCAATTGTATTTTTAACAGCGGAGATAAATGGGGGCTAATCTGACTATGCTCCACAGTAAATGTCAAACATGCAAATAACTTTACTGATTCCCAACCACCGGTAGATGACATCATTGCCCCATTTTATACTAAATAAACACAGTTTCAGAGTCCATGGGAGAAATGGCTGTATTTTGCCAAACCTACATTTTTCTACTGTCAATTATAAAAGAACGGGACGGGACAAAATGTAGGGAGTCTATTCTGTTATTTGGTAGATTCGGTTTATATATATATTATTATATTATTGAATGTAATATCACATGGGTATTAAACATTTTGAAAATTTCTCAAATGGCTGGTAGTGAATGATTAAAGAGGATGTCAACCCCGCAAAAATGTCTTGACAATAATGTTGCGTGTGACCTAACTAGTCTAAACATGACATTCTTATCAATATTACATTTGTTGAATTTGAGTTATGCAGCAAAATCCAGTCATTTTTATCCATCTCAGGGTCTGAAGATGACAATGTTGCTCAGGTCTCAGGTAACAACCAATCACAGCTCAGCTTCAGAAAAGAGCTGAGCTGTGATTGGTCTTTGCCTGAGCAACTGTGATCTCAACTTCAGACGACACCAAGTGGCGAAATGGCTGCCCCCTGAGATGGACAAAAAGGGCTGGATTTTGCTTCACAAGTCATATTTCACAACTAATATTAAGCAGAATGTCATGTGTGACATCACCTCTGACATGTTGTCAAGAAATGTTTAAGGTTGACTACCACTTTAAACAAATAGACATCAAAAGCAAGAAAGTGATTCTGAATTTTGAGAGATCCTGTTTATGGTCACCAAGGAGCTTTAGCTTGTAGATGTGGCTATAATTTAGCGATGACGGAAGCCCGGTTAAAATCATTTTGGAGTGTCCCGACTGTTGATGACTGCCAAATGACAGATTCTCAATAGTCATTAACTTCTGGTCAGGTGAGTGTACATCTTCGCTGAAAAAACCCCAAAAAAACTTCTTTGCATAGCATTGATATCTGTTGTGGATGCTGGTCTCAGCATTCACACATTTGAAAGGCTTCTAGAAAAATACACACACACTTCAAGTGCATGTCAGAGCTGGTCTGTTAAGCAAGAAGTCAGTTTACCAATAAATGCCACATGCCAGTTCTTGTGACAGTTTTGTGATAAACCCAAACTTGACACTTTCTCCTCCAAGAAAAAAAAGGCAAGCAAATAAAGCTTCCACTTCTTTTAGAAGTGAAATCTAAGGGTGACTTTTGTCATGCAATTTGAGTTGATACTATTCTAGTACTGGTCAAAGGTCACCTTAGACGCTTGAGTTATCTAAGGTCCAAATTTTAATTGCTAAGGACACGTCTATCGTCTGCACACGGCTGGCTGCAATTTTTAGCCGAGGTTTTAATGTTCCGCTATTATGATGGAATGCAATTTTCTGGGTCTCTACTAGATTTACACTACATGGTTCAAGTGACAACTCAAATAATGTAGTGCACACATAAAAAGACAGCTGTTGTAAATCAAACTAGAGCAAATGCATAGATGGTCTAAATATAGATCACTGGAAGCGCACAGTCCATTAAATAAAGTAAACACATTATTCTACAACTGTGGAGTAATGATGAGGTTACCTTAATTCCAACTAATGTGTGGATGAGCCAGTCCAAGCCAACTGAATTGTATATATGCATAATATTTTGTATTATTATTGTTTTTTTTAAATGACCTTGTAAATGAACTCTGGGGAGAAACGGGACAGATAAAATAAGACTTCTTAAGAATTCTTTCTGTTCCTTTTCATTCAACAATGAAGAATATTTTTTTATATTGTCTTTTTTTCTTTTACAAATGAAGACAAATATTTGTTTTCTTTTTCTTTCTTTTTTTACTGTGATGTGGTTTTATTTAGGTATTCAGTCAATGTAAGCACAGTAGCAATACTGGGTATATATATCACTTGAAAATGCATGAAAAATTGTATTATAGGCACTTCATTGAGGCACCTGATAGACCTACATTGTAAAACCAGCCTCGCCTTTGCAATAAGACACACAGCACTCTATGAATCACCTTTGTGTCTTTATTTATTGTGCTGTGTTTACAGACTCTCCTGTCACGGTGCGATTCTAATATGACATTGAAAAGTACCTGTTCCCCCCTCAGCTGCCAGCACTCTCCTGCTGCCAAAGGACAAGCGCGAGTGACGGCCTGTTGGGTGTTTTGAATAGATAATTTTGGCCCTAAGATCCAACCTCAGAAAAACAGGTGAGTCATAAATGTCAGTACCATGGGAAGGAGGCAAAGCTGGCACATGCTAAGACTATCGTCAAGAACTTGCCATTTAGAAATGTCACACCGTCTCCAGCCTTGTCTTTCTTTTCTCTTTTGACTTTGCGTCCTACAACTTCATGAGTTATTAAGGAGGCAAGGCTTACAATGAGTCATGTGGGAGACATTTAACAGCGAGTGGCTCAATTATACAAAAGATAATTGAAGCTATAGTGCATAACAGTGATCGAAGCAGAACGGGATCTCTCTGGATTCCGGTACTCAATAAAGTAAGAAAACCCTTGATCCAGATCAGGAGTGCAACCAGGGCAATAGCGTGTGAAAATAATTGGACACCCGAAGCACCGGAGCAATCTGGCACTCCTGTTTGTCCTGACATCAGAGCAGTTAAGAGTCTGACAAGCATTCTCCTTTTAACGCATCATATGTTTGTGGCCTCAAGTGTGTGACTACACAAACACACAAACAGAGGCTTGAATTGGTTTGGATTGCTGAGAAAAAGACGATAACACAAAAATGCAGTGGGGCAGAAAGTCACATTTTAGCCTTGTCATTAATACAAGCTTTCTCAACTGCTTTATATCCTGTTTTTATAGCCTTCATTTGAAATATGTCAGTTTTTAAGACATTACACTACATTCAGCTATGATATTATTATATTGCTTTTCACATAATGCATGCCTAAAAATCCATTTTGAATTAACCAGTAATTGAAAGGGAGATAAAAAAATAAAAATAAAATAAAAAAAACATGCCCAGACTTTTTCTCTCTTCTTTGGAATGAATTTTACATGGGCTGTTTGTCTGCTATCCTTTTTTATGGGGCATGAGACTTCTCAAAACAAAGTTGAGTTCAATTAGACTCTTAATGGGATAAAAGCCAGTTGCTGTTTGTGATTGGGATTCATCTGAAATTGCTGCAAACATGCATTCTAATTCATTATACATGACTACAACAGCATTTTGAAGATTTGAAAGTCATATTGTTAATCGGGTTCTTGCATGTACAGGGAGTTGCGTATTAGGGCTGGGAATTCGATTCACTTCGATTACGATTTTTGGGTCTACGATTTGATTCAGAATCAATTTTCGATTCTCAATTCAAACGATTTTCGATTCAAAATTATTTGATTGACAAATGATTTCTGCTTCAATGTACAGATGTGCAAAAAATTGTCATGATCTACTCGAGTCTGCATTGCAAGGCAAAATGACAAATAGAGACATTAAAGGTTTTTTTTTGTTTGTTTTTTTAAACATTTATTAATTTTGTATTGTAAGTGTATTGTTTTCCACAAAAACAACAACTGCCTTTTCCCCTTCTTCTTCATTTCTAATTTAAATAAAATCGATTTTTGGAAAGTAAACATCAATTCTGAATCTTAATAAATGAGAATCTCAATTCTTTTATGAATCGATTTTTTTGGCCCACCCCTATTGCGTATGTTACGGTGTATCACTCACAGGCTTGCCTTCAGGTCCTGGCTTCCCAGCCTTTCCTCGGCGCCCCTAAGGAAGACAAATAAAGGAGATTGAGATGAGAGAGTGAAGATGCAACAACAGGTGTTACTCTGTACACATGCTGCCAGCAAATAAGGCTTGACAGCAACTCCTGTCGCACTCTCTAATTTGCTTTTAATTAACAACAAGAAAACAGCTTAATTGCCGCACCCCGTGTGGCCTGCAAGTCTTTGTTCCCTCCTCTGGTTCACTGTCTCCTCTTCCAGCTGTGCCAGTCCCTCGTGCATCAATCAAAGCAGGGAACAAATACAGCGGCGAGCTGGCCAAGCCACAGAGCTGGCCGGTATTGACGAGCAAGGTCAGGGGGAAGTGATTGTTTTACAAAAAGACTTGGGTCCTTGAAAGTGTGCTGGACATCAAAGACTGACATCTTAATGAGGTGTAACGCTTTCTGAAGCAAACTAAAGTTCGTATGATTTACAGGATGTGTGTAAGTGAGTAGGGGTTGGGGCTAACACCCTTGTGAGAAGAATCTCAACTGGCAGAGCATCGCTGCCTGTACAAGACTTGCAATCAATGATGACAAAGTTCACCAAACTGCGAATATCAAAGTGTTATTGTCATTGTACCACAAGGAGCAACACTATTGAATACAATTAGCTAGAACCTGTCCAAGAGACATAAAAACAATGACCAACAAAGGAAGACAGAATGGGAAGGATGGTGAGTGGTACATCTTACGGAAGGGTGAGGCGGGAAGAACAGCCCAGGACTATGCTCGCGTAAAGTCGGTTAAGAAAATAAAAACTCAGTGAACAGCCACATGGAATAGCCAATAGGAATAGCCAATAATAGGCATTGATAGTATTGCATTTTGTGCAGTGTGTCCATGTGTGCGAAAAGGCATGCTTGCCAAAACATATCGTCTCGTTGCCAAGGAGACGACCCCGTCCTGTCATGACTGGGTCATGAAGCACAAGAGAAGGAGAAATATAAAGGCTTTTGCTAAGGCCGAGACTAAATAAGATGCTTTTAGGTGAGGTTGACTAATTTCAGTCAGTCTTACGTCTCTGATGGGACCTCTCAATGGGCATCAATTTTCTGTAGCAAAAGTTGTGGTTTGTGTTCTGCAGGTGTTGAAATTTTGCAATTATTATCTTAGTTCACAAACCTATTTAATTCCCTCACCAAAGTTTGTGCAATCTAAAATGCGTCCCTTGGCTCAATAAAGGTTGGGAAACTGCAAATGTAATCAACAAAAACAACATGTGGTATCTGTATTACAACTAATTTCTAATTAGAGTTTCATCATCTCACACAATTGTTTGGTTGAATCAGTATATTGTATTTCAAAAGTGTCTGCATTCCTATGGCTGGAATGAAAACAGTACACAAAGAATCACAATGCAAACCCAACTGATTCTGCCCACACTCACTGCATGTTGACTTTCAATAATTGGTATGGATTTTGACGTGAATGCGTGACAGCAACACAGACAAAAGGCCAGAATTCACTGAGAAATGTCAGTTGTAATCATCGCTTTGCATGGGTAATTTGTCTTTTTGTGCTGTGTGGCTTTCATGCAGTTTACACATGACAGAGACATGTAAGAGGCAAAGTACATTTTAATCTTAGTAATAAAAGTGGTTCTATTTTGCACTTTTCTTTAGTCATGCTCTTTGATGCACCGATGCATCTTTTGAAGAACTTTCACGAGAAAGATCATCAGGGCTAATGGCAATGATACATTGGAACATTTTACTTTGTAGCTATGGTAAACGCTACCTTTTCATTGTGTTTTGATATGCAGTGAGATGTTCAAAACACAATTGTCAGTACTATTATTAGAAATATACGGTATAAACCTTACAAAGCCAACATTTCTTTAAGGTGGGATGTTGATTTTTCCCATGAATAAATGCAAAAATGTAATAAATGCTCCCTTCGCCAAAAGCTCCGACCATACTGACCTCCGCCACAACCCTTTCTCCCCACCACATCACAATAAAAGGAGATTACAGAGATAAGTAATTTAGCTAATGAATATTTCATATGTTATTATTCCAAGCAAGGCATGAATTATTCAGCTGTTGGAATCATTTCTACACATTTGCTCTAACATTGCTTTCAACTGCAAAGTGCCTACTAACCGTGTGCTTTGCATATTATAATTAAGATGAATACTGAATAGTGGTAGGCCAATCACAGCGCTCAACAAATAAACTTGAAGGTAATCATGTTTTTTCAAACTACCATTTAAATAAACATTACCAGGAGCTAATGTTCAGTTTGTAAATGGTTCAAAATGTCAGATTTCACATTTGACAAAAATATCCCATATCAGGACTTAATCTGTTATGCTTAATCTTATTGGCAGTGTTGTTTAAACATCCGACCCCTTATTCTTTATATGCTGTATATGTATATGTATGTATGCTGTAAAGGGAAGTTCATATGTGTGACAAAGTAATCACTTGCACTGAAACGTTTTTTTGAGTATCCTCTCTCGGGTTGATAGGTCAAATTGTTCAGGAGATTCTTGTTGGTTAACTTCAGTCTACCGGATTCAAGATGCCTGAGATAACTTAGCTCAAAAGTGAAAGCGCAAAACAGATTTTGTCTGGCACTTTCATTTCACTTCGGCTTTTATATTGCTCTGGAACTTCCTTTTGTGTGATTATTAGCTCCAACTGACTGTGGGTGCGTATGTGTGTCGTCGTCGTGTGTCACATGCAACATGCGGTGGCTGATCGGCAATGGACGGGCGCAGCGGGACAGGAAAAACGGGAGAGAAACTGTAAGTCCACACAGGTTCATTTTTATTAAAACAAACAAACAAACAAACAAACAAAAACAGCGGGCTCGGCGCCACCGCACATCACAATAGTCGTATGCCTCCCAGGCGTCAAAAACATTCATAGCCAAAAATGAAAAAGCGCTGCAAATGTACACAAAAACAAAGAGCGGCCACCCCGTGGTGCGGTGCAGTGATGGGATTTTCAGCTCTTTTGGGTGATCCGGTTCATTTGGACCGGCTTAGTGAAAGGCTCTCAAACAGCTCTTTTAACTTAAGCTTTTCTTTTAAATATGTACGACAAATTTAGCGTACATTTTGATAAATGACTTGGTGAACTAAGTATTGCACTCTGACTGCAAATAGCAACAATTATCGAGCAAAGAAAAGGATTTATGTTTATTTTATTGAAAGTTAAAAAGGCTACATTTTATGAACCAGTATTTGAAAATAAATAAATTAATTAATTAAATTCAATTTATTTCATTCCTGAAAAAAAAAAGAGAAATGAAAGGGGACAGAAAGAAGTAACACTTTTGTAATCCACCCCTAATCAACAACAACAACAAATAACCCAAAGTAAATGACAGCGAGCGGTCAAAATGTTTTCAATATAACAATTCTATGTAATAATTAAGCAGCATGTGCTTGTGCTATATATATTTTTTCAGTAATTGAGCTTTTGTCAGGTTTTTGAAGATACAGATAAACTGGGATGATTTTGTTTTACAATCTAGATTGTTCCATAAACTGACGCATCGAGTTGAAATACATCGTTCTTTTTGTTTTGTTCTATATTTTGTTTTAGAGAAAATATCTGTTCCTCTTAATTTATACTCACTTTCTCTTTTTTTTTTATTTTAATTTGTATATTACTTGGTAAACTTTCATGATGGGCTTTAAACATTATTTTGAGACGGTTAAACTCCATCAATTCATTACATTTTAAAATATTTAAAAATAATGGTTTAGTGTGGTCTCTGTATCCACAGCCACTAACGACACGAATCGCATGTTTCTGTAAAAGAAAGATGGAATCGGTGTGTGATTTGGCTATAAATAAATAAATGAATAAATAAATAAATAAATAAATAAATAAAGGTTATATTTATTTTTTGTAAAGAAAGGTTCAGTCAATGTGCATAGTAAACCGCTGGGTTTCAGTACCTCCAAAAATGTTATTAAACAACTGTCTTATTCTTTCTTTTTCTGTAATCCAACATTTGATACAAAAAAAAGAAAATCATGGGTTTTTCATATTAAAAAAAAAAAAAAAAAAAAAAAACTCTCTCCCACGAGCACAGGTCTGATATTTTTTCTGTTGAAGCGTGTAGACTCAACGCCAGAGTGCACATGAGTGTTAAAGGTGAAAAACAGTCCAAAGCTGTCTCTAGGCATCAGACATAAGCGCCACACTGGAAGAGGATATTCTAGCTGCCGAAAATAAAAGAACGTGGGATGACATTAAAAAAAAAAAAAAGAGTGGGGGGGGAAAAAAATCCTTGCTTCATGTACAAGAATCTTTGCAATCATAAGGGGATGGTTAAATGACAAAAACGTTATGCTACCCAGTGTTTGCATAAATGTTTTAATAATACAATATGTCAATGTGATGGTAATTGCAATTTAAATGCCTTAACAAATGAAAGTGAGCCAACATGGCGTGAATCCTTCCTTTCAGCAAAGCAAACTTTAATTTACCACATTTCCAACTCAGTACCCACTATGTATTTATACCCTCACAATTGTATTCTTCTCATCTGAGTCTCTCTGTTTTTTGTGTCATCTTTCCATCCCCCGTCTCCTCACACGCCCCGTTTCTTGCGCACCCAACTTCCACTGCCTGTTGGATCACCGTGGCAATCTCTGTTGCTATGCAACACTCAGTGTCCTATAAATTTGACAACATCCTCGTGCTTGATTATTATTTGAGCACCACAGTGTGAACCCCTCCTTCAGGTCATAGGAGTAGATTAGAAAGAGGGAGGCAAGAGAGAGAAGGACAAAGAAGACGGGATTGCGGAGGAGTGGAATTGAGGTGAGATTGGGAAAAGATGAACTCGCTTCTTGAGTAAATTAAAGATAGACACACATGCGCATGTATTCATCAGACCCCCTCTAAAAACCAGCAAACCATAAAAAGTAAGACATAAAGCACTCCACGTTAAGTGCCGATTCAGTAACGGTGGTAGTAAAGCTGTATTAGGTAACAAAGAAACAGCGACATACAGCAACCAACAGCAAAGATGGAACTTCCAACCCCTCTACTAGCTTCAGCTCTCTAGCAGCTTGTTACGCATACAAGAACAGCAAACATGGAGCCCAGTCCTGCAACACATGGCCCAAAATGACAGCAAAGTCAACAACAACAGCAACACATGCGGAGGCGCTCCTTTAGGATGATTCCATAATCCTTATCCCAAATGTCAACATATTCTCGGAGACGTTCCACGTCTGACTGCTCATGCTTGCCAGAATAACCTCTGCGGTGTAACACGCAGAAGGCAGAATGTGTTGCCGTTTTGGCAATAAAGCAAATCTACGGTGGAAATAAGAGGTAATCCACCTGGCGAATGCCCCTGTTGAGTGGGGTCACGAGATAAGGCCTTTTGAAATGAGCTCAACAGGATCCAGCTCAAGCCGGGCACACTCGCTCTCGCACACTACAGATATCACTTATGCTCTTATGTCATATGACAAGGTCATTCACTATCTACAATTAATGCAGTAGGTTATCATTTTAATTGTACTAGTTTGTCTGTTGGCAGGCGTACACAAAAACACAAGGCTGATTTTCACAGAATTTAATGGCGTGGGTCAAGGGACATTATCACACCCAAAGGCAGTCACACTGGAATAATTGAGCACTCTCTGTTATGTTGAGGTATTTAATTATCCCCAAAAGGGGCAGTGCTGAACAAATGTATTAGACCACCACTGAATGAAAGGTTTATGCCACAGATGCCTTAAACTAACATCATTGATGATTACAGAGAGGCTTTTTTTTTAACCCCTTCAGACCTGCATTTTTTTTTCTTACTGATTTTGACTTTTCCCCAAAGAACAAAATAGATTTTTTTTTTTAAACCAAGCTTATATGTAACAAGTTTTACATGAACATCATGCAAATCGACTTGCAATTGTGATTGGTTAGCTCGGATCCAATCATGAACAAGAAGTGTTGAGATCTTCCAAATTATGTCTTTTCATTGGTTTAGACATGCAAATATGTCATGTCCACTGCAATCATCTTTGGGTCCAAAGTTAAGTGGTTCAGTATTAAACTTGATTAATTTCTGACTTCAATGGGTGGGCATAGATTCATGTCATAGGTAAACTTAGGGTAAAATTCTTCATTCTTGTTTAAAATGGCAGATCGACAAACGCGCTCTGATACTTTATACAACATCTATTATTGCTTTATTTACATTATTTTAATAATAATAACAAAAATAACAAAAATAATAATAATAATAATTATTATAATAATAATAATAACATTTATGATGTGCTTTAAATTTCAGGGAACTCTCAAATTGCTAAAGTTCAGGGTTAAAAAAAATAATAATTACAGCAAAATATATCAGTTTAAACTATAACTGTACACAGTACAAACCGTATATTGTCTGTTTAAGAGAAGGGCTTTAATTGTGCTTGTGTAAAAAAAAAAAAAAAAAAAGAAAAAAAGAAAAAGTGGAGCTACAAAACCATGTATCTGTTGAATGGTTAACTGTAATTGACCAGTCTACTTCTGTGCCACAATGGGAATTTATTGTGTCTCTGCCGCACATTAGCATTTACCATTAACGTGTCCTTTAATTCTTAGTTCCTTTTAACAATGCATGTTTTTCTCATCATCCCATAGATACACCAACCATTTGAGGAGATAAGGAAGGGATGGGAAACTTAAATACTGGAGGGGGTCCATTGTTTTTTATTAATGCTACTGCGGGCCACACACTTCCAAAACAGATTTATGACAACAATGATATGCTTTACATATGGACAAAATACATACATACAGGACTGTCTCAGAAAATTAGAATATTGTGATAAAGTCCATTATTTTCTGTGATGCAATTAAATAAGCCAAAAATGCCATACATTCTGGATTCATTACAAATCAACTGAAATATTGCAAGCCTTTTATTGTTTTAATATTGCTGATTACGGCATTTTTTTTTAACTTGGTCAGAGGAAATATTCTAATATTTTGAGATAGGATATTTGATTTTTTTAAGCTGTAAGCCATAATCAACAATATTAAAATAATAAAATGCTTGCAATATTTCAGTTGATTTGTAATGAATCCAGAATGTATAGCATTTTTGCTTATGTACGTAATTCCATTCCAGAAAATAATGGACTTCATCACAATATTCTAATTTTCTGAGACAGTCCTGTATATGCAAAGGGCTGTCTTGCAAAAAACTACAACAAAAAACCGCCCAACATGAAATGTTTTTTTTTGTTTTGTTTTTTGTTTGTTTAAAAAACTATGTGTGTGTATATATATATATATATATATATATATATATATATACACATTTATATTTCAAGCCCACCAAAAATCTAATATCTAATCTACAAGTGAATCTGATACCTTCAGTTATATATATATATATATATATATATATATATATATATATATATATATATACACATATATATATAAAAATAAAGGAAAAACGAAAGAAAAATGCTAAAGGGACCGCTCTGCCCCGTGCCCATCCCTGTTAAGGTATCAGATTCACTTGTAGATTAGATATTAGATTTTTGGTGGGCTTGAAATAAATTCATTTGACGTCTATCAAAAACCATCAGTCACAAATTAGACCTAACCCTGTATTTGTCTACCAGATCCTGACCTTTCCATGCAGCCTGGTTGCTAGTCCAAACATCGACCGTCGATGCTCTTGGCAGCAGAAATCTTAGCTTTTCATTTCCTCTGCTTGTCTCCTGTGTGACAAGCAAGTTTAATGTCCTGGAGGCTAAACTTTCTGACATTAGCAAGCCAAGTTGATTTGCTCCAATGTTATGTAGCTCATAGGAGAGCTGACCTTTTCTTGACTGAAAGACTCATATGACACTCACACTCTTTCTGCCTGAGCAGAGAACACGTCTGCCTCTGGGGACGTGTACTCAGGCCACCTGAGCCTTTGTCTGAACGCTGCACAGGAGTTCACTGGAAATTTGCCATCAGCTGCAGCTGTATTTGCTTGGTAAACAAATGTGCACAAACCAGCGAACATGTTCTAATAACCTCAATTTAATAAGAAAATCACTAAATAAACCGCACAGGTCTTTGTACTCTAAGCTAAGGAACACCTTATTAAGTTGACACCAAAAAATTAATATTGTTGTATTTTTCCATTCAGAATTTTTGCGTCTCTCCAGTACTTGCTGGTAATTGAATAATTGTGAGACCAAATAAAGTATCCTTAAAATTATTTTGTTTGCACTATGGCATACAAAAATAAAAACCTGTTAATATGATGGTTTGCTAGTCCACTGGATCTCACAAGTGTAGCACTAAAAGTCACAAGATTAGTATGCCCATTACAGTAATTTCTCTCTAAAAATACATCACAAATTTGTCATATTTATACCTTTGTCTGTTTGTAATTAGTTTTAATTTACTGTTATTTTTGCTTGTTCTAAATGGTTTTCAAATCAATTAAAAAAAGAGATCTCATAAGATATAATTTTTTTGGGGGGGGTTACTGTAAACACACATGTACAATAATGTGCCTGAAGCCCAAACTTTATGAAATTATGGCAAAATATGGTGTTGGGCATTGGTTAAATTAAAAACAAGGCTTTAGAAGAGTTGATGTGGGCACCATCTAAGCTTACAAGGTCTTTTATTTTTGAGAGAATGGTGTTCTTCTGGTCTGCAAACATGTTTCTCAGAATGAGGAATGAAAGCTCGCATGTTGTCGTGGAGGTGCAAAATGTTAGGGCAAGTTTGACAAGAGTTAAGAGCGGCCATCAGATGCGTGTTTACAGTCTTCTGACAGGATGTTCAAATGCATATGCAAATGATCAAACAGTTTCTTATTTTAATTTTGATTGTTTTTTTTTAATATTCATCTGCTAGTGGCTTAAATACACATTAATTAAATACAACATTTTTGCTGAGTAAGGTCTGACCGCTATTTTTAACTCATTTCTGGTTACGGAATCCAAAACTGATCTTACTTTTTGTCTATCACGTCACATTTTTTAGCTGTACGATTCTCGTTTCCTTGAAAATAATCTAACGTGTATGTAAATAAAACACTAAGATGAAATAGTTGCATACGGTATGACCATGGTTTCAAGTTTGAGCACTAATCCTCTTAATTCCTACGATACTTGCTAAGCTTAGCTTTCTGTTTGCAGATATTGATACTGACCTGGCACAAACAAGTTGCCACGTTAGCTGCAGTGCAGATGAGTCCAATCGTAATCAGACTTTCAGACTTTTGTTTACCTGGAAGTTAAAGTTGTAAAGAAAGAGAGAAAGAAAAAAAAAAAACGACGTGCTAGAAAAAAAAAAAAAAATGACTGCAATTTTGGAACCAGCATGCCAATTTTAGTTTTAAAATCAGCATATAAAAAACCTAACTCAATAGTTTTTTTGTTTTTTTCCCCAAAAAAATGTTCCCCGGTTTTATGGAATCTATAACGTTTGTAAATGTGGCACAACAAAGCTACACTGAAAGGGGCGGGGTCCTAACCTCACAAGCCAGATTGATAATTGTGATTCACACAAGGGAGTTCTTCACATTATCAATCTGGAAAGGAGGGACTTGCTGTGCCATAATTCAAGCTGATTGGACGATGCGGCATCTTTGCACGTTTGTTTTGACCAATCAAGGCAACGGATGAAAATGTTGTCTTCCGTCTAGGCTTGGAAGGGGGCACGAACATCTTGGCCAAATAAAAATGCACGAAACGCCTCTTGCTGTTTAAATTCAACAAGGAAACGGTGAGTAATTCTGCGAGAACAGAATTAATTGCAGCATCCATTCGTCTGTTAGGTTTGTTTGTTTAAATTTTCTTCAATCTTCACCTCATGCAGTAATAAAATATTTTATCTAGCTCTTTGTTTATTCAGTGTTTTCAATTAAGAAGAAACATATCAAAGGCTTCCAAAGCACACATTATAAAATCCGCTTACTCTAAAACGATCTTCAGTGAATTCAGACGTTTGCAGCTCGACATGTCAAACTAATGTGAAATGAGCTACCGGTAACTGTGAAATGTATACTGCCAGCGCTTCTTCTTGGAAATGTCAGAAATGTGCAGCTTGGACTTGCCGGAATTTGAGATAGATGGTGCAAAGTGCCGACTTTTGACTGCCCCGCGCTGGATGCCATCTCAGGACACTGCACATGCTGGGGAAAGAGCCCGGCCACTGGTGCTTGCACAGATCCCTTGCACTTTGTAAAAGCTTCAATAAAATAGGATTTGTTCCAGTTGTTTACTGAGGGTTAAGAGGAGAGGATGGGGCAGGAAGAGAACGGCAAAGCCGACAGCTGCCTGGCAGGGGCTCAAATGCAGCTTAGCATTTTACCATTCTGACTGGCACACAATGCTCCCCTTTAACTCGCAGCCATCTAAATATTCAGGGTGGTATAAAGAGACGGCTGACACCGCAGCCGACGTAAGACACAGCTCAGTTGGCCGAGATTGCATACAGTCTCCTGGCTGAAGCTTTCCATGAAGGCGTTTTTTTTTTTTTTTTGCTCCCTGAGATTGCAGCCCTTGCGCATGTGCCACTAGATGGCAAACTAGCTTCATCGCAAAGCCAGCCAGGGTGCCTGGAAGCTCTCTTTTCAAGAGGATGGATGGCCTCAATGCATGAATGTATGATGCATGTTGGGTAACGTCTCTAATTAGGCAGCGCGGCAATTAGACTCTGAATAACGTACAGTAAAGGAGATTGGTCAGAAGGGGGCTGAAAAAGAATAAGAGGCAATAAGGAAAAAAAAATGGGGAGAATGCCAACAATTGTTGTGTAAGCTCACATACAAAAGGAACACAGGTGGGCTTATAAAAGAGCAGCTTATCATTGGGCAAAATATATTATTGAGCATCTTGAGAAAACTTCCCAGCTCTTGCTACCGCCGCGCAGCAGGCGAACACCAAACAGAGCCGTAGGCAAACAGGAAATGCAGACAGTGGATGTCTAGAGGAACAAAGCCAATGCAGTCCCATGGGTGTCTCTTTTACAACAGCCACATATCCAGTGATGAGGTTTAAGAGCTCATTGACTTTAACAACTGCTAAGGAGAGGAAAGAGGGGGTGATGATGTTAACGGGAATTTGCATTTTTATGCGGTGAAGATGATAAATCTACATGAAACTATGAATCAGATGAATGTCTTTGCAGTGTTTCAACGCAAGCTGTTTCGGGTTGCCTTTAGAACGTTCTCAGCCCCTAATGGATGCCGTTATTAGTCTTGGCGAGAAGAAATTTCACAGTCTCATCTGGACTTTTGGCTGCATTATTCATCCAGATTGCTCCCTTCCTATGTTTACAGAGTGCGGGTGTTTCATTAATGCGTTCTCCAATAAGTGAAGAGGACAGGCTGAAAGATCTACTTTGAATAAACCCTGGTTCATTTTAAAAACCAAATATTTGAGGTCATACAGAATGCACTGTGCAAAGATCCACAGGGTGCACAGTAGCGAGTCCAGTGCTTCATATCGCTTACCATGCATAACAGATTACACTAAGGTCCCAGTGCAAATGCTGCTTCCAAGCATGCCATTACAGTGGACGCAGGCAAATGTGACTAAATTGGTCACAGGCAGGATGAGAGGATGAAAGATCGGACAACCTCCCACTACCACGTCTCTGTGTGTTCTGCAGTGTGGGCTGCATCGTCTCCACAAACAACCTCAAAACCCTCCTCTGCCCCCGCCGTCAACCATCCTGCACGCTTTGCTCTGCGCGCCCTCCCTCCGCCTTTTGGCCGAGGCAACGGTTCGCATAAACTCAGCTTACCGAGGGGGCATGCATCAATCCGTGCCTGGTGCATCTGTAATGCCCTTTTGAAAGTATTTACATTCTCAGCATTTCCTTGCCTTCACCTTAAAAGTGACCCAAAATGCCACCGGAGCATGTTTGCACATAGCGAGACAGTTTGGCGCCAGAGAAAGCTCATTGTTAGGATGACTGCTGCCATGGTGTGAAGCACGAAACCCGGAGGAGTCACGGAGGCCACTCGCCCCCTCTGCCCAGCGACATATCGGCCAGGTTTAGAAGCAGGTGGCGCGTGACACTCAAAGTATAGGTGCTGTTAATCTCAAGCAACGATTGGAGGATCGATTTTGAAGCAAGCAAGACAGACGCAATACACGTCATGACCATTGTTACCTGTGTGTCCACACTTTATGTTTAAATGTGCATATCTTTTTATCTGACTTTACTTGACTTAAATATACCAATTATTTACTAAAAAAAAATGTTATAAACATAATTTTTACTAATTAATTTTTTAAGTCTTGTGAAAATTCAAATTCATACAGATATCAATCACATTGTCATAGCGATTTATACGCAATTCATAAGGAATTTAACCGTTAAATGTGTGTTTTCGTCATTACGGAACTAGAACTACTTCCTGCTTCCGTGTCTAAGAATCATGGGAAATGTAGTCCTACTAGCCTAATGCTATGGTCACCACAATGTTTCCAATATTTCCAACGTTACAATGTGTGGCCGGCCCAATCGCTGCCATAATATCTGGATAATGGTGAGTACACCATATTATTTACAGCTATTGAACCGGGAACCAAAAAAGGTTTCGCATTAGCAAAAGTAATAGCACAACAAAACTAAATCTTAAGTTTGTTATAGTTCATAGTGATAATTTATTGTATATTTGATTTTCAGCGAAATTGTAGTGTCACGGTTTTTAATTTAGAAAATCAGCTTGCTGGCATTAGAGGATAGTGGCTGCAGCTAGTTGCTAGCTTTGAGCGCCCAGTATGCTGGAAACAGCTGATGGACTATATTTCAAAGATAGTTTAATAGGGGAAAATGTACTATGATTTAGGCAAAGTAATTTAAAAGACCAGTTTTGGTGGAATAACTCAGTAATTCATGCAAGTAAAAACATTTTTGGGGTAATTGTTGGGTCCTTGTTGTGTGGTGCCGCCCTGATGCCCTGAAGTGTGACAAGGTCTTCGAGCTACAGTATGAATGAGGGCCATGAAGCGGACAACAACAAGTTGTCCAATGCTCAAAGGATGTTTTGACCTACATTACCCCTGACTGAACAGCTCTTTCTTCTCACACATGCGCAAACACACAACAAAAGGTGGCGAACAATGTGCAATCAAAAGTGGTCCTCTATGTCTTGCCCCCTCGCATTCGCTCCTGTAATTAATGGGCCAATTAATGTGTTTGTTCTGTACAACCGCAGATGTAGTCGTACTGGACCTCTCTGGGAACGGCGAGGAGTCAGACAGATAAATCAAAGCTCGCTGCATCTGTCCTTGTGAGTGCCAAACGTTTCCCCCGTAACCTTCCTCTTTCCCATCGGCCCAAATGTGGGACTGCTTCATAGCCAATCGGGTCAAACCTTTGTTTCATCGCCCCCCCCTCCCAATGTACTTGACATTGACAAGATTAATTGCCTTGTGCACTGGGCAAATGTGTTACCTCCTGGTGTAATACAGGTGTCAAAAGTGTGACTCTCTGGATTTCCTCAATATGAAATTCAAGGGGATAAGAATAACTTGTTCCATTTTGCCCACTGAAG
Source organism: Festucalex cinctus (assembly GCF_051991245.1). Lineage (NCBI taxonomy): Eukaryota > Metazoa > Chordata > Actinopteri > Syngnathiformes > Syngnathidae > Festucalex > Festucalex cinctus. The sequence goes on from NC_135424.1 coordinate 17,378,535, forward strand.
AGTTGACGAAACCCCGCTCCCCCACCACCCGGCTTGTAAACTCTCACAGGGTGTAAATCATGCCATAAAGTCTCAGCTGTGAGCCCTGCTGACCTGTAATTTTTTTTCTCTCTGTGTTAGTATGTCACTGAGCTTCAATGGCCCACGTCCAAACTGTAACTACACGTGTACTGTATATCACACAACTTTATTTAAATGCAGCTTTGCAGGGCAAAGACAATTGATATGATCATCAATTGCACCTGACATTTTGATATATAAAAAGATCATGAATATATCATTAACGTTGTGATCCAGATCAGATCAGTGGTCAATAATATTGACAGACCAGGCAGGACAACTCGTGTGTTTAACCAGAGCAACAATGATAATCATAATAATAATAATAATGAACAGTTATACAGATTTGGGCCTTCTTTGGGGAGTGTTAAACATGTAATATAATAAAACCACTGAATCAGAGCATCTTGTTGAGATCTGTTTCATATAATTGAAGAAGAAAAACTCCCCAGTTTTGGTACAAGTGCATGCAAATATTTTTTTAATCTTTGTCCAAGTATAAAATAGCGATACGGGGGTAGCAATACAAGCATTGGACCGATACCTGACCTTATTTCAAAGTACTCATGACGGCGGCTAATACAGCCATTTTACATTCAAGAACTAGAAATTAGAAAAATAAAAAAAAATGAGATTAATGTCATGCAATTTTAAGGAAATTGCTATCATGGGATATATAGTTTTGTTTTTAATTCATTGTGATTGTTTGTTTTGTTTTTTTTTGGGGGGGGGCAATTCAAAAAAAAAAGTACTAGATACTACGAGTAGTACAAGTACTACTTGATATCGGTATTGGTGACTACTCAAGAGTTGAGTACTTGTACTGGTATCAGTCTGAAAAAAAAGTGGTATTGAACATCTCTAATATAATGCAACAAAAATATGTGCATTTATGTATAAATAGCTACAATAATATCCTCTTGCCTCAATTTTCTTTTCATTTCTTTTCTTTCCTTTTCAATGTGAATCAGAGTTGTATTCAGATGACCTTGATGGCAATATAACTTCCAACAGAGTTTTGGAAATGTTAGGAGTCTAACATGAAGCATCGCAGCTGCATTAAAATAAGTGATGTAATTTACTGTGTTGCCCAAATCAGCCGCAACCTCCCATGGAGAGCGTCTGGCAGGAAGGTTGGCGTTCCCACCAGGGACTCGTTACCTAATAATCCGGCCCTGCAGGTGTTCCCGTAGAGGTCAACAATCTGTAAGCGTCACATCGCAGCTCAACGTCTGCTTCCGGGAAAACCACCTTCATGGGGTCGACTGCTCCCAGATCAAGTCTTTCACTGTGGACTAGTGCCTACTTTGGCATGCACTGGCCAAGATCATAACATATTGATTACACACTTAATAAAATTATATAAACACATTTGCTTGAATGTCTGTTAGAGGAGATTCATTTGGGAACAGCATACTTTACATTACAATATCCTTCTGCCATCCAATACAAAACAAACGACTAGTGCCGATAAGATGGCAAATTAATGCAAATAAATCTGAATCTGATGCAGCTAAAATGTTTGATCATAGAGGCTTTAATATAATCGTTAATATAACCTAAGCTCAACAGGCAACAAGCAAAAATGCAGAAGCCGTTTGTACCAAATTTAGTATGCCCCATGACTGAATATCTTGTCAAATCACCTTTATCACCAATAACCTCACATACACTGTAAATCTACCATGCTGCATCTCATCTCACTGTATCTCAAAAATGCTACTTCACAATTCACAAATTGCTTTAGCGGCAAGAGAAAAATGTGTTGAACAGTTGGCCAGGAAATGATATAAGTGAAAGATTACACACTAGTTGTTCCCGTGCTGGTATAAAAAAGAAACATTTGAGCCGAGGATCAGTGTCAAGAAGACAAACAACCTTTGACATGTGTCGACACAAGGTCACAGACAGGAAATGTGGGAAAAGAAAATATAAGGGGTTTAAGACAGCTGTCTCAGGTTTTCAGCAAGTGGCTGAGATGGAAAAAGTAAACAACTATCACTTCCAAATGACAGCTATTACCACTCTCTTCTTGGTGAAGTCCGGCTCCCAAATGCAGACGACAAAGATTTATTTTCAACTTTTTTTGACAGATTGCATCCGCATCATTTTAAAATGCTCCAGCAGCTGTTGTGGATGGAAGTTTAGATATTTGGCCTCGAGGGGAGAAATTATATGATTGCTAAACAAAAAAAATAAGCATGAGGTATTAAATGAATTGGTGGCAATTTTTAAACATGTACTTGTTGGAATAATTGTAAATAATAAGTTATCATACATTTGCTTGAATGAAGAATGCTTTGCTCTGTTCCCACTCACATTCACATAGCCTGGCTATTTTGAAGATGATTCAAAAAGCTGAAGAACCACAACATCTAACGCAGCAGACTGGTTTGAGCCAGTCTGCTGAGGTTGCCTGTTTTCTGTTAAGAAATGATTGCAAACTTGACCACACACGTACTCAGCAATCTTCCACTCACATACACAACACATAGACAATCAAGTACACTGTGTTGCAACTATGCCTTGCATTTGCATTTTACACCCATGTAACTAGGAGTGTGGAAAGGGCGTAGAAAACCAAATAGAGAGGGTGAGGAGAGGAATCTGCAGAGAGTACAGGAGTGAATTGTATCAGTCAGTTCCTCTCCTCTCTCCTCGCGAGACCTGAACTGAGTGTCTTCTTTCCTTTTTTGTGTCGTGTTTAATAGATGTCAACAGGTAACCCTGACAGCACTAAATGTAAATGCTGGATATTTCACACATTGAGCTTCGAATGGGGCTCACACATGAGAAAGCAGCCTCATACAATAATATGTGCAAATGCACAGAAAATAAAGTGTAGTGTAAACTAAAATTAATAACTCAGCTATGTTTATGCCTGCGACAGAATGAAATTACATCAATTATAAACCTTAGATCAAGAGTACTTTCTGCAATGCAATCAATTGGGAATAATTGTGGACGTGTTTTTATGTTGTTATCAAAATTTATAGGCTGATTATCGGCCGAGCTGATTATCGACATTTTGACGAAGGCTGGTTAGAGATTAGAGCTCCCGGCACCTGTCCATTCTCATTATGTCTACAATTAAAAAGAAACACCAACATGTTGGAAATTTAAGTCATGAAAAAATAAAATGTGTATTTCTCTGTCTTTCATTGAAGCTAAATGAATTAACGTCTATAACTGTATTTAAATAAATAAATGAGTAAGAGGTTAACCTCTGCATTAGTCATTGAGGGACACCTATTGACAGAGTAGGTCACGGTCCTCTGTTTCCTCTAGGGCTCGTTCAAGTTTCATCATTTTTCCACAGCTTTCCAAAGTGCAGCTACAGGATGTCTCTCGAGAACAAAAAGTACAGTTCCAACTGTCCAAAAGTTAAACTTTTCGAAGAGACAATGCACCAAAATATATGGATACTGGATGGCTACTGTATATTCAGTTAATAAATCTTTACTTGGTGTTAAATATGGATTAAAAATCCAAGAACCACCTTGAAATTCCAGATTCCTTTGGATGATTTTTTAACAAGTCACAGGAGCAGGCTGCCTCTCCCAGAGATGTGAATACAATATGACTGAACCACCACTATTCTGTGCCAACTAGCAAACAGTTGTTAGGAAACCTGTGAATCAAGCTTGACATTCTTGTGTATTTCGCCTTAAGGAAGCACATGCAACAGCCAAGCAAGGCTTGTCAGTCTTGCTTGGTACCAAGAATATTTTGCTGCCATACGTTTCCAAATATTTCTACTATAAAATGTCACCTTAAGAGGGTAAGCAAACATGACTTGATCTCTTTGTCACAATGCCAGTGGTGAAAAATATGCACAAGTGGGGATTTTGCTATCTACAGTGTTTCTACAACTGATATTTTAGAAAAATCTTTGTCAACAGTTTGACTATTTAGAATCTAAACTGAGTTTTACAAACTCTTTACTCTGGCAACAAATTTGAGTCAACGTAAAAGTTTGCACGTTAGTGAAAGTCAAAGCGGCGGCACGGTAGTAGAGTGGTTAGCACATCCGCCTCCCAGTTCTGAGGACTCTGGTTCGAGTCCAGGGTCCGGCCTTCCTGGGTGGAGTTTGCATGTTCTCCCCGTGCCTGCGTGGGTCTTCTCCGGGTACTCCGGTCTCCTCCCACATTCCAAAGACATGCTTGGCAGGTTAATTGGGCGCTCCGAATTGTCCCTAGGTGTGCTTGTGAGTGTGGATGGTTGTTCGCCTCTGCGTGCCCTGCGATTGGCTGGCAACCAGTCCAGGGTGTCCCACGCCTACTGCCCAGAGCCAGCTGAGATAGGCGCCAGCACCCCCGCGACCCTTGTGAAGAATAAGCGGTCAAGAAAATGGATGGATGGATAAAAGTCAAAGCCATAAAAAAAACTGATCAGTACATTTGTGGACATGTCTGGAGAAAAAAAAGTTAAGTGAAGAGAACTCAAATGACTGATCAGTTCTTTCACCCTTCTGTATTTTTATTTTTTTTCCCCGGGAACAGCATTAATGGCCCCAGGTCAATTTGACCCAGGCTATATTTAATGATTAAAAAAAAATGCATCTTAGTAACCAATTTCTTTGCAAATGTTTCAAATGAACCATTTTTCCAACTAAAGTATTTTGTATTAAAGTAATAGTATTTTGTGATTAGATCACAAAATACTATTACCGGTATTTGTAGTTATAACTTTGAAATGGGTCAGTTTGACCCGGGCTAAAAAAAAGAGAGAGCAATGATGATAAGACGTTGAATTGGTAAGACTACTGAATGACCAATTCCCAGCTCTCTCTTATTAAAAAAAAAAATAAAATAAAAAAAATAAAATAAAAAAAATAAAATAAAAAAAAATAAAAAATAAAAAAAGGACCCGGGCTATGTTTAATGTTCCGAAAGCATTCTGATAAAAAAATTAACATGTAATTGAGACTATGTCAAAGTGAAACATTTTGAGAAATTTCATAACATAAAAATACAATTTGAACTTTAAAATGAGTCAGTTTGACCCAGACTATGTTCTATAGAGATTCGATAAACATATTAATTGAAAATATATTAAAGTGAACCATTTTAATTGTCTGTTAATTAAACTGTTTATACTTTTTCATTACTCTTAAAATGGGTCAATTTGACCCAGAATTTTTAACATTCCAAAACCAACACATTGTGAGAGCAAAACTATGTTGGGTCAATTTGACCCGGTATATACTACATTTTTCGACAGCATCCTGGGAAACCTTCTTATAGCAACTTATGGACTATTTTCATATGTCAAAATGAACCTTTTATTGTCTGTTAAGGTAATATTTGTGCTTTAACTTGAAAACTTGAAACAGCGTGTCAGGGGTGTTAAATGAATACTCAAATTTTGTATTAAATGTCATGATTAGTTTGTTTCTACTTATAAAATGGTGTTCCAGCACATATACTGTATACTTTTCCTTTCCCCTACCGGCCAGCCTTTTGCTATAAGCGCACAGTTACATACTCAAACAACTAAAATAAATGGCTTTCATCCTGTATCCCGACTCAAACCTTACTGAACATCTTGTGATGGCAATACACAACTTAGCAGCCCATCATGGCTCCAAATCTTAAATTATTTTGTTCCATGCACTCCCAAAGTCTTTCTTTCTGTTTGGCTGCCATTATGTGCCACTTCCTTCCATTACAGATAAAAACCAAGCCACATCACCATTAATTGCGGTGTGAAACGTGTCGCGCGACACTGTACATTCTCATAAATTTCTAGAGAATTGGAGAGGCCCTTACCTCTACCCAGACCAACTTAAGTGGTCATCCATCATGATAATAAGATCAAATCCAGATTCTGTGTCAAGACTTGGGTTGACTGTCCTTGCTGTATAGCAAGCATGCTTCCTTAAACCTCAAATTATGGGAGAAGGGGGACACCGGTGGCATGTCCCCTACCACAATGTCCTCCACATCTCCTTGAAGCAACTCTTAAGTGGCTTAGAGTGGTCTTATTTCCCTCCACAATAAATTGAAGTGGACAGAGTAAGAGTCGTTCTGACTTGAATGTAAGACCTTTTGAAAGCTTTCCACTGCCGGCTATTTTATGAAGGATGTGGTGTGGTCAGGTCAGCACCCGTCAAAATATTCTGCGTCATTTTGGCACGGCTATGACTCTTAGCTGAACCAATGAGTTGCAAGAGTCGCTAATTAGGTGAGAGTCTCTTGCTGTATCAGCTCGGCCACGAGTGATCCCCTGATAATGATACACGTCTACTCTACTAAAAAAGGGCTGACAGGTTGGTCGACAAATTTGTGGGCACATGTGACTCTTACAGCTAAAAATAATCAGAAATCACAGCACATTTACATTAACAGTTATCATAGCTCAGTCGTCAGGTAAAAGTGTACCAGGACTGTGTCACTGGCAATAAAATGCTTGCGCTACTCACTGAACACTTTTTAAAAGAACGGTACAACAAAATATTTAAGTGTGTGCAAAGTCGCCTTAAAATAACTCAACTCACCAGAATGTCACGGGTTGCCAGAGGAATCCTTTCTCACTCCTCCATGATTCCATCACGGAGCTAGTGGACATTAGAGACCTTGTGCTCCACAACCTTCACTTTGGTGATCATCTCTTTTGTGATACTGTACAAATGAACTTGACTTGACTGATTTGTTTGAAGATGCCCAACAGGTGCCCAATAGTGTTTTGGTGTGGCCATATTGAATTCCCAGTGACCAATGTGAGAAAGTGTGAGAGCGATTATACCAAATATAAATCACCTGCATGCTTCCCTTTCACACCTGAGATCTTGCAACACTAATGACACATGGGAGTAAAAATTGCCCAATTTGGACATTTTCATTTAACATTAATGGCTACGTGTTGAGTAATTTTGAGGGAACAGTAAATATACACTGTTATATAAACAGTACACTGACAACATCAGTGTCATTTCTTCAGTGTTGTCCTATTACAGATATAATACAGATATTCTGAGCTCACTGAAAATGTGAAGGTCAGACTTATAGGGCACTTTAAAGAGTTGATAGCAATATCCTGGCAGATTTCATTTAACATCACAGCAAAAAAAATGGTGTTAAAATTCCAGAGTTAAAATTGTGGTTGTTAATTTTAACTCCCAAAAAGAAATTTTAAAGGGATACTTTACTTTCCGGTATTTAGCCATTTTTGGCAGTCAAACATTAATATTTTGCCTATAATAAATGTGATATTTTCATTATTTTTCATGTACAATTAGTACCTTTAAAAACACATTTTGCAAATTGCTGTTGACTGAAAATGACATCACAAGGGCTCAGGTAACCAATTACAGCTCACCTGTTTTCTAGGTTTAGTCATGTGACATTCACAAGCTGAGTTAAATGATCTCCAGAGTAGGTGTCATTTCACAAGATTGATCATCTAGCGTTATATTAACTCCACCTTTACACCTGAACATTTCCAGTATGAAAGCGACAAATCAGTGCTATTTCCCACCTCTTCCTTTCTTGCTTGCTCATAAATGGGGGGGAAATGACATTCAAACAAAAGGATTTGGGGCCGATGAATGAATTTGTATAATTTTCAGTCAGGGTAAACTTTTAAAAGGTTAATATCCCATTAGGCATCTTTCAATTGTTTATGATACTGTATATGTACAATTGAAGTTTTTCAACAAAAGAATTACGTGCCAATTATAAGATAAGTTCAGTGTTTTCCATTATAATGAATATATAAAGTCAGAGATCCCAACTCACAACTTCCAAATCTGTGAGATACCATTTCAGGCCATGTTGAAAACTAAAAATATTATGAACGCAATATTTGATTATGACCAGGGGGTGCCTGACTGCCTCAAAAAACAAAGCCAATTGTGTTGACCACAAACGCTCGCTAGAAACAGATTATTTGTCCTCATGTGTTTCGCTATTTAGAGATAACACAGCTGATGAAAGCTCATAAATTTTTAATGTTGTTGGAACACATTTGGAGTGAAAACAGAAGGCTGGTATTCTTGAGATACTTGTGTCCAGATGTCTCAAGGCTTATGCGTCACTTTGGCTTTTTCTTAATCTGGAAACATTTGCCTGGCCTACTTAATGCTGCTGAATCCTGATACATATTCCGCATTTTACTTGAAGGAAAGCCAACTGTTTAGTGCTATTTTGTCCATTCTCTGTAAACACGAATATCCTGAAGTGTCTATTTTGGGAAGAGCAGCAGAGGTATTCATGCCAAGTTAATGACTTGGAACACAAAAGGACGTCACCTGTCCTTGGAGGATGCATGTCAGCTGGGATGTCAAGGAATAATAACATCCCTGCTGTCAGGAAAACATTCCGCGCAGTGTGATATCATTATGTAAGATGGCAACACCATAATTTCATTTCAATTACTTTGTATCTCCAGTGGCTTTCCTAGATTAAAAAATGGTAGTACACTAACCACTTGGGTTGGCCACATATCAATAAAACTACACCACTGTACTCCACCAAAATGGGTCATATAACCTAATTGACGCTCTGTATCAAATATAAAATAAAACTTTAAATAATGAAACAAATATTCCAAAATGAAAAGCATTGGACTCAAATTCGACCTATTACACGCCATCACCCTCTGGACCGTCATGTAAACTTTTCATCCATTCTCATGAAGCCTGTGTTTGTTGCTGTCTGATTTTTATTGTTCTTGTGTGACCACAGGAGCATACACATCATCTTCCTTCCCCACAAAATAAATACAACAACTCAGTTGCTGTTTGGCCATTTCGCCACACAGGTCTCAGCCTCCCCAACCCCAAAAAATCTGTTCAACCACGAGCCCGGCCATACAACTGATGGACTATTTTGTGTTTACTCACCCTCTTGCCCTCTTCCCCTGGTTGGCCAGGCATCCCATCTAGTCCCTGAGGGGAAAATGTGGATTGGAGTGAATCAGGTGCTTCTTATATTGCTTTTTTGGTGTTAAAAAAAAAAAAAAGCAATGCAGAAAGACACTTGACAGGCCAATGAACAATTAGTGAGAATGCTCCCATGTATATGTATTTCTCATTCAAATATAGCAGTTTTTAAAAGACTTGGTTGATTCATAACTTACTTGCAAATGCTTTACAGATCCAATTTGTGTGTAAAAATTAATTGTATTTGATTATCAGACAGTACACGCCAGTACGTGTATGAGTGTTCTGTTTCATTAAATTTGTGATGTTTAATCAGTTACCTTCTCTCCTTTGTCACCACGGGGGCCCTGAATGTAAAAAGAACAACAAAAAAAATGTGGTCAGAGGAACAAAAAATGAATTAATTCATTAAGATTTCTAATTAAAACCATCATGCTTTGCTATCAGTGAAAGAAAGTCAATTACCTGATCTCCTTTGTGGCATTCTTTGTCAGCCTAACAGTCAAACAAAACAAAACAAGACAAGACAGTCATTATGATTTCATAGCTAATATTTTAATGGACACAACATTGACAGGAAGCGAAAATGGAAGTAATAATGTGGATCTCATTAAAAACGGTTCATTAATCAGCATGTCTCAAGTTTTTATATTCATGACGAAACAACATAAGCTGCAAAATCCCACTAAGGCAAGACAACTGGTTGCAAGGTAATTGGCCTTGGCCTCCATGACCCTGAGAGAAGTGGGAGCACAGTTATTACAAGTCCCCAGACAGCCTAATGCCCACCACCCGGAAAGAGAAAACAGACGTTCATCCTCAGCCGGGCCACAAAATGGACACAAGGCCAAACAGAACCTCTCAGTTTTCAAATACAAGCCAATGGAACGGTGTTGTGTTTCAATTGGCATCCAAGAGTCAAAAGCTGTTGACTTTTCTTGGAAACAGCTGCTGAAATGGACGCTCCCCCTCCACCCCCCAAGCCCATGTCCTCCGAATTAGTCAGAGGCCTTGTTCAGAGTTGGAAAGTTAACAAGATGACTAACAGCCTAAAGACACTTGAAGCTTCAAGATTTAGGACAGCCAGTCAGAGCTCATTCATTCAACGCATGCATCTGGTTCTGCCTTGTAAGTTTCTAAGCTTGCATGCTCAGCACATAACTTTGCAAAAGCAATCTATCACAGATATTTTGTCTGTTTTCAAATGTGTAAATTCCGTTCTCTGAGCTTCCCATGAGGAATATCAAATATTCAACTAATTTAACTTTCCAGAATTTTGTAAAACATACACAAGAATTTCACTTCATACAAACTGTCCGTTGTGTTGTGCAGATTCAACACAGCACATGTTAGCTCAATATTAGCAAGTAGCAATATAATATGCTACCTGGCAGACTAAGAACGCTAAAAATTGACATGAGCTCATAATCTCTGGCAGACGGTCATAACGGGGTGAAAAGTGATGAGGATACTAAGTGCTCATAACTGGCAGGAGCCTTAGAAAATTCATCCCGGTATTTTCAATTTATGGTTTTGAAAATGTGGAGTCCAAAGGACTGGTAATAGATTTTCATGGGACTCTGTATTTCTGGGGGTGCCCCTGATCTCAAATTGCCAACACTTTTTCAAGAAATTACATGTTAAACTTGATTCAATTATTAATAATGAGAATTGAGACTCACAGTGGGGTGAGGTTGCTAATTGATACCATTACTTTGTGTGATTGTTTGTTACCCAATAAAACAGCAGAAACAATTTGATTTTTTTTCTCATAACACTTTCATGACAAGCAAATTACATTACTTAATTTTTTGTTTATAAAAGGAGGATTTGTAAAAGAGCACGCTTCAATTTGAACACCGTATTTAAAATAATGAAATAGATAAGTGTAACTATGAATATACACAAATAAATATTCATCCATTCATATATTCTTTGAACTGCTTATCACACAGGTGTGTTGGAGTCTAACCCAGCTGCACAAATAAATAATTAGCATAAGCATAAATGACATTAAATATGAATTAATTCAACAAAATGACATTTTATTTGTCAAATGAACCACACATTTGGTGACCCAGACAGAAAAGCAAATACATAATGCTTAAATCATTAAAATAATTTAAATGAAATTGTAAAAATAATAATTATTAACAGGATTTTTTTTTTTTTGACAGCATATTCACATTTCTCTCACAGCCTCTATACGTTCTAACAATTGTATAATTGTACAAGTGACACATGCACATTTTCTTATTTATGTTAATTTGGGAATTCAATGTAACTCTACTCTCAGAGTGTGAGTGTTCCAAGAGGCAGAGCAGGCTCGCTTTCTTTGAATTTACAAACATGTTATCTGGATTGCTCTAATCTCTAGATAACACAGCATGTAACATATACTGTATGTATATCATAGCATAGCTTGTATATGGCATACAGAATAAATATTATGTGATGGAAGTACCATATTGTCAACTTACAGGCAGCCCTGGAGCTCCAGGCAGACCAATATCACCCTATGAACCAAAACAATCATGATTAATGAAATGTCAGTGAATGATGAATGAAATATTGCAGCATACAGACTTGTGCATCCCAAATGGCAAAAAATCTCATGATTTTTTTATTTTATTTATTTTTTAAACTACAATTTTCGTTATCTAACTGTAATGTCAGCCAAAAAAATAAAAATAAAAAAATCTGGAGTAATAGCACAACGTATGCACAAAAGGAAAGTCCATTCAGTTGTATTTACAGTGTGTGGCGAGATGAAGCCTGTCAAAAAGACTTTTCGCAGCCAGACAGGACAGATTGGCTTGTGCCATTAAACGTGACAGCGTAAAACAAATAACGTGGCACTATAGAGTGTGAAAGCTTTGCCGCATTAACAATGGACAGTTACGATAGCATTGTTGACATGGAGGTGATTGTGGTAAAACTATATTTTGACAGCAGCACAGCAAAATCTAAACATCATTTGCCCATGCTTTTGCCTCTCTCACTTTGTTTTCTCCTGATACGCTGTCCAACAGTTTTGGAGATCTCTTTTAACACAAGTCCAAATGTGCTTCAGAACACCATGAACAAAATCAAATGGATCTCAAACAGAATGAAAGATAAAATTGTGCTTGTAGTTAATATCCATGGGTTATATCTGAGTGAATATCGCATTTGAAAAGATGCCTGCTGTGAATCATTCAAGGGGCTGATCATTACTTTATGCTTCGGAATTTGGCTTTTTTTTTTTATTATTAACAGCTTCACTAGAGAAAAGTTCCACATCAGCATGATAAGGCCCCTTGGGGTTCTCTGTTTTAAGAAACTCACCAACCTAATTATAACTTCAATGTGTGTAGACATAACATTGCGCATGTGGTGAGCTGTCCCAAAAGACAAGAGTCATAATGCTTCAATCAGGGCCCAAAAAAAATAAAAAAAAATAAAATAAAATTATATATACATATACATACATATATGCATGCATGCATACATACACACATATATATATATATATATATATATATATATATATATATATATATATATACAGTAATATAATATGATATACTAACACAACATATGGAAATTACCAGTAATTATACCTATAACATACGTGGGAAAATAGTGCTACTGTGGGATGAACAATGCATTGAAGTACTCAACTTTTACCTCAGGTAGTCTATCTTCATATCACATGACGCTGTTAAAGGACAATTAAGCAATAGAATACACTAGAAACACATTGCCAAAATAATACCAGGCTCTGATGTTTAAAGCATCTAATGTCACTCTTGTCTTACAAAAACTCAGTAACTCAATCTATCTTGGAGTGCATGTGTGACGGCAGTAATTCGGCAGAGTCGTGCCTAAGGGTCGAATCCACATTACCGCCATCCCACAGGGTTGAGAGTCGAGTGGGCTAACTAGCGGGCTAAGAGCCTCGACTGCTAACCCACAATCTGCCGCTACTTTTAAGGCCCTCGAGGAGTGAGGTTTGACTATTTTACACTCCACAAACGGGCATCCATTACAAATGCAAAATGCACAGGCTCCGTTTGTTGAACTCAGCTCACAAGTGACAAGCGCAAGTGTAACAATGGCTTCTTTAGCTACTTTAGATTAGCGTAGCAGCATAGCTAACCAAATACCCCACACATCAAACTAATGATATAACAGAGGGTTACTTATACAGTAGACATTTAAATGTAACATTTAAATTACTCTGTTACAAAAATCATAACCAAAATAGGTTGAAAATAAATATCATTTATTTGATAGAGAAAAATAATTTGATAAGTCAAGCAAATAACCAATTCTGAGAAATCAACCAGCTGTCAAGAATAACCAATTTAGAACCCAATCTCTAAAAAAATACTGATTAAGTGAATGTTCAAACAAACAAAGTGATACATGTCAAGCACTGACTCTAAAGTAACACTTTTTACTCAACATATTTTTATTGTGTGTTTTTTGCTTGTCTATGTATGGCAGAATTACTCACTTTTTGTCCCCTGGGACCAACTGGCCCTGGGTCACCTGTTGGACCCTGAGAAAGAAAACATGTGAGGTGTATGATTTTCACTTAAATACATCGTCAGTATGTTTCAGGTGGTTACATTGACAAGAAATTGTTATTGTTTGTCAGTATTGTGACAACATTGGTTGTTTCTCCATAACAAATTTATGAAGAATGGACTTTCCAAATTCAGATAAGATTAAAAACCTTTGAAAACAGATTCATCAGGGGAAAAATGAGAAACCTTGAGAAGGGGCCACAGATGTGGTAATCCCCCCTCCAGGATGACCAGGCTGCAATGGGTGCTGAATGGGCAATAATTTACATAATTTGTGATACTAAGCAATATAAACTAGAATAGCGCAAAAGTCAATTTAGGAAATTGAAGCACTGCAAGAAGACGTTATCAGGGAAGTAGGTCCTCATCCAAATCCAACCCGGGAGGTTGGGGCAGCTATCTCCATGGAGGCAACTACAAGGTGATAGTCCGCCCCGGATCTCATCCCAGCAAACCAGCGCAGAACCCATAAAGCAAACATAGTGTCCCTAACCAGTCCCTAACCCTTTCCTGTTATTTCCTCACTGCCAAAACCGTTTATATAATTGCTTTTACGCATCCAACCAGCGGGCTGGACTGAGCAAAGTCAAGCCTCGCGGGCATGAAATGAGAGAGACAGCTGAGATGGAGAGCGATTGCTGATGGATGAGCCTTGACGCGTATTGACAGGGTAAATTGCTAGCAAGCCTCGTTAGGTGTGACACATTCAGGCCGGTAAATGGGAGTCTGCTATATAAGTTAGGAGAAGGGAAGGGGGACGAGAGGAATGTGGAGCGTGAGAAGAGCTGCAAAAACACAATCATTTGTCATGGTTAAATAAAGTGTTAGAGGGGCTATTAATAGTGCATTATAAGCAAAAGATGATTGCATACCCTTATTACACAAGTCTGGTTCCACCAGAGATGTGACTAATTTATTCTCTATTGTCTGCAAGCCTCTTCTTAAACACAATCATTCAAATACCAAAAGTTGGGCTCCAAAAAACGTGGAAAAGAATTGCCTCTCGTCTCAACTGCTGTGCTTTTGTCACAATTTTCAAAATGTGACTCTCTTTATGTGCCCACATAAAAATGGCTGTAAACCAAAAGTGTCCTCGGCGTAAAACATGAGAGGCAAATTCAAATTGACAGGCCAAGCACTTAACCGCCGGTAATGTGACACACACGGTGGGAATCCCGCGGCTAATTTCTTTGTGGAGTTATTAGTCGACGTGGTAGGAATGAAAGAGTATCGGGGTTCAAGGCTCAATTTGATAACGAGCACGTAAACAAGTCTAGGTTTAGTCAATTACAGGAAGGAATTTGATTCATCGGAACTTGCCACCCTTTCTGTAATGAGCAGCCCTGCACTCATTAGTGTGCTGAGGAGGTCTGCTAATATCAACACCATATCTTGTTTTTGGTATTCTTTAACAGTCATGATGTTGTTTGGACAAAAACACTTCGGGGACAGTGATTCGCAAACATAGATCTGTAGGCTAACCCCAAAGATTTTTAACATACCCACTGTAGCCATAAAGCCGTTATCGTAGAAATAGTTTTGATGAATTTGTTGCCTCATTTGGGGGACTGTGATGACTATTTTTGCTGTGTTGGAGTCAACTAGCAATAAAACATTAGCAGGACTGCCAATATTGTCGTAAACTGCCAGTATTGCCTCATCCTGTTTCATTATTTAAACTACGACACCACTTTTTAAAAGAAACTTTCCAAACACGTCGTTTTTGCTAGCTAGTGGGCTCGGCGGATTCACCTGAATTCCAAATTCTTCTTTCAGACTCTTCTGATTTTCAAAATACATTTTGTTCAACTCTCATCCGTGCAGCCTGCTAGAACCCTGGTCTATACCATTGTGGTAGACCAGCCAGGCAACAAGTGTTGCTACAAGAATACTTGTTATGACTACTATACAGGGTTGTGTACATTGTTGTGGCTCTGTCACAAAGGCAAATGACATAGAACTATTTATTACGAGACATGATAACACAAATTCTATTGGCGCCTTACTTAAAATTGACTTAGCTTCTCTTTGTACTTCACTAAAACTGCAAATATGTGTTCTTAATTTACCATGTGTGCCTTTCTGATAGAAGGTACATTTATTCAAATTAAATGCATTGTGCTTTGCGAATTCAATCAACATTGCTGGGCCGGAATAATGAAGGCAATAGACAATAATGAAAACAATAGACTAAAAAAAATAAAATAAAATGCAGTTTTACAGGTGATAGGTGACTTTTTTTTCACTGCAGCATTAATTCACTTGCCATTGTTGCACAAATTTAATAATTATATTGAAAGGAAAAACAGCTAACAAATAACCAATCCACCCACCCACCCATCCATCCCTCCATCCCTCCATCCATCCAATTTCTCTGCCATGACTAGTCGTGGACAAGTTGGAGCATAACCCAAACCACCTTGATATGAAAGAACATATAAGCTTGGAGCCCAGTTTTGAACCCCCATCCTTGCCACTCGTCCACCGCGTCGCCCAGCTAACAAACAACCTGTATGTCATGCGTGCACTTATAATTGTTGTTTTACTACACATTCACTGTGGCACAAATAGGTGTTTGTATTCTTTTTTTCTGACATTGTAATATCCTACCCTTTATCAAATGGAAGGGACTGCTGCAATTAAAAATAAAGAAAGAAATAAACTGTTTGGTATGTTTATGTGCTTAGTGGAGTCCAAATAAGCAGAGGGGGGCATTCCCTCAATATTGACGGAAGTTCCGTCACTGACGATTGATGGGAAAGTGACAGACGATACATCGCCGGAAGTGGGTTTTTGTTTGACACCGGAATCGTCACGACAGGGTCAGTACTGACCGACCTACCAGTCCGTCACTGACGGACTCATGTCTCACTGACGACTACGCAAGCATCGGTTTAACGCTCAGTTCATGTACCAGTATTTTATGTCATTTGACGGCCCTAAAATAGCACTGACAAACTGTAACTTAGTGATTACGGAAGCTGGTGCGGTTAAAATAACGATGACGGAGTGACAGACTCACAATTACAGCTTGGTCCAGCTTGATGACAGACTAACCATGACGGACATGTAGCCCACGCGCTGTTGAATGACAAATGACGGACCGGCAAAATTTACAGATGCTCACTTTGGCACGTAGATTTGGCCATTTGCCTACTGTTTGCTGAAGCACAGATTCCTTCCCCGTCCTCACTTGCCACATTCATGCATGCATGCTTAAGTGTCTTTAGATTAGGACACCAGACGTCCCGTTTTGGCCTGGACAGTCCAGTTGTGAGCATGCGAATTTCGCCAACCTCATTTTTTGGCCCAATATTACGCAGCACCTGACCCATTTTGCCATGTCTATGTCAATCACACTGTTGTCATGTCCATTCATATGGTAAACCCATTTAAAGAGAATTCCTATTTACTTCCAAATTCTCATTTGTGTTGTCATTCACATTTGCATATAATCAGTAACAAACAATAGGCATTGACCACTTGCTGCTTTTGCATCTATGAATCATGGGAAATGTAGTCATAGTTGCCACTCACCGATCAGACAACGCAAGTTGAGGTTTGTAGCGGTATATTTCCAATGTTACAATGTATGACCAGCGCCAGGTAAACGGCGCAGCCAGCTTCCAATAGTTGTCGAGACAGAGCAAAAAAAGGTTGGATAATTGGCTTGTTTAGCACTGTTGAGCTGTCAACCAAAATAGCATTTAACAACACCCGAACACCCCCCCATGACAAAAATTGAAGATTGTATATTTAACCGTCTTGGTATTTAATTTGTCTCCGGTTCGAGTCCAGGCTCGGACCTTCCTGGGTGGAGTTTGCATGTTCTCCCCGTGCCTGCGTGGGTCTTCTCCGGGTACTCCGGTCTCCTCCCACATTCCAAAGACATGCATGGCAGGTTAATTGGGCGCTCCGAATTGTCCCTAGGTGTGCGTGTGAGTGTGGATGGTTGTTCGTCTCTGTGTGCCCTGCGATTGGTTGGCAACCAGTCCAGGGTGTCCCCCGCCTACTGCCCAGAGCCAGCTGAGATAGGCGCCAGCAGCCCCCGCGACCCATGTGAGGAATAAGCGGTCAAGAAAATGGATGGATGGATGGTTTTTAATTTTGAAAATCCGGTCACCCCACTTTAGGTATTTTATTATTTGATATGACACAGCATTCGACCTGTACGAGCTAATATACCGTGCCCAAATGCATCTCTTCCAAATGTGCTAGGGCCAGGGAAGCACGGTATGCTTGAGCAAGATACCGGCATTATGCGTCAAGCTTGATTGAGCGCGATATGGATTGTCGAGTGTCAGTTTGCCTGAGGCATTGTTTGAATAAATGGCCAAATGGATGTAACCGGAACAAAAAGTTGATTCACGCAGCATTTGTAACTCTTAACAGCACAGCATAATAGAATGTGTAAAAAAAAAATAAAAAAGCAATGAATCAACCTTGGGAAAAAAAAAATCATTAATTCTTCTCTTCGTTACACTTGCCATCTTTTACAGTACCTGGCTTGCATGCCCCCCACCCCGCCCCACCACCCCTCATTGTGAGCCCACCAAAGCATTTCAGGTGCACAATGACACTAGGGGCTGAGTTTGCTGCATTGTTATCTTTTGTTGCAAGCTGTGGGCTTTTGCTTTCTGTACATGGTGGGATGAAGGCGAGGAGGAGGTAGTGAGCGGGGCTGTCTGTGTGACTGTGGCTGCAGCACAAGGTCAGAACACTATGGGGAGCTGTGTGTACACTCGCCTGCTAATTACACACACCACTGTGTCTCGTTACTCCTGTGGAGGTGGGGTTGCAAGACAATCTGGCAACTCCCCAGCACGGGACAACTAAAGCCACACAAGCAGGGGTGCACAAATGCAGCCTAATTATGTTTACTTATACCTTTTACTAACTGGACCAGCTCGGGGTCGGTGCCCCGTCTGGCGAGCAGGGGGGATAATTGCAAGTCTCTCCAACTGTATACATTTTAATCATCGACAAACCGAGCTTTGCCTGTTGGGAAACAGGCTGACTTAAAGTAGGAGATGTTTTAAGTCTTCCCAGCATTACAGTAGGGAAATAATGTTCCCGCAAAAGGACAGGCCGCTGGAAACAGAGTGGAACAAGATCTCTAAGCAACATAGATACCTTGAGTGCCGACACACAAATGCCAGAGATGTTGCAGCAAGAAATGCCTTTTGTGTCTTTCCATTTGCTCAGCGATACACCATCACGCACGCTCTCCCGCTGTGAAACCAATCACACTGAGTGCTGAAAACTATTTCTTATTAGCATGTCTATTACTCTCCATGAATGCCAATAGTTTACTACAGGGATCTAAACGTAAATTGCTATTGCGTAAGGCTATCACGGTCAAAGAATCAATTGTGTTGACACTTCCGTCTTTCGTCCAACATCGTGTAAGTACAAATGGAAGTGGTTGCTGGATTACATGCAATAAAATCCCTCTCTCTTCCATAGGATGTGTATCTGTGAAAATGATCCCAGATCACATGGTCATGCATAAGATTGTCTCACATGTCTACTTGAGCCTTAAATAACACGTAAGCTTACAAAAGGAATATGAGCTCATCACAGTAAGGGACAGATCAGGCAGAGTAGATAGTCATGGTGTTAAATAGGTTAAGTCAAAGTGTGTAAGTCTGGAACATATATATATATATATATATATATATATATATATATATATATATATATATATATATATACACACACACGATGAGGGATAAGGTTTTGAAACGTCCTTTCCTCTTTCATGCCTTCATATTCATCTAAATAATAGAAAAAGTTGAGAATCACATCAATCGTAAAACATTTATAAACAATACTATATGTTCCAAGCACTGTGTGCAATCTTGTGCAATCAAGTGCAATCTTCTTCCAAAGAGTGAGATTTATACCCCACGAAAGGATTTGACTAATTTAATCAGAAGGCCAGAAATTTGGTTATACCAAGGATTGTGGCATTAATATACACTTACTGGACACCTGCAAAATATAATGAAATCCAGAGATCCATTAAACATAATTTGCAGAAGAACTACTCTCCATCGATCTGAAAAATTCTGACATTCTCATGTAGCTAAATGAAATAAATAAATGAGAAATGGCTCTCAAAATGATGCGGTTCTCAGCATTACATCAATACAGTGTCGAAAAAGAACATCAATATCTTTGTCCGGATCTAATACTGTTACCACAAAAATATCCAGAAGTCAAAAAAGTTTGGATATACTTTATCATGTGATTGAATCGCTTTTCCTCTTTAGATTTACAGGTAGCTGGAGTTTGCCCCAGCTGGCTTCATGCTAGAAGTTGTCTAAACCTAGGACTGGTTGTCAATCAAGCGTGGGGCACATACTATATTGACACAACCACTTGGCAATCAGATTCACACCCATGGACAACTTAGAGAAGCGGTCACCAACGTGGTGCCCCAAAGAACACATGAGAGAGAGACCCCTGACTTAGAGTCTTCAATTACTGTACTTTTCAGACTATAATAATTTTTTTTTTTAATAGTTCAGCTTGTATATGTAAATATTAGAGCTCAGACTGACACTCAAAATCTCCATTCTAATGATGTTTTCTTTGGCAGTTGGCAAATACTTTTGGTGCATTGCCGCCAGTGGCCAGAATGTGGCGGTAATGCTGGGGTAAGTTTTTGCCAATCTCCAAAAGAAAGTAGAAGAAGATGTCAAATTAAAGGAAAAGGAAGTAGAAAAAGAAATGAAGACTAAGAAGTCATGCATTGCCACTTTTTTGCATGGTAAAAGAATGTGGTGTTGAAAAAAGTATTTGCCAACATGCAAAAATAAAGTATTGAGAAGAAATTGAAGAAGAAATTGAAGAAGAAGAAGAAGAAATTGAAGAAGAAGAAGAAGAAGAAATTGAAGAAGAAGAAGAAGAAATTGAAGAAGAAGAAGAAGAAGAAGAAGAAGAAGAAGAAGAAGAAGAAATTGAAGAAGAAGAACAACAACAACAACAACAAAGTGAATTTGTTTTTGTTTTGTTGAGCTTTGTATTCATTGTTTTGTATTTGAAAGTGTGAAAAAATAATAATAATGAAAAAAATAGTAGTCATGGCAACTAATGGTGACGTATGCTCAGTTACGTCACAACAAGGATTAACGTAAGCCATTTTAAGCAACATTTCACATTTTATTGCCCAAAATATGTACCGGTAACTTGCACTTTGGAGCAACTTGTGTTTTTTTCTTCTTCATGATACATTTTTTGACCGGTGTAATTTATACCGCTGAGTGATTTATATTCTGAAAAATACGGTAAACCAAGAAGCATATGGAGGAAAAACGCAGTACCCAGAGAAAACCTACGCAATCAGCCAAACTGAAAACTACATTTTCACAAACCAATATTTTCATCAAGTAGACCTATGCGGGCATGTATAAATGACACCTATTTTAAAAAGTTTGTGTTTCCAGCCTCAGTTGTCATTAAAACAACATCAAAAATGACAGTTTTTAATTTGTTTCCATCTAAAAACGATGTCGTGTAAACTGCCTCTCAACCTCAGTACTGAAACACGAAAGACAAATTGCAACGTCATCTCCTTGCTATTTCCAGTTTATGTGCCGCTCACGTCCTGTCAGTTAGAACTCGCTTGCAGCCCAAAGAAGAAACCAAAAGAGATCCTCATATTCTCTCACCTTTTTTTTTTTTTTTTTTTTTTTTTAAATTAACAATCCCCAGAGGTGAGGAATGAAGACACATTGCGATTTAAAAAGGTCACCTGTTCTCACGCACTCTCAATTTTATTTTGCAGGATAATGACGGCAATTGAGTGTGCTGCTTTTGGAACCGAGAGTTTATATCCAGTTAGGTGGTCTCCTCAGTAAACTTGATAATGACATTCATGTGCAAATGCATTTTGAGTTGCCAGTAGCTACAGACTCTTAAACAAAGTGAGCAATGTGGGGAGGTTGGTAGAAAGGGTGGCACGCTGGAGTGGTGTTGGTGTTTCAACTCATGATTGTAACCTACCAATTAAGCTTTTGCTGTTTGCCTTTTGTCCCTCAACCTGCATTTTACATACATTACTGCACAAACAAAATTTGTCTGCTTTTATTTTCTCCGACGTAAGCTTGCTGGCCAGCAGCAATGCAACATAAACACGTCACAAAGATAAATGGAGCATAGAGAGTAATTTGGCAATGGCTGAATGAGTCATACAAAAAAATGGGCAAATTCTTGTTTCCATTGCTTCTCAAGGTAGAGACAACCTTTACCTTGCCATAACACGTACCTTTTTTTAATCCTATTTAGTGCATTTCAATATCCGTACTGAAGAGAATTTCTGTGACAAATGTTTCTCTTCTCAATAGGGAGATGTTTTGATGACCGTGAGTTTGCCAGCCTACCCACAATAAAGTGACCATCTGTACAGCTTTCATCTATATCGTACCTCAGTGGGCAAACTAACAGTTTATCATTAAAAATGCTAATGGGTACTAAAATATAAGTTGCTCTCACCTGATCTAGGCTAAAACAACTTCTGTAAAGTTTTAAATGACCTGGAGGTACTGAACCCCACCAGTTTCCTATGTGCATTCGCCGAACCCTTCCTTCCTTATTGAAAAATAAAATGTGATTTACTTATCTCCCCCCAAAAAAAAAAAAAAAAAAAAAAAAAAAAAAAAAAAAAACAATATAGCTAAGGTGTTTACTGGTGAACAAAATGAAGGAGTAGCCTTTTCATCAAATCTGGTATCTCGTTCTCTTTACCTTGAATTCAGAAAGTGTTAACTCCCAATCCCTAACGCAAAAAAAATGACGTGTTTCTGATCTTTGGTTGGGGGGATTTTAGGACCTTAGGTTCAACATGACTTCTGGCCTTCGTTTTTTTTTTTTTTTTTTTCATTTTTTAAAATATTTAAAACATTGAATTGCGGAATGAGATATTTTTTGATGATTAAAATTTAGAACGGGTCACACTGACCCATGAACATTGTTAAGAAAAAATTGTGATGATTAAGGAAGTGTTCCTTTAGTTTTGTTACATAGCTAGTTGTGCTGGACTGGAATTGCTCAACTTGGCATTAGCAAATCATACAGGTAAACTCTAGCATTAAACTCTATACTTTTAGAGCACTTTAAAACAGCCACCACTGTTTTCTTAAAATGGAACCTGGAACCCAGGGACAGCAGATACAATGAAAACAGCAGAGGCCCCAGAATTGAACCCTGTGGAACACCATACGTTCTGTTATACATGTGAATTCATACTGCGTATACTCGTCCGACAACTTTATTTATTTATTTTGCCTGATCGAACGCAGATTAAGAAGCACTGTCATAAACTCCCATGCATCTTAAACAATCCTATTTACTGGAATGTGCTGCTGAACATACTGTACCAGCCATATGGCTTACAGTAGACACATTAGTTGAATCACCACAGTTCAATTAGCGAGCATGCTATAAAGTTTAACCTGAAGTGACATAGAAGAGGCATACAGTAATTTGAGAAATTAGTTTAGCCCATTAGTATGCCAAGCCCATGGCAGCGCACATATCAATTATTTTGACTGCAGAAGGACACCGAGGGCTAGCGCACACTCAGATCTACTTCAAATATGGCAGGCCCAAGAAAATAGACACACAGTAAATTATGCTGTACTCCTGGTGCTCCAGGGCAGCCCACAGAAAATGACAAGCCTGTAAGAATTGATTCTATGATGATGCTGGATCTGGCTGATACGCTATGCATGGAATATATATGTCAGCTGGAGATTGCTGTGGCACTTACCTTCTCTCCATTGATCCCCTTCTGTCCTTCTGAGCCATCTTCTCCCTGTGGTGTGAAGGTTAAAAGGCCCTTGAAAAGTTTGCAGTTCGGTCCTTGCTCTGCCATTTAATTATATTATACAACGTCCTGTTAATTATGGACTAAACTCGTCTAAATATAAAACATGTGCAATAGCTTGAATCAAATAAAACCAATCAGCAAACAATTCCAACTAGGATGCATGTTCCTTGGATTATATTCATTGTATTGTGACTTCCTAATTGAAAGATCAGAGCAAAACTGTCCCAAGCAAAAATAGTTTTGTGCAGTGGTGGAAAACAAAGCAGTGCTACAACAAATAAATTTCACGAAGCAAACTCCTTAAAATTGAGCATCATGCAACATGCTCTCACCACAGCCACATTGGTAGAAAACTACAAGCTCAAGAGACCAAATATTCTCTTCAGTTTTCATTTCTGAGCTATGGGTGAAATGTCATGAAACTTCCTGGCAGTGATATTGATGTCACCTATGGAGTTTTATAACTTCATGGCCAAATGGTGGGCTTATAAAAAGTCTGACTGTTGCATCCAAGGACAAAACTACATTTATTGTTATGATAAAAGTATCTGCAGCACAGCTTTTACAATGTGGCTTTCAATTAAGCCTGGAAAAATGCAATATCATTCAGTCCTTGCAGGAAATAAAACTATAACTATAAATACACTAAATTCCATTATTTTTGAAATGTTACACATATAGCTCATAAGGTTTACAATAACTTGATAATTACAAAAAAAAAAAAAAAAGTCCCCTGAGGGACTCAGCATCTCAGCTGACTTTGGACGATAGATAGGGCACAACCTGGACGGTCACTTGCAAGGCATGTATCGACACGCAAACATTTATAATTCACACGATCAAAAATTTAGAGTCCTCAATTAACCAAACATGAATGTATTGTATTCTAAACTCCAAGAAAACCCACACAAACAAGCCATCATAAAAGAATCTGCCTATGATATAGATCTAGGATTAAGACAGTTCCTGAGTCTAGAAGTAATTTCATGCATTTCCAGGGTTTCCCCCAGTGCTTTATAGGTTTGGCAGCCCACCAAGCTTTCCTGACACCCCCGACGAAAAGGATTTGCCGCATGTTGCCCGTCGTCTGTCACCCTTGTTGACAAATATTTTCCCAGGTCGAATTATGTTCCCAGTCAGTCCATAACCACCAAATTTAGCAAGTTTTCTGCGGGAATTTGTGTATTTCTGATGCAGCAATTGATTTTACAATTGATACATTTTCTAACAAACATAAGTACACACAAAAATCCTCCGAATTTAACGTACATACATACTTTTACTTACTACTAGTGTTGTTCCGATACCGATGCTGGTATCGGCAGAGGCCCCGATACTGCACTAAAACAGTGGTATCGGTATCGGTGACTATTAACAAGTAATATTCCGATACCTTTATTTCCATGGCTAATATAGGACTTTGGATGCAGCATCTCGTGTCTTGCTCGTGGACAACATTCACTGATATGTGACATGTTCACTGCATGCTGATCTAAGATGGCAGGACAGCTTTTTCATTTTGAGAAAAAAAAAAAAACTTACGTATGAGTATGGTATCGGCATCGGCCGATACTGCAAAGCTGGGTATCGGAATCGGTATCGGGAGGCAAAAAAAAAAAAAAAAACGGTATCGGAACAACACTACTTACTACTCTATGGTGAGGTTAAGAGGGCAACGTTTATAGTCCCTACCTTCTGACCTTGGCTTCCTGGACTGCAGGCCTCCCCTGGGTCTCCCTGCAACAGAAAACCAAAGAACATTTAAGACTGATTTGGCATTCTGAATTCATTCGTTTCGTGTTTTTTTAGATCATATGTGACTTCTCAGTTGTTCAGCAGCGCCAATATTATTATATTATATTATATTATATTATATTATATAGTATATATATTGTAGGGGTGTGAATTGCCTCGTACCTGACGATTCGATTCGTATCACGATTCACAGGTCACGATTCGATTCGATACCGATTAATCCCGATACGAATTTATAAGTCGATTGTTGCGATTTTTTTTCATTCAAATTTAGAAAATACTAATCAGTAAGCTTGTAGAGTGTAAGATTTATATGAAAATGTATTATTTATTTATCAGAAATTTCAGTCTTATAGAGGTTGTAATCTGTTTCATGTTTGAACAGCATTAAAATAAAATATTAAGGCTTAATGTTCCGTTCATATAACATTCTTCCATGCTCAAGGTGTGAATCCTAAAAAAAAAAAAAAAAAAAAAATCGATTCTGCCGATTATTGAATCGATTCGAGAATCGCGCGATGTAGTATCGCGATATATCGCCGAATCGATTTTTTTTAACACCCCTAATATATTGTATTAAATATATATAAAAAAAAAAAAAATATATATATATATATATATATATATATATATATATATATATATATATATATATATATATATATATATATATATATATATATAATATTAAAATAGTATTATCGTATCTTTGGGCAAGAAGGGACAAGACTGGAGAGTAAAGAAAAGGAAACATGCTACGAAAGAGATGGTGGAAGTAGATAAACAGCTAATTAACAAAAATGACAAAAGAAAATAGTAGTTGCGGCACGAAACTAAAAATCAAATGTCTCATGCCCTCTTGTGGCCGTTTAATAATCACAAAGTAGAAATTAGAAGAATAGAGAAAATTGCAATTAATTTCATGCAGTTAAGGAAATGCTAATAAAAATGCTATATTGGAATACGTAGGTCCTTTTTTTAATTTCATGCATCAAAAGTACTAGTGGATTTGGCACTTGGTATCGGTGACTACTCAAGGGTTGAGTGCTCGTGCTGTTGTCGTTCTGAAAAGTGGTATCAAACATCCCCAATAATGATGATATGATCTTGTCCCTTTCATACTTAAGACAAACAATGCTAGCTTGCTTGCCTTTTACATACACACTTTTTTTTTTTTTTTCCCCAACTATTAAGTTTCACTTTCTGGTGTTAACTTTAGCATAGTGATGTGATGTCTGCTTTGGCGGCAGTACGTGTTGCGGCAATGTCATCGACCATCACACACACATCATCAGTTCTAGTAAAAGTAATTAGATTCACCTCACAAAAAGATTAGCCGTCTATTTGTCTAGTGGAGGCCAATACAATCTATCAGGAAAACACAGTCAATTTAATTTGACAACATTAGTAGTCGTAGTGCTGAAAAGCTGTACACAAAGGTAATTGTTGATTTCACTATTATGCTTCGTTCACCCCAATACAACGCACACACACGCACACCCATCTTTTGTGAGCACATACAGGAGCTGTAAATCTAGTAATACCAGGGTTTATGTGCGAGGCCATGGAAAATGGATTTCCATTCAAGTAAGCTCCATTCTTATAACCCACTACTTATCTGTTTAATTTCCTGGGGGATTTTGGATTAATCATTGCGGTTTAATCCTTTTGCAGTGTATTAGAATCCTCCATCAAACTCTCACTGTAATGCAGGATAGTACTCACTGTTAGAGTAACATAGCCAAAGTAATCCCCAACACACTGTGTCGGTCACAATTACTGGGCCACACTTCTCATTATGTACCTTTTAAAAGCTCTAAATTGTCTTTGAATAATCTTTACAAAGTCATGCTAAATTGCTAATATGTACGTTTTATACATCCTTACACAGAAAGACATTCTGCAACAGTAATTGAAAGCCTCACAAGTTCACCTCATTAATGTTTGCGTCATGACATTGTTAGCCTCTTTTCATGTATTATGAATGTACACTTCTATAAGTGTGCAGCACCGATTAAAAGACACTGGACCCCTCTGGAGAATTTTGGGATCAGTGTGAAAGAAATCGTCTTAAATACGGCTACACCGAAAAAGGCACACTATGAAAAAGAAAAACGCACTGTTAGGATCATTTACGTCACAGTGAGATGTGTCTACACCGGAACCGACTCTTTTCTACTAGCTCCTCCCCAAAAAATCAATATCATGACTTTGTCAGAGTATTTGGGGGAAAAAAAAACCACGCAAGATTTGCAAGAACATTCAAACTAAGCACAGAAAGGCGCAATCCACGATACCACACCAGATCATTTTTGACTGGTAGACTGTTTTCCCATATTCCTTTATACTGTATGCTACAAATGTCTACTTCTCATGTATTTAGATAATAGGAAAAGTCTGAATCTAAATAAACAGATTAGAAAGAGCATACAGTATGGAGTGCAGGCATTCTCTGCTGACCTAAACATTATCAAAAGCATTGACCTACATTTCAAACATGATTTATTTCCAAATTTTTCATTTTGTTTTCATTTCATAGCACGTCTTGGCTGTGAAGCTTACAATTATTATTATTATTATTATTATTATTTTTATTTTTTGTCCAATGTTCAACATCCTCAGACACCCAAGATACACAATCTAAACAAAAGACACACACACACACAAAAATTATTCAATAAACAAAGCTGTCAGGGATCGTGGTAGTGGTTGTGGACCCAAATGCAAGCCGTCTGAGAAGACAGGTTTACCAGTGTAAGTGGCGACAGCAAACGAAATTATCCAACAAGAACTGAACACAAACCAGGAACTAAATACAAGCAAAGCAACGAGACAATTAGCAACACCTGGACACAACAAAACTTGCTGAGGGAGCTGATTGGTAGACACAGGGGCTGACAAACAGGTGGACACAAAACCATAACGAGAAAGACATGAACCACAAGAAAACAAGACATTAAATGAAACAAAACTAAATTCGACCATTAACAATAATGGAACATGACAAAAGCAAGCTGGAAGGCATCGGAAAGTAAGCATTTTTCTGTCCTCTGATTGGTTCAAAACAAGCCAAGTGGGATTCGTTACATGAAGTCAGGAAAGGACGACCGTTGGACATGATTGGAAATTCATTTTCAAGGTAGACTTTCTTTAAAAAAAAATAAAAAATAAAAATGGATATTTGTGATGATAAGTCAGACGCTTGTAGTTGGCTGTCTTGTCTCAGGCTTGTAAAAGATTCAATCTCCACTTCCAACACTGACTCAGGTGCAGGCAACATGAGTGTCGTCTGCATTTCGCCTGGAGTCAGCTGAGATAGGCTCCAGCACCCGTCACCCAGAACAGAATATTTGGACGTTGTAATGGGAGATAAACAGTTTAACTGTTTTGGTCACTAGGCACTCCGGCTACTGGTTTCTGTACTAGCTACTCAGCATTTGACCAGTCACAATTTTACACTAATATTTTTTCGCAAGTGAAATATATTCATGAATAAGGTTGGTCTGGTGCTGAGAAATCTTCCTAGATATCCAAATATTTCTGCCTATTAGGGGTAGAGAAGAAGAAGTGTTATGTGGTGCTGAGCACAGCTCTACATCTGAAAGGCACCGTGCGCCAATGCTGGAGTGAAGTGCACAGTATGTTATCAGCCAACAAAAGGCTGTTTACCACCATCAGACTGGAGTATATATGTGCAGGCTTCAATAATGGTTTTCCTTAACGTCATTGATTTCGTGTTCAAGATGGTAATAGGATTTGTTATGAATTTTGGCGTTCAGCGAGTAAACAAATGGTGCCAGGTATTGATTGGTTGAAAACTTGAAATTACATTTCAGGTGTTAACAATGGAGGCCGGCACCTCAAGAGTATCAAAACATAGTCTGGGGAGCGGTAATGGGAAAATAAAAAAATAAATAAACAAATAAAGGGCCTGTGCTTGTGAGAAGCATGCTGAATTCAGTCTTGGGTATAAAATCGCACCTACTTCGATACAATGGTTATCTTTGAGGATAAAGATAAAAACCAAAAGGGTCTGTTTTTCCTTTTCCTGTTTTAACCAAAGAATGTGAGTATAAATCAGGCCACCGTGTCTGCTGTGCTGCATTTTGGATAGAGTGCAGTTTGTATTATTTCCTCTGAGTAAATACTGATTAAAAACTCATTCACTGCCAGCCATTAAAGACAATTTTAAAATTTCCAATACTCACGTGATATTATATTCAATAATTATATATAAACCGAATCTACCAAATGACAGAATAGAATAGAATACTTTTTGCCCCGTCCCGTTCTTTTATAATTGACAGTTGAAAAATGTAGGTTTGCCAAAATACAGCCATTTCTCCCATGGACTCTGAAACTGTGTTTATTTTGTATAAAATGGGGCAATGATGTCATCTACCGGTGGTTGGGCATCAGTAAAGTTGTTTCCAAGTTTGATATTTACAGTGGAGCATAATCAGATTCACCCCCATTTAGCACCGCTCTAAAAAATACAATTGACAAGTATACTTGTCAAAGGCAGCGAATGAGTTAAAAATATAAGCACAATACTTTTTATTTGCTGCCATTTTTCACAAGATGAAGTCCAAGAGCTAGACAATGCATTTCAATTTCCAAAACCTTCCCAGTTTTGTTTTGTTTTAACTCATTCACTGCCTTTGACAAGTATACTTGTCAATTGTATTTTTTAGAGCGGTGCTAAATGGGGGCGAATCTGAGCACGCTCCACTGTAAATATCAAACTTGGAAACAACTTTACTGATGCCCAACCACTGGTAGATGACATCATTGCCCCATTTTATAGGAAATAAACACAGTTTCAGAGTCCATGGGAGAAATGGCTGTATTTTGGCAAACCTACATTTTTCTGCTGTCAATTATAAAAGAACGGGACGGGACAAAAAGTAGGGAGTCTATTCTGTTATTTGGTAGATTCGGTTTATATATAATTATTGAATGTATTATCACGTGAGTATTGGAAATGTAAACATTTTCTATAATGACTGGCAGTGAACGAGTTTTAATCATGACCATATGAACCCTACAAATATGTCTAACGGTGTTAGTCAGTGAGCATTTCTCCTTTAATCCATCCACCTCTCATATCACAAAGCTGATTGGACAGCGTGAATATTGCACAGATGTACCTCAGGCTTCCCACAATAAAAGGCCAGTTTTAAAAACATTCCGATTTCTGTGGGGTCAACTGCAAGTGAGGCATCACAGCAACTGAAGGTGGCATGTTAACTTTCGATCGGCATGTCAACGCATAGCACCAACACGGGAAACGTAAATTAAAACCAAGTTGACGCCGAACATAATGACACCGCAGAGTTGGCTGGAGGATCGATCTCATCTTTGAAAGGTAAAAACCTTCAATGCCATTTCATCCTCAAAGTACTATCATCAAGCAAAAAAAAAAAAGCACTTTCCTCAAGGAAATTGACACTTAAAGCCATTTGCTCTAATCAGACACACATTAAAGTTCCTCCCAATGACTTCTTTTCCCACTTTTTGCTTTTGCCGTACTTGGCCTAGCAGCTACAAAAGCGCTTTTATCTAATTTAGGCTATTTGCCTGTCTTTTTGTGGACTTTTTTTTTTTTTTTCCTTAAAAGCGATTTCTGTTTTTGCTGTCTAGCAAAAAGCCACAATTTTCAGTGCAATGATAATTTGGTTATTAGGCTGTCACGGAAACAGGTTTGTTCTCTTCGGGACTAATGCCAATCACAATATTTATAGGACAAGTACATAAGACTTCTCAAGATGATGATGATCATCATGGTCATGATTTCTCTTCTCATTTTTTATACTTAAAGACTGAATATTGCAATTGTTCACACAAATTTATTTTTCCACTAAAATTTCACATT
The DNA here is from genome assembly GCF_051991245.1 of Festucalex cinctus. NCBI lineage: Eukaryota > Metazoa > Chordata > Actinopteri > Syngnathiformes > Syngnathidae > Festucalex > Festucalex cinctus. Next base: position 17,409,518 of record NC_135424.1, read on the forward strand.
TCTCATATTGACCTCATGCAGTAATACACTATGTTAGTGCTCAATTAATATGTTTACGTATGAACACAGTTGTCCCCTGCGTTTCACGGAGGATAGGAAGCGGAAAGGGCCGTGAAATGGTAAAATCTGCATATATTTGACGCTCACTGAAATGCTTTGGGGAAATGAAATGGATTCATTCAACCCCCCCAAAAAAATCTTTAAAAAAACACTGATGAACATTCACGATACATTTTTCATGAGAAATGTGGGGTAATGCGGGAAAAAAAAATATATATATCTAGATGTTTTAATTGAAGAAAAAAATGTGCACATATGCGAATCCGCAGATGGCAAATCACGGGTATGCGGGCGGCAACGGTAAGACATTTAAACGTACTTTTTCTCCCACGTCCCCTTTCTGTCCAGGAAGTCCAATTAAACCAGGAAGACCAGCATCCCCCTATGCAAACAAAAACAAAAACACAATATGATATATAAAATGCTAATACTAACTGCATATCGCTGGCGTCGAGCCGAAACCTCGTAAGTCACAATTTGGTATTTTTTCACAAATCTATACTATTGGTTAGTCATGTATGGGTATTATTTTGACAAATATTGACCATTCTCTTTTTGATGACATAATGTTTACGGTTGAACAAACATGCCGTTTTTGGGGTCTCCTGAAAAGTGACTGCTTTGGAGGTACAAGGTTTCACCCTGACGCCAGCGATATATAAATTATATTAAAAATCCAGACACATTTTTTTCAAGTAGATTTAATTCAAACTCAATTCAGAGTTTTGTTAAAAGAAATGATTCAAGCCATTTTTTGACATATATGTAATTTTGTATGATCTGGACTATTGCAGAGGGCTTGCAAATGTGTGCACTAGCATTTACATTTATGACCAAAAAATACTGGATTTTTTTTTTAAGGACCCCAAAAGTGATGGCTTAACATGGAATTGGCCATCTGCTCCTTCTCAAAAAGGACTTAATGCTTCCAGGTTTTAATTTGCATTTCAATCTACGCCTTGTATTTGCAAGCTGAAATAAGAGTTTAGTATTAAGAATGCATAGCATAGAGCATGATGTGCTACGCTCAAACAACCAAGGAGCATTGGATCTGTATTTACTATAAGTATACCACTATTGCTTGTCTTCTTGGGGGTAAATGGCTTTCTTTATAAATGTCCTTTAACTGGACATTAGGTGTTTGTAAAGGATGGTCTGAATCATTGTTGACAGGGTTACAATAGACATTACGTGTGCTCAATTAAGGTCCCTTGTTGCTTTAAATTGATTGTACCTTTTCAGCTGGACAGTGACATCTGTCATTTGGCTGTGTGGCTAGCTGAGACAGCATCTGTGGGAGCTGGGCTGTAACTGGGGCTCGGGAGGTGCCATTAAATGTCTTCTTGGCTTCACACTGGATCGATACAAAAAAAGACACTCATTGAGACCTTGCTTTAAAAAAATAACAGCTTTATCACAATTGACATATGTAGAATACCCTAAATCAAAGGAGCAATGATGCATCCATGTAGTGACATTGACAGAAAACACAATTGTGTAAATGTATTAAGTCTGTGTGTGACAAGAGAGATGGAATAGTACAGGTCAAAGGCCATTGAACCATTGGAAATCAATGAACATTAGTAATTATTGATTTGGTGTTTTAGTCTTTAGTCCCATATGGATACTGTGTTTCAAGACATCAAAAAATGATCTTTTGTAAAAAGTTAGCCAGGTTTGCCAAAACAATGTTTTCAGTGTCTACATGTAAAAAGAAAATTGGCATGTTTTTGTTTTACTGTACAGTATTCCCGATGTTATTTGTTCAATTGTGTTCATAATTGTTACTTCTTTCTTGTGTCTGTGAACGTTTCAAATATTCTAAGACCTGCTACCTATTGTGATGACTCGGTGTAGTGTGTAATAAAGAAATCAAAACAAGTGTTGTTTTGGTATGTGCTTTACATTATGTGAATGAGAGAATGTTAACGGTATACATTTTTAGATTATGGAGATAAAATATTTGCATTAGGGTATACATGGATGTAGCCGAAATGCATGTTAATATAATGGTGAAGAAAAAAAACACATTTATTTGACAACAAATGACAAATGCATGCTGTTATGTTGCAGATACAGGAAATATTTTACCTTTGACTCCAGTATCTCGCAGCAAGTTTCCATATCGACTACATAAGGATCACAGTACAGGATAATTTGTTTGAGTTCAACCTGGGGAAAATAGCACTCATTTAAAGGCACATTGTGTATCATGAAATTCATTTAAAAATTGACTGTGTCCAAAGAAGTCCTATAAATTCTGAGGGATTGTCTGAGAATTTACACATACTGTATAACAAAACATGTTTAGCGCGAAGAGCAATTGTGACTGCACCAAAACCTTGGAAATCCCTAGAAAACAAGGGAAACATCAAGATGGAGCACGCACATCCACAGGCCGTCCATCTTGTATTCGGGTGGTGATGAGTGTACGCCCACTCGGGTCGATGCCGTCCCTTTCGGCGATCAGCCTCCTTTCTATTAGCTTGCAGTCCATGTAAACAGAGACGATGTTGCTCTGTACAGAAAAGCTCAGCTTGTGCCATTGGCGATCAAAAAGGGTGTGTAGGTCACGGCTCTTAAACGTGTAGCGGAACACGTTCTTCGGCAGGCCCTGCGAGGAAAACTCCACCGCCTTCTTGCCGCCATCAACCACAACTGACACCTGTGGGAAGAAGGGGAGTTCCAGAACAACAACAAGAAAAATACTCATATAGTCCTTTTTCGAGTACAGTGGAACCTCTAAAGTCCAACTCTGAGTATAACTGAAGTTAGAGTTCAGAACGCCTGGCAAGACCAACGCTTAACTTGCTTTTTGCTATTTTGACACATATACAATAAGTACCTGTATATAAGAAAGACCAGCAAAATGATATTTTTGGAACCATATAAACCCCAATTCCAATAAAGTTGGGATGTTGTGCAAAACGCAAATAAAAATAGAATTCACTGATTTGCAAATCCTTTCCAACCTACGGTATATTTATTTGAATACACTGCAAAGACAAGTTTTTATTGTATAAAATAATTAATTTTATTGTATGTTTGAAAATATTCATGGCATCCATTTTTCACAACTTCTTGCTATTGGCGTTCCCGTAAAAACCAACTGCTAACAACAGCCAAGTACCTTTTACAGCTAGGTAGATACTAGTGTTAATTTAATCCACTGTTAATTAATTAATTCTCAGTTTTATTCCAGTTTCAATCCCGCTTGTTAGTTTGTAATCATAGTTAGTCAACCTCATCCCGTTTTTATTTAGTCCAATGTTGGTCGACTATAAATATAGCATTTTAGTCTTTAAAACTAGATGAATAAAATTATGTTGTCTTGAACTAAAATAGTCAACAAGTCAGGAAGATCATTTTACCCCTGTAAATATTTTTTTTTGTCAGCAGAACACATTGAACATTTCGGATCTAAAACTATTTCACATAAAATTTTCTCTTATCTTTTTTATGAAAAACAACTTGACACACAATTACAGTATATCACCAAGTAGCTACTATGGCTCGATGCTAATGGGGTGTATGCCACGGAAGAGGCGGGACGTGATTTTGCATATCAGTTTATTTCCGGTCCGGGTTGCGAACGCGCAACCCAGGGGCACAAAGTCGGAAGCACAAGTATTTTTGACGCAGCCCACACGTCGCAAACCGAACCGGAAACAAACTGTTGTGCAAAAAACAGTCCCGCCTCTTCCGTGGCAAATACCACATAGCTAGTAATAGACAACATTAGTTAGCGGTCAGGTTAACATTGTTGTTGGAACAGTATAGCTGTTGGATTAGTGTTACATTATACTATAATTTACTTTATTCATTTATCTTTTTACCTTTCACCGTGAATCCACCTCCTCTCTCTCCCATGTGTTTGTGCATGTTACACACAGTAGCTTCAGATTTGAAAGGGGGTGTGCCACCGTGTGCCACATTACAGTTTCACAATGACAGATTAGCAGACAAGATTTTACTAAATCAAATAATTTTTAACTTGTTTTTGTTCATGAACTAAAATGTCAACAGATTTTAGTCAAGTTTTTGTTAAGTTGTTAAGTGAAGTACGTTTTCATCTCGTCATTAGTCGACAAAAATACATATTGATTTAGTTCCAGTTATTGTTTATACATGAGGGTTTTAGTCTAGTCTTGTTTCATCTAGTTTTAGTCCAGTGAAAAATATGTGTTGACAAAATTAACACTAGTAGCTACCTGACATTTATGATGTCACTTATGACTGTGTTTTATTGATAATCATGTCGAGAACATTTTGTAAATGAAGTTCAGGAGTTTTTAACTATTGTTAAGACCTTGTCTCTGTATACGAGGTAAATATTTAAGAATCACACTTAAAATCGTAAAAGGTTTAATGAACGCAACAATTTTACCCCTTAACATATAATCCATCCTTGCATTTTCTTGACCACTTATTCCTCACAAGGTCATGGGGGGTGCTGGAGCCTATCTCAGCTGGCTCTGGGCAGTAGGCGGGGTACCCCCTGGACTGGTTGCCAGCCAATCGCAGGTCACATAGAGACGAACAACCATCCACACTCACAAGCACACCTAGGGACAATTCGGAGCACCCAATTAACCTGCCATGCATGTCTTTGGAATGTGGGAGGAGACCGGAGTACCCGGAGAAGACCACGCGGGCACAGGGAGAACATGCAAATTCCACCCAGGAATCCATCCATCCATTTTCTTAACTTCTTATTCCTCATAAGGCTCGCGGGGCATAAAAAGTTACAAACATAAAAATAAAAAAAATACAAACAAAAATGAAGCCAACCAGCAATTTGACTTTGGAGGTTCCATTATGTACCATAATGCTGATTGAATACTGTTAGCAGTCTCACCTGGGTATCTCCAGCCTGGTCGAATATCTGCCAAAGATACCATCGGTCTTTTTTTGTAGTTCTTCTCACACGAAATATGGTGACAAGGGAAAATTCACTTGGCAATCCATTTGGGAACACTTGTCTAAAAAATGAATATAAGATATTCTTATGAATGTTACATTCATGACAGCAATATCATTATTCAAATTCAAATATGAGGTGTGCCTTAGAAGTGGAGTAACCCAACACAAATGTCTACAATCCTTAAAGCTTCTCCTTCGTGAATAAATAAAGCAGACACATTTGATACCATTTAGGTTGAAGAATGTTGCACAAGCCACCCTGGCATTCAGCTAATGAAAACATGTAGGCATTGATCCAGAGTCACACTAACCAATCTTTTAACTTGTCTGCGCTACCATGTGCCGCAGTTGGTTGTTCATACACGCCTCATGGAATGAAGACGCAAGTTTATGTGTTTGACCTCAGCTGCTCTAGAAAGTCGAATAACAATTCCGAGCCAAAGCGTGAATATGTGGGGAAGATGGAGGCTGTACAATATAGGAAAAACAATATTATCTTTCACATCAGAACTACCACACCCGCTCATCGCCATCACCCTTGCATGAATTACAGCCTGTTCAGTCACTCATCGCACAGCCTCACATCTCTTTTGACTTTTATAGATTGCATTGTAAAATAACAGCCAGTATTCCTTTCAAAACACTTTTATTCTCTGCCCCAAAATAAAGGCACAAAAACAAACTGAATCATGATCGGATAAAAAATAGTAACTCAAAGATAAGGTTATTAAGTATGTTAGTTGGGAGTTTCTCCTAAAAACTCAAAACTCAAATATATCATCTCCGTCTACGCTTGCAGAGTTCTATACTATTCTTTGCTGTCGCTCAATTTCACTGAGATTTGGCTGTAAATGGTACATGACTAAAGTGATAAATGCGCCCTGCTAAAAAAAATAAATAAATAAATAAACAAATCTAACACTGCTGTGAGAGGCCATGCAGAGACTAGCAACGTTGTTTACTAGAAGGACTAAGAAAAAGTGACAACAATTTGTCTGAATAATGCCCATGACCTTCGATCCCTCAGGCAGCACGGCATTAAAATCCAGCATTGTGTAAAGGATATTGCCACGTGGGCTCAGCAACGTTTCAGAAAACCATTGTCAGTCAACACAACTTGCCGCTACAGCTACAAGCGCAGGGTAAAACTCTACGCCATATATAAACAAAAGCGAAAAATACCACCAACTTCTCTTGCCCAAGCAAAGTGGAAAAGTGTGCTGCAGTCTGACGAGTCCACATTCAACATTGTTTTTTGAAATAAAAAATGTTGTCACCTCTGGGCCAAAGAGCAAAAGGAGCACCCAAATTGTTATCAGTGCAAAGTTTTTAGCGCAACATAATGCTGCCATCCATCAAAGCAACATCTTTCTCAGTGATGTAGCTGCTTATTTCAACAAAACGATGCCAAGTCACACTCTACATGTCTTGCAACAGCATGGCTTCATAGTAAGAGTGTGAATACTAAAGTGGCCTGCCAGCAGTCCAGACATGTCTCACATTGAAATTGTGTGGCGCAATATAAAGCGCAAACTATGACCACAGACTGACAGTTGATCAAGTGAAGTTGAACATCAAGTAAGAATGGGAAAGAATTCCACATACAAAGCTTCAACAATTTGTGTCCACAGTCCAAATGCTTATTGACTATTTTTAAAAGGAAAGATGATGTCAGACAATGGTAAGCATAACCCTGTCCGAGCTAACTCCCCAAACCTGCTCCAATTTCAAAACACGGCCTGTCTACTGTATGGCACGCATGATCTCACAGGGCCCAGAGGGTCAAAGTTCACAACCTCGTGTTTACTATCATCTGCGGGTAAATGGCCTGAACCAAACCTCAGTGGAGGTTGGTTTGCAAATAGTATTTTTCCCCTCATTCTTCGAAAAAATAAAATGAAATATTGCCCATCATTTATTGCATGCCTGCTCTGCCATAACATCATATTCTCCTTTCAATTTCTCACTCCCAGACATGTACAGCTAATTTACATTCGCAAATGGAAATTCCAGCATAACATGAACTGCATACGCTGACATATTTTTTCTTGCAATAACAGTCAAGATGTTCATTCGTTGCAGAGTTGATGTGACAATGGGATTGCAGAAATTTACAGGCTGTATTACTGAATGAAAAGTTGCAGTCAGAAATATTCTCTTCAGCAAATGTTTCTTGTATTGTCAATAATAGTGTTGATTCATTAGCTTAAAAAAAAATCCCTGCTAATTCATTTTTTATGAGTTGTGGCTATTTTGAGATGAACTTGCAATATGGAGCATATTTTATCATGGCCAAAATGTGGCTGCAATGCTCCCATTCCTGTTAAAAAAGCTTTGGTGTCATTCAGGAAATCCTATCCAGGAAGATTGTTGTAAATGAGCTCATGGAATCAGATTGCAACAGATGGAACAATCAAAGCTCAAATGTTGGCTCATGTCCCTATCGCTGACACATGATCCTGTGAGGGATCAAAGATGGCTCAACAAGGTGAATTGTCAAGTTAAATGCACTATTCATGTGAGCAAGGGCTTTAACAAAGGCTTAGGACAAGACCACGTTCCTGTTCAAAACATAGCCTATACATGCGCTGTAAGAAACGAGACATACTGTCCAGATAATGCCTTATTTTATTGATTATTCATTAAACTAACACTCTAAAAACAGTTGGGTCAAAAATAACGCAACTATGGGTCAAAAATGGACCAATCCTCTACTTGGGTCAATTTGATCCAACTTTGAGTCAAGAAATATTTTTTTTTAGTGTAAAACAACTCAAAAATATTGGTCAGATCCTTGACGTGGGTCAAAAACTTGGGTCATTTTGTATAATACAACCCAAAAAGTTGGGTCAAATTGACCCATAAAATGGATCGATTTTTGATCCATTTAATTGGGTTACTTTTGACCCAACTGTTTTTAGAGTGAAGTCATCTTGGAGAGTTGACAAGACAATGACGTGGTTCACAAACGACATACCATAAAAGCACTACCAATTGTTTTTATTCTGTGCATGGAAATAGCATTTGGCAAAGGGCACAAAATATATTTTTTAACAATTTGTTAAACGATAGATTTGTTATTATTTGTCTATCTGGATCATGACAAACAACATAAGCAGCTCTGTATTCATAGTCAGCGCATATACGATCTGGTATAAAAACTGACACCTTTTTCATTTTTTTTTTTTTTTTTTACACGCCCTGGTGCATCTCACAATTTGGTGGCTGAAAGTAGACTAAATCTTACACCAGTTGAAAACAGGTCTAAGTTGTGGTTGGCAAATTAGATCGACATGTAGGCAGGCACATTCTGAGGATATGTGTGGTGGATGTCATCATATTTCATTCATAAATACAGCATGGTAGCACTCTGCATCACAGTAGAAATCAATTCACTGACTGCATTATTATTATCATCATCTGTATAATATGTTTAAAATCAGCTGCCTTGGCTGCGGCACATACGTTGGGGGAAGGGGGCAGTCTCCAATTATGCACTTCACAACGGTGATCTGTGATCGCCTGGACAATTTTACATCATCCACCCGTGGAGGTCTGCTTGGAGTTGCTGATAAACATACTTTGCACACTTCAGTCTTTTCTTTTTCTTCAGTCTGTTCTTTTTCGTGGTTCACTTATTGCTGATTCACACTTACTTACTCACTTTTATTTTATGTATTTTTTTAATTTATTATTTCTTTTTATAACATCAAGTTTGTTTGTTTTTTTGTTTGTTTTACAAGCTCTACTTTGCGGAAAATCATCTAAAAAATGAGGCAACAGTGCGGAAGTGCTCTGTTCATTCAGCAACGGTTCCAATGTCCCTTTCCAATAGCACGTGTCTACGAAAATACCAAAAGAAAGAAAACTCCACCTATGCACACAATTAGTTATTTGCGCTACTCTTGTACTAGGCACAAAAATAGAGACCAAGCCGTTAGTACTACATAGAGACAGCACTGTAGTACAGAGAAAACGTTTCCATTGGGAGTCAACCAGCGAATTTACGTTTACGTTCATCTCTCCTCATTTTTATTTGGATTTGCACCATTTTTTTAAAAATAACATCTCACGCAATTGTATGATACCCATCAATGATGTTTCGAACTGTAACAAAACCATTTTGAATGCAAAGTGGATCGTGCATATCCTGACATAAGTTATACAGGGTGACCCAAAAAGATGCGTACCCATATTTTATTCGATAAAAAATCCATTTTTTAACGAATGTCTTTTCTGTTGCAGGACGTGAAAGGTGAACCTATGGATGATCATTTGCAGCTATAGTTGCCCTGAAAATGTCTTGGACAAATCAGCAGAAGATATTCTCCCTGAAGACCTATTTTGCGACAAAATCATACCAGAGTGTACAGATTCAGTTTGGAAAGCGTTTCCATTGTCGCAACTTTCCATCAAAATCAACGATTGTTAGTTGGATTAAGAAGTTCAGAGTTCAGTTCTGAGAACGTTTGGTTCTCAGAACTGAACTCTGAACTTCTGAGAACGTTTGGTTCTCAGAACTGAACTCTGAACTTCTTAATCCAACTAACAATCGTTGATTTTGATGGAAAGTTGCGACAATGGAAACGCTTTCCAAACTGAATCTGTACACTCTGGTATGATTTTGTCGCAAAATAGGTCTCCAGGGAGAATATCTTCTGCTGATTTGTCCAAGACATTTTCAGGGCAACTATAGCTGCAAATGATCATCCATAGGTTCACCTTTCACGTCCTGCAACAGAAAAGACATTCGTTAAAAAATGGATTTTTTATCGAATAAAATATGAGTACGCATCTTTTTGGGTCACCCTGTACTTGAACGTGACACAGGTTAAAACAAAATGGCTATAAAGGACAGACGTTGAGCCTTAACACTGTACAATCATTTGTCACCTCACACAAATGCTCCTTGATGTGTTTTACAGTATGGATCCAGCATAACATTAGCCAGATGGAAAGTACAGAGAATGTACTACTGCACTTATCCGGACTTGATGTTATGGGAGTTATGTTTTAGTGGTTGTGGAGAGAAGGAGGGAGGGATGGTCCAAAGGGGCCTCACACTTGGTACAGCTTCCTCCTCAGCTGACATGCAGTATCACCTGTCAAAGTACTTAGATAATTGGATATGAGCGGGATCACAGGCTCGCCACTATTACCAATGACACTGTCAGCAGTGTCATTGAGAAACAGCATCTTCTTGGACACAACTGACAGACAAAGAGCAGGAGGCTGGGGAAGAAGTAAATGTATTTTCAGCTGAATGACGGGACTGGGAAGAAGTATACCGCAAATCACCTGGCAGAAAGATTCTTTCACCTCAGCCGAAGGAGCGCGGCGGTCACTTCTACTTGTGTGCCATGTAGAAAAGACTAAAAATAACATAGCCTTCATGGAAGAACGACAATATATTCTCCGTCCAACAGGACACAAAGAACTTGAGGGTAACAAGTTTAAAGTCAGCTTCCATTGTATAGTCATGCACATTCCACAGGATCTCCGGATGGCATAAAAGTGCAATAGGCCCCCATGAATATTAATCCAAAAACTTCAATCTCCTAATTTATCATCATATCAGATTCATGGTGAAATAACGAAGCGTTCCCAACAGTTGACCGAGGCTTAAAGGTCTCCTCATAAGTGGCACCTTGGTGTGTCATTTATGTAGTTATTTTAATATTCCTGTCTTATTACACATGCACAGACTTCACCCCTACAGTGCCACTTTTTGCTCTTAGGAAATCTGTAGAATAACTGGAATATATATTAATTCTGTTCAAATGATTCCTCATCTAATAGCTCACCTCACCATTTGCCCTTAGACAAATGAAGCTATTGCTCTGCGTGCAGTTTATCTGGGTTGACTCAAATTAAATCAAACCTGCACACAGGTATTCCACTGAGCAGGTGCTTCTTAAATTGGGTTCGATCAAACCTCAGGGGTTCAGTGAGTCAGTCTCAGGGCTTCTGTGGAGGTCAAGATTACGCTCTCCCCACCCCGAAATGATCATGATAGTATGCACTACACCCCACTTGACCATCATTGGCTATCACGCTACATTGCTTAGCCTATCAGTGCTGCAGTGCACTCAGTGATCAACTTGTGGATGTTGTGATGGTACGTCGTATGATTTCTTTATTATAATAATCTCTTCATATTATGGTGAGCAAAAAAAGAGTGTTGTGACGAGTATGTGTAATATATATTTTTTGAATGAATGAATCTATTTTGAATATATATAAAACGAAAAACAAAAGTACTTCGAAAAATAAAAATAAAATGTACACATGTTCGGAAAAGGAATAGGAAGAAGTATAGAATTCACATGTATAACAATGTATGGCGTTCCACAGGGTTCAATTCTGGGGCCTCTGCTGTTTTCATTGTATCTTTTGCCTCAGGGTTCCATCTTAAGAAAAAAATGGTGGTCTTGAAGGTGCTCCATAAATATAGAATTGAGTGTCCTAACTGCATGATTTTGCAATGCCAAATTGCGCAATTCTAATCCAGCACAACTACAATCTAGCAAAACTATAGGAACATTTCCTTAAGCTGCAAGGAGATGAGGAATACAGGAACACAACGCTTTCCGAATTCAAGGTGAAGAGGGCCAGATTTGATGAAAGGGCTACTATCCCTTTTAAACCCTATAAATGCAGTATGAATTTGAAAAAAAAAAGAAAAAAAAGAAGGGTCCTGTGATAAGCATATTGACACAAACTTGTGAACTGCTACCCACATTCATGTTACGAGTAATATTTTAGCCATTTCTAATTATACTATTTGGTCTTTGGTGGAGCTTCCACTGATGTTGTTAGAAACTCTAGTGTAAATCTCAGTGGGCGCAGTTTGAGAGTGTTTACAGTCTTGGCTACACATGAGAGGCTTTGCATTGCATTGCACCAAAGGGGTACAAAGCAATACATACAGTGTTAGTATTTACTGGCCTCCGGTAGCCAGACAGGCCATCTGTCCTCAAACATCTACAAAAGACCGCAAGAAAACACAAATGCAGGTGTAGCGCTCATACATCCTCCGTATTTGCGACTCACATAGTTGGCTTGATAAGTGGGCTGCTTCCCAGGCGAAATGAAGGCAGGTCTTCTGTGACTGTCCCTTTTCGGTGAAGAAACTCTTCTGTGAGATCAAATCCTGCAAAGGAGGATTGTGGAGCAGGGCATGTTAGTAGATTTTAATGTGTTTTATGCATTGCAGAATTTCGTACATACCTGTGATTTCTAGGGTTTCATCTAAGCTATCAGAAAACCTGAGTACCTCAACATTCAGTAGGGGACAGGAGTGATCTGAAGGAAGACAAACAAAACAATGACAAGAGCAGGTTTTTCAAATTGGACATGTTTGGATGATTTGAATTTAAAGATGAATGTGTCTCCTGCTATGACTGCAGCTCGGATGGCGTCTCCAACAGTTTCCCATGACAGCAGATAAAGTCGCTGGATATTTTGCTCGTCACTTTTTTATACATAGTCACCGGAGGGTTTTTTAAATTGGTAGATATAACAGCAACGTTGCCAAGTTGGCAGCACTGCTGTGTGTATTAATGACATTGGCAAAACAAATTAATGTTAATAATTAAGTTCTAATAGTTATGATGAATATTTGAATTGGGCTCTATCACAATCTCATCACATACAAATTAAGCGTATTCATTCCATGTATTCATTGTGCTAGAAGAGGAGTGACAAGAACAGAAGATTTAAGTGATATGTCAATCATATCATTTATTTGCATAAAGTTTCTATAAGACACTAGTATTCACTTTTTTTTTTTTCTTTAATGTATTGTACAAACACAAGGAGAAGGCCACACAGGTATAAATAAAGTGGAATGTACTCATCATAAATAGAAGACAGGTGAGTGTGAACAAATGGTTGGAAACTAAACAAAACCAAGAAGTCAAACTAACAAGAACCAGCTGAGATAAACAAAACCAGATTTGCAAAAACAAATAAACACTATGGACAGATTTTAACAAAAAATTGTGGGATATCTGAGGAGCTAAAACACTCTGGACTATTTGTACAAATTCATAAATGTATGACTTGTGAAAGAGGAGAACATCAAGTGAGCACCAATGCACTTACCTGGCCGTTCATTAACTGCCATTCCGAAAATGCAAGGAGTTGAGATTACAGTCCAAAGAAAAGCAGTCCATCTTAGCAGGCAGGTCATGGCTCTGACGCAATAAAGATGTTTCCTTGAAAACCTTAATAGAGGCACAATACACAATTTCATTTTAAACCCACTCTGCTAGACCTTGAAACAGATTTCTATCATGTATTCACTTTTTGTGTTCTCTATCAATTATTCTCAAAAGCATTCTCTTCATTTTAAAAGACAGTAATAAGTAATATGATTTTGATGTAATTTTAATTTAACTGTCTGACTGGTGGCTGGATATGTCCCAAAAGCTTGTTTGTGCATCAATGTCAAGTCTAACACAATTTGATCATTTACTTCTCTTACTACCGGATATGCAACAACGGGGACAAATTATATGACGCTGGATGTAAACTAGCATATGAGTATTCTTAGGTGATTGTTTTCATTCTCTGTACTGTAGTTGTGTTATAAATTAGAAATTCGCTACCCCATGATATTTGATTCTCGCAGTGTTTTACTCAAGCTATGAAAGCATTCAACTTGGCTGAAAGCGCAGCATTAATCATGTGTTTTGATCCGTGCGCTGTCAACAGTGTTGTGATGAAGAGCCTCACATGAAAGGACTGAACCTAGAAACATCAACTTGTGAGCATGCGCAGAGACATGTGGCACAATAGCGTTGACATTGCTGTCAACTGGCTTTTCTTTTTTTTTTTTTGTTAAAGCTATGTTGTGTCCACTACAGAGGACATTTTTCAAAACTTAAATGCTAGGCTCAAATACAGTTAAAATAATTCAAACAATAATGTGTTCTTAAGAGTCTTATTGAAAACATGCTAACAACATTTAAAGCCTAAATTTGTTCAATAAAAAGTGTTATACACTTACCGGGTACTTTTCCTCTTCCCTAAAAAGTGCTTGCACTGAGGGAAGCCATTTTCTTTTTTACGATGCAACCAAGGGTAGCAAAGCCCCACCCCTACATATTTGATATCATTGGAAAGTTCTGGATGTCCTCTATAGAGCACAAACGTGTTCATACAATTGTATGCACTAGGTGGGAGATATTCAGGTTTAAAAAGGTCCACTACAGAGGACAAATTTGAATGTCTGGTAGTCAGGAGGTTACATGAACAATTCTGACATTACCGATTGAAACATTTCTAATTAGTGCTGTCAAAGTTAATGCGTTAACTAATTAATCACAAAAAATTATCGCATTAGTCATGTATTAACGCAGATTAATCACACTATTAATTTTGACTGCAGATGATCCTTTAGCTTGACAGCGGATGGCTACGTTAAAGGTAGTACAGTTGTGTATGAACAATAACCATAACATGCATTAAAGTGAAGCATTTAATAAATATTTGCATGTGACATTCAGAATATTTGTTCATGTCAAACTATTGGGGTCATTTTTTTCCCCACTTTAAATTATGCAAGTAATGTGACTGATTCGAGAAAGAGGAGGATGAGATGTCCTCTTAACATTAAATGCCGAAAAAATTAACACATAAGAGGTGCATTTTAAATTTGGCGGGCAGAAAATGTTGATAAAAAGCCTTTTTAAATAAGCGATCAATTGTGATTAATCAAAATTTTAAGATGGGATTAATCTGATTAAAAAATGTAATCGTTTGACAGCTCTATTTCTAATACAACAAGACACCTTATCAGGCACATCTGCACTGAGATCTAAAGGATGTGTCAAAATAAATGCATTTACAATGATAATAATGCTAAGTTTGGATTGGCACTATCACAATGGCATTAATTAAACTTTACCTTTATCACTAGCATGGCTCAGTGGTAGAGTCATCTCCCAATTCAGAGGCTGTGGGTTCGATCGTCAACACTTGTGACCATGTTGAAGTGTCCTTGAGCATGGCACTGAGCCCTAATTTGTTCCAAGTCCTCCTTGCATGGCAGCAGCTTCCCACTCGTGTGTGAATGGGTGAATGTGAGGCTTTGTAAAGCACTTTGGGCACTATGTGGTGTAGATAAATGGCTATGCTAGTATAAAACGATTTTTGTTTTAACTGTCTTTGTTTATGTATGTCTGATTTTACTCCATGCACACTTTGTATGTAGCACTGGTTGTTTTAAAGTACTCTATAAATAAAGTTGAGGTGAATCATATCATTTTCCAGGTCCCCCTAGCTTTATTACAACAAAATAAAATCTGAAGAATTGTTCATTGATGCAATGCCTGAACTGCAGAATCCAAAGCGGATGAAGGGATGTGCCTGTCCTGATGCGGTAGATACCAGTAGAGGCATGTAATGAAAATGAGATGCTACTAATCAATATATCATTATATGAGCACATCGGTAATGTTTGTTTCTCTTTCTCATTTCTTCCAGCTTGAGCCCAGTAGACGCCAGCACCGTGTGATGGCCAGGCTAACTTTGTTCATTAATCAAAATGTACTTCAGACAGATCTTCAGTTGCTCTGTTGAAGTAAACTAAATAAATAAAAACATAATGAAAATTCTAACCACTCTTGTTGCTTTGCATATCTACAATTAAAACAGCTCGTTTAGTAAAAACTGAGCCTGAAAATATTTTGAAATTGGATTGTTTTATCAACTTTTTTTTTTGCCAAGCAGCATAGTGAGACATGTGGTTGGCACAAGAGGTTCTGGGTTTGAATCCCGTCGTTGTTGTGATTCCGAATGTAAATTGCTGATTGTACATTTGAGTCCCATGACATCGCCTTTCACACAAGGTAAGCTAGGATGGGTTGTAGCTCACATGTGACCCTGAACAAGATTGGCAGGATAGAAATTGGATTGTCGGACTTGTCATGGTTCATAGTATCATAAAAAATTGAGATGTCTGGTGGGATACATTGTGGTTCATTAGAAGGGGTCATTTTTGATACAGCTCCCATTCTGGATCTCGTTATGTCGCACTGGTGTTCCTATATGAGTCTAGAGGCATACTCATTTTTTATAACAAAAGAATAACAGCAAATTGTCCTTTAATTTTTATGACAATAGATGCAATCCTTAATTCACTTTAAGGGCAGGAGTAGCACATCTGTGAGTATGCTTTGGAATTGGAGGGTCACAGATTAAATTGAGAATGGCAACTCTAGTTAGAAAGATGTTACTCTCCTTTCTGACAACTATCAAGGTGCCCTTAGGCAAGGCACCAACCTCATCACCCCTAGATCAAGATGTACAGCATACTTTGCTCACCCCTCTCACTGACATTTTTCATGCTTGCATGTGTACGATTTGCTTCACACGGTGGTATGCAGCACAATAATACAGCAGAGTGTGAATTCTAATGAGTATATTTACATTTAGACTAAAATCCAACCTGCTTTCGGCCGTGAAAGAGCACAGGAGGACTGAACTTGACCCAAAGAAACCACAATATACACCCACATTGCACTGCAGCCTGACGGCATGGCACTTTTGGCCCATTGGCATGATGGCGCTCGTGGATGAAGTGACAACTTGAAGTCAAGCATGGGACAAGTAGCACTACAGAGGTATCGCGTTCCTTGTTTGTGTGAAAGCGTGATGTTATTCTCAACACACACACAGCCCTTACTTTAAGCACAGCCCTGCACTTTTGGGTCATTTCTACATCAATGCACCATATTTTGCCACTATATGTTTTCATGTATAAATATTAATAAAGTGTTTAAACATAAAGTTACTGAGTTCTATTCTGCCACTTTGGCTGTCTATAATTTATTGACAGCTCTCAATATTATATCTCCTCCACTCCCTGCTCCCCCCCATAAAAAAAAAAAACTGTTTTTGAGCGCGTCCAGTGATTGGCTGTTGACTTAATTTGGGGGGTTAGCGGTTCATTTCCTCATATTATCCGACATACGTAAATCCTATTTAGCTGCCAGCACATAGGCTACTTAAAAATGATCAGATTAACATTTTAGCGTAGCATTTCCTCTTGAAAAATAATAATAATAAAGAATAAAAGAGCTGATCAGATGAGGTGTCAGGTGTTGTGGTTTAACGCGCAAACGGGCATACATTCAAATGTGTAAACCCTAATTTCGAAGTACTTACAGTTCCAGTGAAAGTTTCCTCTAAGGCAGTAAGGAAGAAAAGGCAGAAAGCAGCGCATAATCCATGTGAGATAACGATCAGTCCGGCGGTGGGTTTGAGGACTTGGAAATAAGTCACAGTGGGATCGCCTGCTGATAGAGCTCCTTATTAGTTACAACGAAGTGGCCCTCCCACTCCACTCTGTCACTCCACGCACTAGCAGGAGACCTACAGCAAAACAAGCACACAACACAGACAGCAAACTCACAAGTCAGCCAAGTGTGCAAGCGCACCGGTTGTCAGCGTCACCATCATTATATTTTCTCAAGCCAATTAAAATAAATAAATAAATAAATAAATAAATTTTATATATATATATATATTTTAGTGTTGAGAAAGATGAGAAAAGGCAGATTACAGGTGTGTAATTATAGATATTAGTCATCTACTATCATCATCATTAGTCATTATGTAGTTATTTTTTTATTTTGTAATAGAAGGAAATAGGCTCTATATATTATTTTTTATTACTTTGTTATTTATAGCTCCTTGGATCACAGAACTGAGGAGCTATAGTAGCCTAATTGCTGAACGTGTTTATTTTTGCCGTACTTTAATAAAGCACAATTGCATATCCACTACAGTAGGGGGCAGTGGCGCTCTCATTGTTAGAGATTTGCTGTACAGAAAAGTATTAGCTTCTCTGCAGACAATTATATTAACAATTGATACTAAATATGGTCCCAACAATGAGTTTTGGGGGTTTGAAATATTTTCTTCTTCCTATACACAAAACAAAATTTAATTGAGAAGCACTGAGCTAGCCAGACAGTTTTATTAGCATAGCTGTTAATCATGCATTAATTTACCAGAATATCACTCGTACCTCCGCCAAGGCCAAGTTAACAACCCCCCCCCCCCTCCCAAAAAAAAATGTGGAGTGTCATATTTATTTTGTTTGTCCATCTGTTAGAACACTACATTCAGTGGAGAATGAAAAGCATTTACATTATTTAACGCCCCTACGATAACAATCTGACACCTACACTTACTGACACCGATCAATGGGCTGTACCACTATCAGGGGTAATATCAGGGTTCTTTGAACATGACATACAATGCACCTGGGATAGGCTCCAGCACACCCATGGCACTTGTGAGGATAAGCGGTGCTATAAATTAATGAATGGATGGATGTTTAAGGTGTGTTTACATTGCAGTTCAGGATTTTAAGAAGGTGCTATCATTGTCTCCTTATATTTTTTCAGACCAACATCTCAGATGACACACAAAAAGTGCTCAGCCACCATGCATGTTAATGTTTGTACAGTAGGTTTTAAATGTTCCCTCTCTGTTCACAACACAGAGTAGGGAAATACATGGATTGAAAAGCTTTAATTTAACAGAATGTGTCTATATAGGATGCCTAATTAAGATTTTAAACAAAGCATAAAAATATTCTGCATAAAATTCAAAGTAGTTGCATTGTTTGTTACATTTATTTGGCACTTTTCACAAAGAAAAAAAAAAGTTTTTGCCCTCGAGCAGTTTATGCGATTCTAAGTGACTTTTTAGGTTTGAAGGTATTCATTAATTTGGAGAGAATTTCCACATCTCACAGCGACATGTTTGACATTAAACAATGTGATTTTTGTCATCCAGATGAAAATGACCTTTTGCATTTGAAGAAATAGAAAAAAAAATCACTATAATAGTACCCGAGACTGGAAAGTCGTTATTTTATAAGAGTAAGATTAAGATTGGTGTCATTGTGTGTTAGTTTTTTTTTTTTTTTCCAAATAGGCAGTTCAATGTCCACTGAGAAAAGTTGGTGATAAAAATGAAAATGTGGAAACAGATGGTCACGTTTGACATTCTCTTAACAGAGAAAACTATTGAAAATGCAAAGTATTTTTTTTTTTTACTATCCACCGAGTGATCTTAATGTGCTTTGCTGATGGCAGCTTGTGTACAATGTAGGGATGAGCAAGTACCAATACCAGGTATCGGTATCAGGCTGATACTAGCCTTACTTTAAGGTATCGGATACTCATAGATGCTGCTGATACCGGCCACCGATACTTAAAGCAAAAGAAATCCGACATCTAGCAAGTCACTATATTGCAGCAGTTTGAAACATTGCCAAATTATCATCTGCGTTCGAAAAAAAAAAGGTATTTGGTCACAATTTTTTGTCATTGTGTTCAATGAAATTTTCTCTATCAAAGTACATGAGGTATCGGCATGCTTGGTATCAGTGAGTACTCAAAGAGTGAATACTTGTACTAGTATTGGTCTGAAAACAACTGACATCAAACAACCCAGTATAGAAATGTATGGCATGTATATACAGTATATGGAATATTTCATTTGTAAAGCATAATTACATTAAACCCTGAAGTGGGCTAATTACTACTATATATGAAAGGGTGAGGACTGGAACATGAATACAACATGAAAACATTTTAATCTAATTAAAAATGGTTGTTTCTTACATGTAGCGTGTATCAACATAAGTGGACTCTGAGGTAAGTGCAGAGAAGAGGAAAATATTTTTATTTATTCCCCCCAAAAATGCAACATGATATCTTGGTCAAAATTGCTTACAGACATTTATCCTCATTTTACTATGCATAATCTGAATATTGTTCAATTAAAATGCAAACACGTATAGGCCCATTAGTCTTGAAGAATTGCAAGATACAATCAATTACCTTTTATTGTATTACATGTTGAACACAAATACATCAGCAGGTGATCAAAATTAATAAGAAACCATACAATATCACACACAGTATACACGTATGACTAGTTTTATAAGCTCATATTGTTAAAACATAATGCAATATAATACAGTATAGAATCACTTTGAATCTCACATTGACCCAATTCTCATAAAAGTGTATAAATGTGCTTGTGCGGACATGTAGATTATTATATTTGTTCAAGATACGTTTGCATTCATTTCTTTAGCAAACACTGTGTTTATAAAAAAAAAAAAAAAGAAGGGGAAAAAACACACACACACGCACAATGTTTGCCTTCAATACAAATACACTCCATTCAGAGTCTTAACCATCCAAAGCACTTTTGTTGTAAGGCACCTGTCTTCATAATGTGTTCCTAATCTCTGTGCACACACAACCACCGATGAGCATTTGCTGGGATGAGAAGAGACATACACGTGTAGACATCAAAGACAAAAAAGATACAATTACGCATCGATTTGGCCCTCAGCTTCAATATAATGGAGTCCAAATGCATTATGACCACATAATAGAAGTGAAAAAAGAAAGTAGATCGGCGGCAAACACTTCAAGAATAGTTGCGAGAAATGTATTCTTGTTGAGAAAAACAAACATTCCCTGGTTTGTAGCAGGTGTTGAAAACGAGGTCTATCTATCTATCTATCTATCTATCTATCTATCTATCTATCTATCTATCTATCTATTATGCAGCAATTTAGTAGTTTTTGTTTTGTTGCCATTGCTTTCATATCAGTTTTATAGATGTATTTGTGCCCTTCATTAAACTGGGCACACACCAGCCTTTGTCCGCGATTCGTATTTAGACATGCATTAAACACAATTTATCAAGTGCACCTGAATGAGGTGGACATGCAAAGGAAATTATACTTCCCCTGTTAGATGGAGTAGGTGGTGCCATATAAACAAGTTAATAACGCACCAACCATGTTACCTGATACAGGAGTGTTTCTGCAAGTATAATGTAAGACTTGTTTCCAGCTGGTCTTACAGTTTTTCCTTCATAGATTTTGCACATTACTTGAAACTGAAATGACATTTTCACAACTGCAAGCTCATTTGGCCAAACAGACTTACATTTATGTACAACCTATCAGTTCATTAGCAAAAGCACATATCTATCCCCAAACTGGTCACATATGTTTCAATCCAAGTTCCTTTCCCAAACAAAGAGTCAGTACTGTCACAATTGCAAAGATCCTCCTCAATTGCTTTGGCTTATCTGCATTCATTTAGTACTTTTGCCAAAAAGAACTTGGATCATCTGCAAAAGCTCATATCTCTCTCCCAAAACAGCTTACTGATGTGTCAAATTCAAATTTTTGTGTCATACAAGTAGTCAGTGCTCAGAAAGTCAAAATCATTTCAGGTTTTCAAAGTTTGCGGTTTGACATACTCCACTCACAGTCAAGGAAATTGCAACACTTTTTAGTCACACAAAGTTACCTACACATTAGAGTGCAACAAAAGAAAGTGTAAGCCAAATTCTGTATATTTATGAAAAACTAATAACTAAAATTATATCTAGCACACAGCGTAAATAAAGAACCAACTAGTGTAACACTTTCACTACACAGTAAATTCTGTAGAGTAAATATGACTATTTTGAGTGGGACCAAATACACTCAGTTTTAGAGTAATATTCACACTTGGAAGAGAGTAAAATAAAGAATTGAAAAAATACATAAATAAATAAAAGTCACTCAAGGGTTGAGGAACAAACTCGCAACCTTCAACTTGGGAGACAGCTGATCGACTCCCTGAACCACAGAGCTCCTGGTGTGTGCTAGTATATAAAGTAGAAGTAGCTCAGGTGATACTGCGGCCATCTCCCAAACTGAAGGATCCTTAACCCTTGGGTGGCTTTTATTTTTTTGTCCATGTCCTTATTCTCTTGACCATTCATCTCTGTTTGGCCAAAGGTTTTCATCCATGTCACAGCGGATATTTTCCCTTGCAATGCAGCGAGGGGGAAAAAATGGTGTCAATGTCTCAACCGTCCTCTACACTGATCCTCTTTTGATATGCTTGACTAATTTTGACAATTGAACAGATGATTTTGCATATTATGACTTACACACTGAAATCCTGCCGACTTGTTTTGGAGAGGACAACCATTAGACTGAAAAACAACTACCGCTAATTCAGTTCGATCAGCAAGGTCAATTCATTTGGAAAATGTACTAAATGTGGGCACATTGTGCTAACTGTAGGCTAAATGTACAAAAAGCTATTCAGTTGGCACCAATTGTAAGGTGGTTTGGGGATTTGTCCATGGTATTTTGAAAATGTCATCTCAGTGTCAAGAAATGTGCCAAACCTATGGAGAACAACTAAACTCACTCCCCACCAAGCATACACATACTATTATTATTTATTTTAATCCTAATGTGTTGCACAAACTGCAAAGATTAAAAGTATAACGGTGCAATGACGAAGCATTTGTCATGGTGTATAATATTTCTGTAGGCTTGGACTCTTGCATGTGAAATTTGAAGCTGACGTGCACTCAGATTACAATCAACGTCCTGTCTCAAGGGGAAATGTGCAAATTTGCTTTCTGACCAGTGATAGCAGACATGGGAAATGTGTTCATCTTAAGTTGTTGCAGCAGGAGAGTTCCTTTGAAAAGAGCTCAATATGAAGATCCCATCACAAAGCCAAATAGTGCCTACTGTAAAGTAGGCCTGCTGTGCTTGTAACAAATGACCCAACTTTGTGAATATATTCTGAAAGCATCTGTAGCATGTCGAGCAAACAAACAAACAAACAAACAAACAAACAAACAAACAAACAAACAAACATGTCAGTGTCGCAATCTTTCATACAGTTACTATTATGCATTTTATTAAAGTTTTTAATTTTTAATAAATACACATTTTAATAGATAAATGTTGATTCAGATGTACTCTAGATGACAGATACCGAAAATACCGAACTGTCGTGCTTTGACGTGACAGTCGACGTGATGACGTCACTCAAACCACGTGGTTTTGTTATTGAAGGAAGTGAAGATGGCTGCTCAGTCGTTTCTCTCCGAGTCAGCTGTTGGTTGGTCTATTTTCACCTTTATACTTTTGGTAAGCACTTGTACTCTTGTCTCGTTGCGCCAACATTTTTTGAGTGAAGGAAAGATTGCGTTGGATAATTCTCCGACCTCTTAACTTGCTTAGTTAATGTGTGTTCGAGTCAACATAGCTACCGTTTTCTAACAATACTACCGTCGCTTGGATTTGCTCACGCCAACGTTTATCATTACTCACGTGACGGTTATTTTAGATTGAGAATCTACGAAGTGTGTCTTCATATTAAAGTATGTTTGGAATGTTTTGTTTCTACAAGTATACACAATGTCACATATTGCGCATTTGGAAATATGTCATCGTGATTGGTCATAGCTTGGATGTAAATTACGTTTATTAACACATTTGCACGTCTCTACTCAAGTCAACTTCAAACTCTGAATATGTTAGAACGATGGCACAGATATGTTGGATTTTATGGACATTCCTCCCCGTGGGAACTCACTCGTATAAAGAAAGGCAGTGGATATTATGCCGTGACCGGCAACTCGCCACCTAGCGCTATTTTGCCGTGAATCGCGCGAGAACTACAAGTAGAAATTGTGGGCCAATGAATTGTGTATGTACCACCTCGTGGAATAGTGGTAAGAGCGGCCCCCCAGGTGGTGCTGAGTAACGGGTTCACATCCAGCTCTGTACTTTCATTACAAGAAGGAAAAAAAAAAAAAAAAAAAAAAGACTCTTATGCCCATTTCAACCGCTGCAAATATTAGAACCGTCGCCCCAATATTTTTTGGACGTTGTTTAAAAACTTAAATGCGCTAGTATTCTGATATTTTCATAAGTTGAAGTGGGCGTAAAAGATGTCTACATAAATTTTGGTAACAGTTGATTACAGTTTTATGAAATTAATCAACATTAAGCATTTTTACACTTTTGTTAGGCGTTTTCGACTGCCTCAAAGTGAGTACAGTATAGTGCTAAAATGCATGCCTTTAAAGTAGCTCAGCGGGCTCAGTGTATAATTAGCCGCGGCTATTGGCTTAACCAGAAATGGTATGGCTGCCATTAAAGCTACTATGCTTCCTTACAACATCACTCACTGCCCTCTATTGCAGCGCCATCAGAGATTGATTGAATTTGGATGCAAAGCATCATCACCTGGGGGGAAAAATAACAAAAAAAACAAAAACAACAAGCAGAAGGAATTAAGGCTGCTTGTCTTTTAATTGATCCTGCCTAACAGTGAAAGCCCTTTATCTGAAGAGGTCTAGCGTTAGAAGTGTCCTTGCTTCCTACCGCATGGGTGACATGATGTTGACCTTGTTATTTGGGAAATTTTCTAGTTGACCATCTCACATGCTGTTTTGTAGTAGTAGTGTTTTCAAATTCATCGACAAAAAGATGGTTACAAATGGGTTATATGCCACGGAAGAGGCGGGACTGTTTTTTGCACAGTTTGTTTCCGGTTCGGTTTGCGACGTGTGGGCTGCGTCAAAAATACTTGTGCTTCCGACTTTGTGCCCCAGGGTTGCGCGTTCGCAACCCGGACCGGAAATAAACTGATGTGCAAAATCCCGTCCCACCTCTTCCGTGGCACATACCCCAGACAACCAAACAAGATTGATTCTGTTGCCCGCAATCAAAGTCCATTGTGTTTTACACAAGGGAAAGACCGATTATCGGCCAGGCCGATTATCAGCGCTGATGTTCAGCATTTTCCATTATGTTTTTTGTAATACACTTTAATGCAAAATTAAGATGAATCAGATTAGTAGATTAATCGAGTGAATAGTCGATAGATTAATCAATACTAAAAAATATTCAATAGTGACAGCACTACTAAGAAGTGACATTGTCTTGACTGAAAGAGGTGTTCTAAGCACTCTTTGCTCAAGAGAGCATAATACAGTATGACAATATAATTATCTATATTCAGTTTGAAAAAACATTGTTTAAAAAAATCTGTTTCAATTAAACATTTCTAAACTGATGTGGATGATCCAATATTTTTTTTTCTACAAAACCTGGCATGGGTTGTGTAGTGGTACACATTGCTGCCCTTTATGCATTGAGTACAGTGTTCCCTCACTATAACGCGGTTCACTTTTTGTGGCCTCGCTGTAAATGGATTTTTTTTTTAGTGCAATATTTTATGCATTTTTTTTTTTTTTTTTTTTTTTTACAGTAATGTACCTATTTTATAATATTTCTGAAAGTTGTAACATTGAGAATGTTTAAACAAGAGAGAAATGTAAACGCCTAGATAAGAAAAGTGTATAAACTGTGTGGTGATGTGTTTTAGCGCTTAAAACATTTATATTAAATGTAAAACATAAAGCTAACTACTTTGCGCATTTCATTTATTTTTTGGAACCTAACCCCAGCGGAAAGTGAGGGAACACTGTACATGGATTCTGGTCTTGGTCCCAAATTTGGATAAATGTTGCTTTTGTATGAAAATGCGCATGAACTGAAAAATGTATATCTTGAGTGTTAATGATATTATGTTTAGCAGTTTGTATTATTAAATATGACAAGCCACATTTATGTTGAATGCTATGTGCATTAATGTATATTTTATGTATTTTTTAAGGTCATCCTTGCTTTCTGTTGGGTCTACATCCGCAAATTTCAAAGTCGCCAGGAGAGTGAAGTTGTTTCTACCATCACAGCAATATGCGCACTGGCTATTGCGCTGATCACTTCTGCACTTCTTCCCGTGGATATATTCCTCGTCTCCTTCATGAAGTACCCAAATGGCACCTATAAGGTCTGTGTCTGCTATCTGCTCTGCTAATTGCCTCGCTAAATTCTATCAAAGAAATTGGGTTTCCTGAGGCACTTTGTAAATAGTTTGTGATTTTCTTTCAGAACTAAGCTATATGGATTGTTTGTCTAGTCTTAAAGCTTAATACATTTCTTGGCTCATGAATTCTGTTACACTTGTGTTTGGAGACAGCGTGTGTGAGGAGTTTTTTTTTTATAGCATGTCTTTTGTTGTTTTTTGTGGGCTCTGAGAAACTTGTATTGTTAGACTGTGTTCATTGTACAAGTACTCAACTCTTGAGTAGTAACTTTTACCTACCAAGTACCGATGCCACTATTACTGTTTGTATATTAAATTTCCACCCAAAAATAACAACAGATCATTTTAAAGAAATATATCCCATATTTGCATTTTTCCTTTAAATCGCATTAAATGAATGAAAATTACTATTCTTCCTATTTCTAATTTCGAGTTCCCATAAAACGGCCATAAGAGGGCAGTCAATATGTCGATCACCGTTGCGAGTACCGGTACTTTCAAATACAGCTGTTACATATCGGCACCGATACTGATGCCTGGTAGCCGTCCGTCCTTAAAAAAAAAAAAAAAAAAAAAAAAGAAAAAGGGCGCAAACTAACGTGGAAGCTCATCTACTAAAGGGACACACCGCCCTTGATTGCATATGCTAAATTGCTATGCAGAAAAAAAAAAAAAAGTGTCTGGAAGTTAGCTAATTTACTTCAAGCATGTAAGAAGCATAGACAAATATACAAGTATAATGAATATGGACCTGAATATGGATTTGAAAAATGACGTTTTTGAAGCATATTTGTGGCCGAGTTTTGTGCAGAGTGTACTTGATCTTTTACAGCAATTTTGAAGTAGGACATTCGTTGGTGAAACCCGGAAAAGAGCTCTTCCACCATCACTCAAACTGTGCGATCATGTGCTCATCGAGTGATCATCACAGCGACGGTTGCACACCTGCTAAGTGTGAGCGCTTCGGTTCCTTACGAGCAATGCACACACACTTTCATGACCTCCGGCAAGGCATTCCATGGTGACCAGGCAGACGTCTCGGCCTGGGCCAGTGGGTGGCTGCCTTGGCGGGGAAATTTTCGGCTCATTTCCTCACCGCCCACCTCTGCTCAGTTCAGCGTCCCGTTGGCACATGCGTTGCTGACCAAGATCCATCGTGGGCGGCCACAGCAGCATAACACATTGCTACTCCTTGCCTGTAAGCAACGGGCTGTGACAGAGACCAAAGTTTGCACTGGTTATTTCGCAGAATGTTTCCTTTAACCCATTAAGGCCGGGAGCGTGCAAACGTGTTTCTACCGTTAAAGCTGGGAGCGCTCCAGCGCTCCCTTTAAAGCCGGGAGAGCGGATACGCCATTTTCTTTTGTTTTGAGCAATTCTCGGTCTCTTAGCCGATGAAATGCGTCAGAATATGCACGAGAGGGTGACGTGGGCCGAGTAACGTGCTAGAATTCTATTTGATCGTTTATGGCTGACAGATTCGCGGGAGTTATGACGAGATTGATGACGAAACGGGAAGACTTTGATTCAGTGATATAAATATTTTTAATATTGTTGAATTTCCAGGAAACTTTCAGGTTTTCGGGGTGACTTGAAAGTCACACATAGGTTTTAGAGACATGTTTTACCAGGCACTTTAGGCCTTAAAGTAACACTAAGGAACTTTTCAACCTTAATAAAATATTTTCATAACTCTTCTGATGAAACATCGACTTAAAACTAGTGGAATGGTACCTTTTCCATGGCCTGAGGGGTTTTGCATCATTTTCCTGGCACTAAGCAACTTTGAGGAGGATGGTAGGAACACTGCCACACAAAAAACTACAAATATGCTGACTGCTGTATGACATATGTCAAGAGCCACTCCGGGTGAAAGGACAGTCAAATGATCAACATTGGCCCGGATTTCTCTCGTTGGAGTGAGCTAAAAAAAACCGATGCAATGCGCTTGTCCTCATAGGAAATATGGTCTTCCTACAGACATAACAATACCGTTTTGTCCATATGGAAACGCCATAGTCAACCTAAACTGAAAGTTCCTTAGTATTGCTTTAATGGGTTAAATAATTTTGCTTGCATTATCACAAAAAAGAAAAAGAAAACAGCAATTTTTTGCAAAAAAAAAAAAGTTATAAAATGATATGTTACATTGTCATACTATTGTTTTTTTTTCTCTCAACATCTAGGAATGGGCTCTAAACAATGAGACAAGAGCCCAGATTGAAGATACTGTCTTGTATGGATATTACGGTGAGTCTTTTCCCTTATCATTCCACTAGAGTAGGTTACATGTGTAGATAAAACATGGAGCTGTATTACATGAATTTTCAAATTAAGAGTGTATCTCTATCCTCACAGTAGGTTTTTCCCCTATGACTTGAGACTGTTTATCCGTTATGTTGATCGTAACAGCTGCGGTTTGTCGTTCATTGACACAAAAGTCTTATCCGGTCTGACTCTGAGTCTCACAAGTTTCTTTTAGTTCTCACAATGTTAACTTGACCTCCTTCTACCCTTACAGTTGTTTGCATTGTCACCTCATCACCTCATGAAACACAAGGCCCACTTTGTGGCAATAAAGCAATCAGGACTGATCAATTTACAAATGAGTTAATTACATTGCACTGAATAATTATAATCATAGTGTCATTGTATCATCATATCATACAGATCAGTATTAGGCAAAAATAATGACGTTATACTTTTATTGTACAGTGGTTGACTTCCTCTCTCTCTCGACTTGTATGACATTTAGGAATGTTGAAAAAAAGAAAAAAGAAAAAACATCATCACCTGTGTTTATGACGGAAAACATTTTAACCTGGATTTAATTCACTTTGTTTCCAATTATTCACTTCCACTGTACTGTACATATCCAATCCGGTCCCCAACAGAGCACATGATGCTTTTAATAAGAGTATTTGTCCATGATTACAATAACAGGGCCAGAATCCAGACTGTTTTGCTTATCACTCTCTAACATAAAACTATAGTGGCACTGAAATGTCTCCATGATTGGCCTGCGTGTTTGGCTTTGAGTCTGCTGTCTCTGATGACAGCAAATTCAGCCATTCCAGAGACACTATCACACATTTTCCAACAGCTGCTAGCCTAAAGTGCCTCCAAGCAACACTGTTATGCACCGTCTGTTAAGAAATGACAAGCTGTCTCCTTGCTTCGACAGCTCAATCCAATGAACTACTTCCACTGGTTATATGACAATAAACTTTCAAAGCAGCTTACAAAGACTGTTTTCAGTCAATTTTAATTGAACGTTCAA
The DNA here is from genome assembly GCF_051991245.1 of Festucalex cinctus. Taxonomy (NCBI): domain Eukaryota; kingdom Metazoa; phylum Chordata; class Actinopteri; order Syngnathiformes; family Syngnathidae; genus Festucalex; species Festucalex cinctus. The sequence goes on from NC_135424.1 coordinate 17,438,531, forward strand.
GGCATTGCAATCAATTTTCCTCTGGACATACATACTAGATTGAATTAATAATTTAGATTAAACACCCTCAAATATAAACGTTCCTTAGTTCAGAGGCATACATGAATAATTCAGTAAGTTTAGTCTCAAAGGATGTATTACTTCTGTCTTAATTCAATTATTGGGCAAATTGCGTGGAAGCATGTTTATGGCGTAGCATTTAATTTTGTCGTTCGTCAAGTGATGCAATTTTTGGGTTTAAAAATTTGATGTATTTAACCCTCAATTTCTGTGTGTTGGCTCGTGAAGTGGAATAGATACATTGAGGAGCGTTGTGCAAATGTACAGTATCAAAACCAACTTGGATGTATCACGAATGTCAATTTGTATACAACCCTGCCTTTAGCTTTGGTGTAAACATTAAATAATGTTTAGATGTGCAAGTGTGCTTCCAGCTGGGAGGTTCTGAATATTCGGCCATCTATTTACTATTTTCTTTCTATTTTTTATTTATTTTTTGTCAGGTTGCATTTGCTACCATATTTAGATACGTTTACAGTGATCCAGCACATTTTGTAGCCCATTTAGAGTTACATTTAGATTATTTTGTAATTCCACTGTCATACAGGGGTGACCTACGTTGATGTCCCCAGCGAACCAGATACAGTAGGAGGACTAGCTGGCACTGAGCAAATGCAATATTTTTATGCCTATCAAAACATTGTTACCTTTTCTGATGCCTATTTCAAGACATTATTAATGATGTTTAGGAAGAGACACTTCACTTTTCTATTTACCAGTAGGTGGAGACCAAGCCCCATGTGTGTTGTTGGATGCAGAGCTCCCTCACAAATCAAGCCTTTTAAGTTATTTCTTTTTACAATAGCTCTATTTGTCTTTTAGAAAACTGAAATACATTATAGACTGCACTAAAATTCTTTTTGCCAATTATGTATGTGTTATACCTTTCTGTTGTTTTATTTACTTAATCAAAATACTGTAATTACATCTGAACTCAGAGTAGTGCTTCATCTGGATAGAATTGCATTTCATTGTAATTTTTTGCAACCGTTTTGCACAATGGAATAGGAAAGGTATGACAGACTAGCTAATAATATTTTCGCATAGTTGGACAAATTGATGATAATTTGTTGTTAACGTTGTGTGAATGAAAAAAACACAATAGTCACAAAAATAACTAATTCCTTTTTAACCTGTTGCAAGAAGACCATGAGACCCTGAGACCAAACTTTCTGACATTTGGCAGCACATTTCTGTCCAGACTACATTGATAGTCTTGAGATTTCAATGTACTCTGCACAAATTCAAGACACCCTGTGCCAGTCCTTGAACATAACATAGCTTACAATAGGGTTGGGCGATATGGCTGAAAAGTGTATCACAATATTTCATATCAATCTATCAATATACTGATTTATTTTCATCTAATCAAAATAAGAAAACAAATACAAAATTGGTGAATGATAACCTACAAAAAAACACCATTATCCAGAGAAAAATGCCATGCAGAATATCTGATAGTAAAACTAATTTTCAAGCAATGTACACTGGTTTTGTTTACATTGTATTTTACATCCATGCTCCTGGCTCAAGCAGTGCCTCGTGCTATTGAAAGAGAAACTTTTTCCAAACCTTTGACTGGTTGTGTATTTTAACAGTTACAGACAAATGATGTTCATCATACACAGTAACATGTACATTCCATCCAGCCAAAGGGCAGGAATGACTGTTATCAAAACAGCCATTTAGTTTTAGAGCTCAAATAGCTTTTTGTGATCTTTTGATGAACCTCTGACTTTGAAAGCAAGCCTACACATTCAATCTCATAGCTCTGTCCGTTTATACATTTCCTTCGACTGCTTCAAAGCAGTGGTGTAGAAGACCCTTAAGCAACAGGGCAAAATTCCCCTGGGCCCTCTAAATAAATCATTGGCTTTCAGGCTACTTTTTTATGCCGTACACGGGAGAGGAGCGAGAAAAGATGCTGTTACCTTCTTGTGATTGTACTACAACTGTGTTTTTATTTTTTGTTTTGTTTTGGTCCACCCATGTCTTGCCTGGGTTTTCTTTAGTATTAGAAGCATTAGAATATTGAAGAACTTAATGTTTTGTTTTAAATCATGATTTCATAGGGTGCAGCTAAAGAAGCAACACAAACGTTTATTTCTACTGTGTGCAAAAGCTTTCATTTAGTACCACTTACCTACATACCTTTGAGTGTCTACACATATAACTGAATGATGTAAACATTTAGTACATGAGAAATTTAAGTTTTCCTACAGACATGGTGCCAGCCTTTCAATTAAAACAAACATGTGCCTTTTAGCTAAAGGGTATTTACTTAAATGGCTGAAATCCATCCAAAATGGAACATTGAAGTACCACACTGTGACACTCCTCCAACGCCTGATAAGGCTGATGTGGTCACATTTCAAAACAAAGGTGAGGCAAAGTACGGTTCATACACCCCCCATGATGGTTAACATATTTGGACACAAGTATAGATGTGGATGCATTTTCTTGAATAATAATACTCAGTATTGTTCAGCCTAATAGCCATGATGTCTTGAATAATCTTCTGAAGAATGTAGTTTGCATGGAGATGGACAAACTCGATGAAATTGAGCTTAATCCATCCAACAGGAAGACCGTAGGAGGCAGCAACTGTTGCAACTTTTATATTCTATATATTGTATTGCTCCACATAACAGCTTTAAATAATAGGTTTTGCATGATACTTTCCTTAATACAAGTAAGACTTTTTGACCCTTTAACAGCTTCCCATGATAACAGCTTCCCATGATACCGTTATCATGGTTACGAAAGACGAGCTTCGCGGGCGTGTCTTCCATCCATCCATCCATCCTTCCATCCATCCATCCATCCATCCATCCATCCATCCATCCATCCATCCATAGTTACACTAGGTGCACAACAAGTTTCAGCCAAGTATATCAGTAGTTCCTGAGAAATAGTGAAATCACATAAATCTATTAGTCTGTGTTACCATGGCAATCAAGGCTGATATTTTATAAATATGCATATATTTTATCAAAATTTGAATAGAACACTTTTAATTTTGAAAACTTATGACTTTTGACTGACCTTTTGATGAGCTAGCTCAGGGCTCCAGGCTGGCTTTCTTTTCTTTTTTTTTCTTTTTCTTTTTTTCTTTTCTTTTATTTTTTTTACTAGGAGCACAGTGGCCCCTAACCTGTAAATTGAGTGGCGCAAGTAGAAAATTTCAGGACGCACACAAATCACAAATTGACTTATGAAGTAAATATTCACATTTCCACTCATTGAGTTAAAGTGTGGCGCAGAGGTTTTATCACCATTAAAAAAATAAAATAAATTAAAAAAAAAAAATTAAGAAATAAAGAAAAATACATGTTTTCAGGAAATTTGTTGGCCATACATGCGTGAGTACATTAAAAATTTTGTTGCACCATCACACATTTTAGGGGCAAAATGCAGTCTGGAGCTCTTAGCTTAACACTTTGCATAACACTTGTTACAGTTAATAAAAATTAACACTAACAACATTTCTGGAAAAGTTTGCCTTTCAAGATTTTTGCAGATTTCCAAATTTCACAATATATGTAAAACTGTAACATTAACTACATCTTCTACTGTTACCGTTACTATAAATTTTATATGAACTGCATTAGTAAGTATAGCATACTGTCATGAGGTTTTGTCATACCACATGAGCAGTTTGAACTATTTATTTAACAGACAGGTACTAATGGGCATTTTAAACCCCTTCAACCCTGGCTCATGCAGTTTTATCCACAAGGTATCTCCCTAATGTTTAGCAGAGATGCACGTTCTTGTCATACCTCTCAGCAAGTGGCTACATAGACAGATATTTTCATCACTCTAGAGTCCTTTATCATGGAGCGTCTCAGAGAGAAACGTCCCCTGGCATTGAATTTTCACATAAAATGTAATATATTTCACCTGTCAGCAAGGGACAAGAGTCTAGGTTCTAATACCCTTGCGGACGGCCACGGTAAGGTGAGGACAAGGGTCTAATGTTTCTCATTAAGCCTTATATGGCTCTGCGAGGGATTCTGCAGCTTGTGATGATATATTTGATGGTGCTTAGTGCTTACCTTAAATGTGAGCTACTACACATTCTATACTGTTTTCACAGTGCATCCTCGTTAGGCACAGGCTTTTATGTCTACGTAGATTATATGCAGAATCTGTTAAAATGTGTCTTTTTTTTTCTTGTCATTCCCCATGAGTAAAATGCAACACACCGTACAAAACATAGGGAACTTGTAAACGAGCACATTTAATTATATTGTCCTCTGCTCTGTCAGAAGGGATAAATGTGCTAAACCTTTATCCCCAGCCATTTGTTCCGACCCTGTGGAAGATCTGCTTAGAGAGTAACAGATGATGTATGGTAATGCGGTATGACCCGTTCTCTCAGTATGTTAATATTCATGGTGTTATGATTAATTTGACCCTTTGCCTTAACCCGCAAGCTTATCCCATTGACTGCATACCGAGTTTCGCTTGCACTTATTGGCTCTCGGCATCACCCTTAACTCAGTATATCTAGTTATAAATGGATACCTTAGTGAAGCAATAAGCACATATTTATTTTTAAATAACGTCCTGTCGCATTCATAGCTGGTTGGGAAAAAAAAGCAACTATAACAGACATTTATTTGACTGCCGCAGAAGGAACATTCTGTAAAATATAGTAGATTTTGTGAAAGAGTGCTTGTAACCGCTTGAGGCCATACATAGTTTGATAACTCTCGAAATTTCAAGTGTGTTACTGATGCTGTGAATTCAATAGTTGTCACGAGAAATGTTGGGCAAGGATAACATATTGATTGTTACAACACGACTGGGCAGAGTATTTGCTGTTTAAGTAGTTGTTTTTGGAGCCAAAAAGATGAGAATTGTGATGATTTTGCAACATTTATGGACCTGACTCTGCATCTTTGTACATAACAGTCACTGTAATCTGTTTGACCGTATCTTTGATATGGAGTTTTCTTCATCCACTGTTGAATGGTTAAATAAACACAAACGTACCAAAATCATTTATAGCTGTTGACAAAACAACATGCACACAATAGTTCCTTGAGGCTCCGATGAATGTCTTAAATTTCCTTTGTGTAACTAACAAAGCAATTGATTCACTGTACTAGATGAAAATGAAACACTCAAATAAAGTCATCCTTATATTTATGCTTAAAAAATCTGAAGGTTTTGGATATGGACAAAACAAAATGTAGTCATATGATTTCAAATTGCTTATTATTTACAATGTATTCTATCATTTTCTTTCTTATGGGAATTGCAATTAAACAGTTTGATTTTTTTTTCCACCATAAAATGTAGCCTTACGAATAATTATTACTAGTCCCGTAGTTGTCAATCTGTCAATTATGCTGTAAGGTTGTCTTTTTTTTATTTGGATGATGAGAAACGCTATATAAAGACATCCCTAATATGGTGTGCAAAAAGTTACCAAGTCATGTTAAAACACTTATCATTATCTTTTGACATTTCTATTTTTATTTAATGAGATGACTGAGATGAATATTAGTGTAGGATTGTGGAAGTATGGAAAAGGTGAAATATACTCAAAAAAATTAATTGGAACATACTCACTGGTGCCTTAATCTGTCAAGGGAAATTTCACATCATTGCAGTTGGATTAACCGGGTACATCTTATAACAATTTCAAATTTCCATGAGAGGAGTAATATTTATTGATGCTGAAATGAAATGATGTATTAAAATGCAAGTTTCTGTGTCACAAGAAAATGTTTTTGGCTTCGGTTTTGTGATAGAGCATTCTTTGTTGTTGTTGTTGTTGTTTTTTTTCGTTTAGTTTTTTTTGACAAAGGGATGAATGAGACTAATTTTGAATGGTCTGTCTGCCCACAGCACTTTACTCCATCATCCTCTTGTGTGTGTTTCTGTGGATACCTTTCGTTTATTTTTACTATGAAGAAAGGGATGATGACAACGTCAACACATGCTCGGTAACAGTTCGCTTTTCTTGTCTTCTGAGGAATTTGCCTTTGTCGTTTTGCCTGACCATATTGTTAATAGTGCTCCTTGCTGTGTGCCTGTGTATAAGGGAGGGTATTATGTCAACATGTACCAAAATGTTTTAGAATAAAACAACATATTTTTGTAGTCTATTCAAGGTTATGATTTAGAATAGAACCGGAGAAAAACAATGCACATCCAATTTATTTATTTATTTATTTATTTATTTATTTATTTATTTATTGATTTAATCATACGTACAATATAACATCTATTGAATAGAATCTGTTTCAGTAGCTGTGCAATTTGGACAAAATTTTATATTCCGATAAACGTAACCGATAGATCCTGGCAAAGATACAGCTTGAATTAATTTTGCATCTATGGTTATCCACATTTCTTCACAGCATACACTCTGAGAAATCTGGACACGAGGATATGCATTTACTGTATACAGTATGTATGGAAAGAGTGCAAGTCCAGGCAGTTGAAAGAAGGATTTTGGCAGAATGTGAATATAGGGATATTCATTTGCTTAATGGAGTGTGAATCCCTTCCCCCTATTTCCCATACTCACAGTAAATTATACTTGTGTTCAGGGCCATGATTGACCAGTGTATTTTTTTTTCTTTCATTGTAGCAAGTGAAAAACGCTGTGAAGTACACAGTTGGATTTGCCATTGTCTGCGTGGTGCTGCTATTAATTGGGTAAGTTAGATGCATGATGACTTCTTTTTCTACGTGGCAGCTGGAAAGGGATACGGAAAAAAAATAAAGTGAAATGGACTGAACAAAATTATAAAGTTACATGACTCTGTATATTGCAAGTTTCCCATGCATTACATAATATCATTTAAAAGATAAGCTGCGTTTCACCAATCTATTTGGAAATTTGATGGCTTGGCTGCATTCTCACAAAAACAATTGTGCAAAACTACTAAAGTATTTTGTTTAACTCAATAAATTTATAATATACATTGTCAACTGTATTTAATTGATAGGAAACACCTACAAAAGGCAATGAATTTCCCGAGCTCTTGAATTCAGCTAAAGCTACAGTATGTAATGGTCTAGGTGTGTGCTCAAAAAATCGATATGGCAATATATCGTTGCGGGCCTCATCACAATACACGTATCAATACGCAGGCGTCAGAATCGATATATTGCTCGTTAACTTTAAATCGGCAGTTCACGTTTGCCTTTGCGGCTTGCATTGTACCTAAAAAATCAAAACCAGGAGCGTCTTCGAAGTTAATTGCCTTCAATTAATGCAAAAATAGCTCACCGGTGATTGGACACTGTGTCTTGCTAAGAAAAATGAAAGCAGAGGAGACTGTTAACATTTATTTATTGATAAACTTAACATGGCACGTGTCTCAGTGTACCAATTTTCCTATATTTTGTTAAAAAAAATAAAATAAAATGTGTCTTATTTGGGATACATATGTATCGCGATACGTATCGTATCGTGGCCCCTGTATCGTGATACATATCGTATCGTGAGGTTGGCGGCAATACCCAGCCCTATAATGGTCTGCCTGCCCAAGACAAACATTTTTCAAAATGTTTATAGATTGAAACTGTTGGTGTTTTCTTCCAACAATCATTTCAATTCCTCTATTTTTAACATGTTAAATTTCACTGTGAACTGCCTTTCTTCCACCAGGAGATACCAACCTATTGTTGGGAGACCGTTCACTCAGCAGCGTCTTGCTTGGTTTTACAATGCTTTTGTTTACCTTTAAATGGTTTCTGACCTTTTCCTGCTACATGTATTAAGGTGTGATTAAATCCTTTCGACCTGTCTAGATTAGATGGGAAGGTTGTTTTTTGGGGATAGGGATGCACTTATGGATGAATAGGATGTACATTATAAACCAGCTCACTGAAATACTGTTGGGGTTTTAAAGCTTATTCTTATGTTAATTTGAGATGGCGATTTGCTGCGTCACCTGTACTGTAAACAAATGTAAAATGCATGATTACATAAGCATCTTTTTTGCTCAGCGGGATGTAATTTGACAATGAGCCGCATGGCAGTGGAAGGAAATACCATGTTTTCTTAAGATGGAACCCAGGGGCAGCAGATAAATGAAAACAGCTGAGGCCCCCGAACTAAACCCTGTGGAACTCCATACGACAGTGGGGCAATGCGGGACTCAACCAAGGCTAACACAAAACGTTCTGTCAGCCATATAGGATCTTATTCAGTCAAAAGCACTACCACTGATGCAAACGAGCCAACAGAATATTGTTGTCCACTGTATTGAACGCTGCAGTTGGATTCAACAAAACAAAAGACACAGTCTCTATAAACAAACATAAACATCCATCCATTCATTATCTGAACCATTGAGTGACAGCTGTCAATTATTTACCAGACAACAGTGTGTAGCTCCACCGTGCCACTATTGTACCATACAGTACCACTGGGGTTGCCATTCCAATGGTAACGTTGGTGTTTGGGCTGTGCCAAAAAAATCGATTTATAAAAGAATCGAGATTCTCATTTATTAATCGAATCGAATCGATATTACCCGCGGCCCTTGTGAGGAATAAGCGGTCTAGAAAATGGATGGATGGATGGAATCGATATTAATATCCAAAAATCAATTTTATTTAAATTAGAAATGAAAAAGAAGGGGAAAAGGAAGCAAGCCCACATGCTGTTTTTGTGGAAAAAGGCACTTACAATGCAACATTAATAAATGTTTAAACAAAAAATAAAAATAAAAAGACACTTTAATGTCTCTATTTGTCATTTTGTCTTGCAAAGCAGACTGGAGTAGATCATGACAATGTTGCGCATATCTGTAAATTGAAGCAGAAATCATTTGTCAATCAAATAATGTTGAAACGAAAATCGTTTGAATCGAGAATCGAAAATCAATTCTGAATCGAATCGTAGACCCAAAAATCGTAATCGAATCGAATCGTGAGACAGTCAAAGATTCCCAGCCCTAGTTGATATTCATCAGATTTTAGGACAAAAAAAGAAAAGTATGTACATCTTAAAACACACACACATAGAATTCTTGCATTGTCAGCAATTTTTAAAGCACATTTAAAAAAACAAAAAACAAATATGTGCAACCAAATGAAAATTGTCGCAAACCTTTGTGTTTTTAGAGCATTTGTGCCACTCCAGGCTCCACCACAACAGAATGCCACACAGTGGGACAAAGTTCAATACCTTTTTGAGGAACTTGGCAGTGGTCGTAAGTACTATTATTGACTGATTGTTTTAGTTAACAGACTTCGTAGTCTAATGCTGTTAGCTCGAGAAAATGTGTTGGTGTTTTTGTTTTTTAACAAATCACTCAAATGTTCTCTTTTATTTCACACATTTGCATTTTCACATTTGCTTGTGTTAATTGTCTCTACAGAAATACAACATAGAAAAAATGTCATACAAAATAATCACATACAGTAGCTGATTTCTAATGGGTATAAATCCCCAAAATAAAATGTTGCATTAAAAACGTAAACATTTTCACAAAACCGGGACTGCACCCATCCTCAGGCGTCTTCACTTGTTGAATTGAACATTGCTTAATATGCTCCTATATACATTCTAATGGGAGAAAATGCCAAATGTGAACTCCTAAGGAGTCATCTGGACCTCTGCCATATGCAGATCAAGAAGGAAGCTGAACCATCTGCCTGTTTTTTACTATAGTGCACCCCCACACATGGTTCCTAACCTTACTCCCTTGGCACAGAAGGAAATTTCCAGATTGCCTTGGTGGAAATGTGAGGATCATTCTTGTTATAATTCCCCTCACTATCTCTTCTATTCCCTCCAGATGGGAGGTTAATTGTGTTAACAAAAGCAATGTTTGGTACATAATGCAGGTGACCGCTTTGCTGCGTCTAGTCACTAAGGTCACTGTATCCTAATTATATTTATGACAATGTCCTCATTCCACCCAAATACTTTAGAGACCTTCATCTGTTTACAGTAATGTTCAATCTAGTATGATTTGGTGCAAATCTTACTGCTGTATTGTCATAACAAAAGCAGCAAAACTAACATACTGAACAGTATTTTAAACTACTTCTTTTCCACAATCTTCCTCGCTTACCCTCCAAAAGATGTTGACAGATGCTATAAACAGGACACATTATCCATGCCCTGAATATTGACTTAATATTCCCTAATCGGATACTCCCCCGTCAAGGAGAAAGGGAAGTAGAGAGCCGCCTATGCTGACAGGTGGTCTCTGCACTGTGAAGTTGCTGCTGAGCGCATGAGGGCTATCTGTACAACGGCAACTGTGTAGCATTTTACACAGAAGCCTATGACAGGTGGGATCTTGACAGGGGAGAGAGGCTATCAGTCTGTTCATCAATCCCCCTCTTCTAACTCCAGCTTTGACAGCTGCTGTGACACCTACTGTTGCCCTTGCCTGATGGGTGGTCTCCTTTATGTTTCAATCAAAGGTGGCACTCCTCAACTCAATTTACCTATATTCCTAGATCAAGCTTTAAAAAAATAAATAAATAAAAATACTACTTCTTAACCATATATTTATTGAAAACAAAAGCAGAGACTTCACAATTACACAGCGACACATAATACAGGAACAGTAAATAACTGATATTTCTTGTAATTCTCACTTTTCTATCATTTCCTATCAAAATAATATGTGACAGTAAAATATCGTTGACAAACACTGATAGGTTGAGCCAACAGCAAAGCCTTAGATTTAAACAGTTTTCTTTTGAAGCCTGGAAAATGTCGTTTCTGTTGTTCAGTTTCATCTTTCTCTCTTTGTCTCTTAAGTGTGGGAGTATTTTTTGACAGATGTAACAATATGGTGCTCTTTATGCTATGCACGTAAGACATGGCTTATTACTGTAGTGCAACTGCTATGTACAGACACTTGAAGCAAACATCCTGGGGCGTTTTGTTTTTTCTTTTTACATTTGTGCAACTCAGCAAGACGTCATCCTGTTTACCTTTTATTCCCACCCAAGCTTTTGCTATTATTTATTTAGCTATTATTATTATAGAACTACGAGTCAGAAGTGATTTTTCATAAAAATCTGCACAATAAAACGAGCAATTCATTTTAACAGCTCCAAGTCGAAACAGTTTGACATTATGCTGAATCAACTTCAGTGTGGGAACTGTGTAATAAGCACAGAACATATTGACAGAAAATTAAGTAACAAATCATAAATGAAGCAATCTTTTCTTCAGTGGCAGAAGAATCATCTGAGTTTATCGAACTGTCAGGATTGCATTTATGTGACATTTACAAAATGTCTTTCCACTTGCAGATGGCCTACATGCTCTGGCTTTCTCCATCAGTTCCTTGACCTTGCTTGGGATGCTTGCAGTGATCACTTACACAGTGAGTTGAGAGTGCTATGTTTTATCATGACACATTATTGGCATTAGATCTGCATGTGACTTAAATATTATGCATGCATTTCATTGGAATTGTTTTGCGGAATTATCTTTATCTCAGACAACACGCAGAATTTGGAAAACAGAAGTTTTTATCAACAAAAATACAAAGTAACGACAGAGGCCATGGCTGGATTCAGATGCCCTTGAAGAAAACACTTGATGGAGAAACCTTAACTACGAACTCTGCTAAGAAACCTCATAGTTCTGTACTGACGAACGGAGAAATTTCGACTTACAGACAAAAGTGTTACTGAGCAACTACTATAAGGGCAATAATCAAATCTATGTGCCAGAATAAATGCTTGCTTATATGACAAAATAAGTCAAATCCAGGACCAGGACCTAAATACAATGCCTAGCAACTGACATCATTATCATCATCACAAGGGACATAGTAACTGCATAGCAACTGATAACATCATTGCCAGGGACAAATACAGGACAGGACCATAGCAACTGCATTGTAACTGACATCATCATCATCATCGCAAGGGACAAATACAGGACCATAACAACACAATGACCCCATGACGCAACCGAAAACAGTCACATATGACCAGTGAGGAACGGACCAGAGTCCCCTCACAGTGTCCCGTCTGCTCTGCGGTCCAATTTCTGCACATCACGTGATGTTGTTATCACCATTCCGACAACTTTGCCACAGCTTTTGTTAATCCTGTCCATTTCTTCTAGTTATCATGATGAATATTCTGTGAAAGTTGTGGTACAGCTCTCAGTTTGGGAGTAATGCAATAGTGCTGGGGGAAAACCAAAATGGGGGAAAATACTTGGGCATCACCCCAAGCAGTGAAAGTAAAAGTGACAGCCAACCTCAATCTATCCAATTTCTGTTGAGCCCAGAGTCCCATTTGACAAATTACACAACAATTGAATGTGGAGCTCCTACTGAATAATACACAACCTAGTAAGTTGTAGAACCAATCTTCCTTTAGCATCACTAATCCAGCTCAACTGGGGTTTTTACCCACTGTTCTCACACTTTTCAATAGAATGGCTAATGATCAAGTACATTTGAAGGCTAGAGCTGTGCGTCGATTTGCACTGCTCCTCTATTGCAATTGACTTTTCCAATTACATGATGTAAAAAGCTTCTTCTTTTTTTCTTCTTCAAATCGGCGCCGTTTTTGACTACAGTGTCAAGTGGAAATAGCACTACATGCTTCATATTGTTGATATTGTACGTAACAATTAAGCCACGGTGCTATATGTTTCATTATTTTATCACTTCATTCAAATCCTGCCTTCACTGACTTTAGCTTACTCTCTGCCATATTTTTAACTGGTCCTCCTATATATAATTACCATGCAGTTTAATGATATTATGATAGACATTGCAAACAAAGCCCGTAGCGTGTGAAGGTCTGAATTCACCATTAGGTAGCAAATGTAATCTCAATTATTTTTTTTCCCTAAATTTCCATCCCTCCAGCCATCGACACTAGCATATAAAGTCTCTCTGTGACTTCATTAAAAAATCTTTTCATTTTAGCATATAGATGTATGGTTCAACTGGCTCACCTGTGACCTTCCTCTTACTCTGTAATTTCTGGCCTACGTATGCAAATGCTAACCTCAAATTTTGAGGATGAAGGCCTGTTGATCTAATAACAGACTGTGACATTGACCTGCATGTAGTAGGTGAGGTCACATAATGAATAAGACCAATGTCATAGTTTTACTCCTACATGTTAGAATCCAATTTCTTGCGCTCAATACTGTATCTCTGATTTAAAAATACTATACAATGCAAAATGTTATAATCCAATTGACAAGTGTAGCAATCTTCCAGTATGTTAAAGCATGGAGGTACACTGTTAAATATAAAGATTCATAAACAAAGGTTTACAGGATTAAAGTACACCTCTTAAAGTGAGATTATGGTGGGACCAATTGTCAAAGTAGTGTACTGAAGCAATTACATGACATTTTGGGAAATACTTTTAAGCTTCTTGTCAAAAGCTTACAGACTTTGCCCGCTACTATTCACGAGGTGTCAGGTAAGACGCTCCAAAGTTAATTATGTAAGTGTCAGGGAAGAGGCTTAATTATTTTGCTGCCGATCGACTGCCATGTTCACACGTAATAAGTGTATTCATTTGTTCTGCTTTGCAGTCCTCAAAAGGAGATTAGCAAAAAGTTTCTCTAAGATTTGTTCAAAGATTACAGAAACACAGTACAGTAGGTGATTTATAAATGTCTTTACCGTTATCTTAATCGACAGTCTGTCAACTTCCCAAATATGTCTGGGTTTTGATAAACGTGTTTGATAGCAATGAAAGATAAACTTTTACAATGGACTTACTGAAAACATGTAACATACTATGTGCTAAAGGTTATTTATGTTAGAATTTTCTGTATTAAAATGTCATTAGCTTGGTTAATTCACATCTTTCTAATGCACCTGCATCCTGAGCAGTTTTAATTAGCTTGGTTGTGCTTGATTGGCCTCTTTATCAAAGGATACTGAGAATGTAGGGGGCTTCCTCCTGTTTGGCCATACTACTGTAAGCAGATAAACAAAGCCGAGGCTTGTGAAGGACGTCTGTGTCTACCTAGTTCCTCCCCTTCCAACTCAACAGAGTCACTCTCAATGATTTCAGCCAGTTACTTAGCCCGAATCCAACCCCACGCAAACACATTCCCCACCATGCTCGAAGCTATTTCAGGTTTAAAATAACTAATGAGCAAGCACGATTATATGTGAACTACAAATGTAGACTCCAGCAGAGGGACACCTTTTCCCGCTTTTATATTTCTCTCATGTTGTTGCACATGAGGGGAAGGGAAATGTTTCTCCGGGGATCTTGGACAGGTTTTCCTTTTATGAGAGTATTTGATATTCTGGACATGCTCCGGCCTTAAGAGCTCCATGATTCATTGCAGGAGGCGACATTCGCCCGTAGCGCAGATCCACAGTCGAGACTAATAATAGGCTAGCCTTTCTTAGTATCCCATGCGACACTTACAACGCTTCATAACATGCAGAAACTATTAAAAGTTGTTTTAAAAATACAGCCTGACTTTTGGAAAGTGTAGGAAAGAGGGCAGCATGTTTGTCAGGGCTGAAAGATTCGTAGCACAGACCATGTCCTTTTGTTTTATTACGAGCCCATAAATGACTCTCTCTGCTAGGTTTGTAAAAGCGAGACATGACAGGGTGAGTAAGAGTGCATCGACTTGCCTCTGTTCTATTCATTTGTATTGATCGCTGTGTTGTCAGGTTTTAGAGGTGCCCCTCATTTTAAATTAAAGTTCAAACATCCCTCCAGGAGATTAAAGCCCAAATGTCAAAGATTTAAAAGCACCTTTTGAATTTTTGTGCAAATAGTCTCTATAGCCTTTAGACTACTTTCCTTATTTTTCTATTTATATGTGTTTACGTGTTTGTTTCGATGTGTTCCATCCTGCATGATTTAAACTAATGAAGTATATAAAATTCCACTTCATGTCATTCATCATTCATGGTACCTTGATACACCTGCCTGTATCCTATTTTCCCAGTAAAACCCTTAAAAAAATGCACCACATTCTAGATAGAGGCTATAGTGCTGTCACATGGGGGCACTGTTAAGCTGTACATTGCAGCATGGTGATTTTAAACAGCACAAAATGGTTGCAGCAAATGTACCAGTAGTTTTGAGAACTATACATTCTCTCATTCTAATCTTCCTCAACCAAAGATGACAACGGCTGTAAGGCCAGGGGGGTCGCCAAATGATTATACTTTACTCACTGTGTGCATGGTTGCTTACCTTCCTCTTTTTTTTTTTTTTAATAAGCACGGGGTGGGCATGTGTAGGTGGATGCATGTGCCATATGCAACAACCCAGCATGACAATAATGTGTGATTTAAGATGGAAGCTTTGCTTTTTTTCTCCAGGCATACGGTATGTCTGTCATGCCTTTGAATCTGATAAAAGGCACACGCAGTGTAGCGTATGAACGCCTGGCGAACACAGAGGACATTGATGATGTCGAGCACCAGATTGAGAAGCTGAAATCCAAGGTATGACACAAACATGCATCATGTTATTGCTCATGATCAATATATTTAGTTCATTATTAGAAAGTATGATTGAGACTGTCAAATGTGTTGATTTAAAAAAAAAAACATGTTGATTATTGTAGTTATAGTTTGTACTGGTGTAGAACTGAACTAAACTGTTAGAACTAGTGTGTACTTCATCATACTAGAACATCTAATATGTAGCATTGCAGTTGTACTCCTTGTAGAATTTTTGCCATAATTACAAAAGGTAGTTTGCTTGTCAGCAACAGAACAACATATCTAGAGTGAAGCATGGTGACAGCATCATGCTTTGGAGCTGTTCTTTTCGCTGGAAATGGGGACTTAGTCAATGCGTAAGGAAGTTGGAATAGCTCCAAATAGTAGTCAGTGTTAGAACAAATCAGATTTCTGCCAGAATACACAAAAAAAAAGACAGGAAAAGCACACTAGAACTGCAAAACTTTATTTGAGGTTAATTATCAGGGACACTTAATAGGCAGGGGTGTGCTAATTTAACATGAGTTTGAATGTGTTTAGTTAGTTCAGAATACAGCCACATCCTAGTAATAAGCAGTTGTGCACACTTATGTAACCACTAACCACATTATGTCAGTTGTGTATTTTTTTCCTTCCCACTCAAAAAGATGCTATTTAGTTTGAAATTCTTTTGCATTTTTTGTAACACAAATAAATTGTATTTAAACAGGGATTTAAAAAACTTAATTTCCACTATCTTACTTAAGTGTTGCAGTATTTAAATGTCATATGGACACATTCATTCACACATTAATTTTTCTTTCAATTAAAGTAAAAAAAAAAAAAAAAAAGACTGGAAAGTGAATTGATAGATTGAAAGTTGATTTAAAACTTTCGAGCCATTTTTTTCATTGTCTTATTTCTTATTTTTTCTGATTCAAACTTACTATAATATTGTAATTTTACCTCCCAAAAAAGAAAAATGTATGAAAAGTTAGCATTTTTATTACACTGACTTAACCCCAGGTTTTCTCCTCAGTGTCGAGATGGACGCCCCTTGTCATCACGTGACCGACACAACCTGCAGGAACTGGAAGGGAAGCTGCAGGTCCTACAACGGAGGGGCAGGCACCTGGAAATCGCAGAGAGGAACTGCTGCAACAAAATGGGCAGTGCTCTCAGACCTTTTAAGGTATGGCTCATTTTTAGAATGAATTACCCGTATCAAATTCAAAGTGTGTCCCCATATGAACTGTTTTGTAATAAAAATAAAAAATAAAAAAAGAAAGGAAAAAAAGATGAATATTTCCTGAGCTAATGTTCATTATGATTGATTGGGATGTGCAGCAACATTTCTAATTTCCTCCCTTGGAAGTTGGTTCGTAATATTTTGTTTTGCTAGAACATACCTAATATAAATCTGCCATGTCAGCATGCTCCAGAGTGGACTGCTCTAGATTCCCTTTTAGCTACACTGTATTTGTCTTAAAGAAAAATTCACATTTTTCAGGTATTATCTTTTGGTTCCCTGTGGTGCCTTTGTTTACTTTCTTCCATGTTTATCTGTTATGCAAAGAAATAGCAGGATTAATCTATGATAGCAAACTGACCCTGATGTATTTAAATCCCACTCACAAACTGCAACTACATAACAGATGCACTTAAAAAACTGATCTATACAGATTGACTATACTATCCATCACCTGTCAGGCTGTCACACACGTCTAGTGTGGGCTACATGATGGGGAAACACTTTTGTCAGACCTCTTGCCAATGGGGTATATGCTACGGAAGAGGCGGGACTGTTTTTGCACATCAGTTTGGTTCCGGATCGGTTTGCGACGTGTGGGCTGCGTCAAAATACTTGTGCTTCCGACTTTGTGCCCGTCGGTTGCGCGTTCGCAACCCGGACTGGAACCAAACTGATGTGTAAAATCACGTCCCGCCTCTTCCATAGCATATACCCCATAGCTATGGAGTAGAATTCAAGAGGGCATGTCTTACATCTGTAGCTCCTAACTTAAGTGTCAAACAATTACTCACACCTGCTGCACCTGCTGCACAACCAATACTTGTAAAACAAAGTGGCAAAAAGCCATGGATTTGCACACTCCAAGACACTCAACAAACACACACACACACACACACACACCCCCACACCCCCACACACACACACACACACACTTGACAGATACTTCAACATTGACAGAAGATCTTAGTAGTATATAATCATGGCCTTATTCATACAAGTCAACTCAAGCCTTCATGTCAGTGTCAATACAATTAGATTTCCATTCCATCCATTTCAATCCATGATGGTGTTTATGTCATACATATATAATTACTATTAGGTACTGTTGTAAAAGAATATGTATATGGCCGGTTGGATATTAAAGTATCAAGCTAGTGCAAGCTTAAGAGCTGGAAACGTATTTATAGGGTATATGCTACGGAAGAGGCGGGACGTGATTTTGCACATCAGTTTGGTTCTGGTCCAAGTTGCGAACGCGCAAACGAGGGCACAAAGTCGGAAGCACAAGTATTTTGACGCAGCAAACACGTCACAAACCGAACCGGAACCAAACTGATGTGCAAAAACAGTCCCGCCTCTTCCGTGGCATATACCCCATTGTGCATGTGAAGCGAAAGCTGGTGGATCACTCATGCCTTGTTACTGGCAGAGGATGTTTGTTATTGATGTGTATGGTTGTCATAGTATGGGGTATATGCCACGGAAGAGGCGGGACGTGATTTTGCACATCAGTTTATTTCCGGTCCGGCTTGCGAATGCACAACCCAGGGGTGCAAAGTCGGAAGCACAAGCATTTTTGACGCAGCTTACACGTTGCAAACCGGAACCAAACCAAACCGAACCGGAAACAAACTGTTGTGCCATAAAACAGTCCCGCCTCTTCCGTGGCATATACCCCATTGAAGTCAAAATGTGGGTATTGTGACAACACTGACACAGGACTTTATGCCGATGTCAGTCCAAGTGCAAAGAGCGCCTTCGGTCACAGGGCTAGAATGGCCATAACGCAAAAACAGCAACCCTCTGTGCTATCGTTTAACACTTTTTAAAAAAAAGCTCGAGTATGAAAATCATTGCAATTTAAACATGATTACACTTAGTGAAAATCAAGTAGCAAAGGGTCTACACCCTCAATGAATACGACGAGTAAGAGTAAGTATCATGATTTAAGACGGGTGGGCAATTCCGCTCCTGGAGGACCAGAGTCCTGCAGGTTTTAGATGTTTCTCTCCTCCAACACACCTGATTTCAACGATTGTTAGTGTACTCATAAGTGCACAACTTATGATTGACACCTTGTCGTCACACCGTCTGTCTCTTATTGGTTGTTTTTCCTTGGCCACTGTGGTTTCATAAAAAACAAAAAACAAAAATACTTCCAAGTACAGGATGGCGATAAAGTGGGTAGATTTTTATTCTTTTTTTTAAATACATGTTTCTTTGTGTACTACTTTTGGGTTATATTGACAGTTGTAACAAAATTTCATACTCCCTCTAAGCGCTAATATATAGGTGGGCCCACAAAACTGAAATAACACAAAATCTCATAATGATTGTTAGTTGTTTTTAATTTATTTTTATTTTATTTTATTTTTTCCCCTCACCCACTTTCAGTTTTTGAAGCACTCTCCTGCTGAGTGGTGACCAGCTGGCCAGTTGGCAGTCAGAAACCAAAAATAAGGCTTTTTTTTTTTTTTTTTTTTTTTAAACAATCGACCCACACTTCAGTAAATGAAGTATTGTTTAAATTGCACTCCATACGTTGGCTTAACTGTAGCCCAATTATTTCCTATTCCGGTCAGGCACACCATTTTTTTTCAATATGAAATGTCCCTCAAGCATTTCATAAGCTTTATTGCTTTTTTGGCTGCCGCTAACCTAGCAAGCTTGAAGCTCGATGCTCGTGTCTGGGCTGCACCGTTGCTTCCCTTTGTCACCTTTGGCATGATTGCCAAACTGGAGGGCCTAGCCATATGGTCTTGCCTTCACATAAGACATGACAGATTTATATGGGGCAGTCCATGCTTTTCAAAGCAACAGAATTGGCACATTATGTTAAATTGATGTTGTTATCACTCTCCAGTATTTTAACACATTGTTTTATATACATGTATTATGTTTTTGTGCAGATTATTCTGGGCATTTTCTTTATCCTGGTTGCTCTGCTGTTCTCTGTTGCTCTGTTTATTTCAAAGTAAGTCGTTTTTTTTTTTTACGTGACATGAATCTGTCTTGACCTTAAAATGACCCTTAAAAAAGTACAACTTTTGCATTTAATGGTGCACAAAACAGTACTTGCTTGCTGTTGTTGTTTTTATTTATTTATTTTTTTTCTGTTTCAGTCTGGATAAAGCTCTTCACTCGGCTGGCATCAGCTCCGGCTTTGTAATCTTTGGCACCAATCTAACCAATCCTTTGAATGAACTTCTATTAGCCTTACAACCTGTAAGTATCCATGCATGTCATTTGTGCAATAGGTGATTTCCTCAGTTAAGATGTGTTCAACTATATATTTTACTGTTACCGTCAGTTACATATGGTGCCCAATTTTCATTGTTCATAAACTAACTGTTTGATATTATTGTGGTGGTCTGAAAGTACTATCCTTTATATGTGAAAGATATATGTATTCCCTGATCTTGGTCTTGCAGGTATTTCCATTGGATTACATCCTGATTACAGTCATCACGATGTATTTTGTTCTCACATCCATGGCGGGTATTCGCAATATGGGCATCTGGTTCTTTTGGATAAGGGTAAACACAGACGCCGGCTCTATATTTGATTTGATTTTTTATATATTGATGTGAAATGTATCTTTGCCTTTGCAGCTGTACAAAATTCGACCTAAAAGAACCCGTCCCCAGGCGCTCCTCTTTCTCTGCATGATTTTGCTTTTGATTGTTCTCCATACCAGCTACATGATCTACAGTCTTGCTCCTCAGTACGTCATGTACGGCAGCCAGAAATATCTCATAGAGGTGAGGGAAACTGTTTGTGTAGCTTCATCCCACTTATTTCTTCGTGCTCGGCCTCCCCGATGAGGCTTTGATGATGGGTCCAGCTAGGTCGATGTGCGGTCTCCACAGAGACCGTTTGTAGTTTTTGTTGGATTGTACACCATGAAGAAGGTCTGTTTACCTTTCAGATGATTTGTGTGGGTGTGTATGTATGCTTCATGCTGTGTCTATACCTCAAGTAAAAAGTTTTAACATCCTTACTTTCCCCCTCAATAGGAGAAAATAGTTAGTTTTTTTAAGTCACAGAGAATATGGATTCTTTCATTATTATTGCTGATGTCTGTCTTAATTAGGGAGAGAGCAGTTATCTGCCAGGTCGATTACTATCTCCAATATTCAGCATTTTATAAACTCAACTCAACTGAATATCGACATCAGTCTTCAAAAAAAAAAAAAAAAAAATATATATATATATATATATAATGGCCAATAATAATGTTGTTAACTTCAGTCAATTATTTATTTAAAATTTGAATTAACTTTATAAGATGCTATCAACCCTGGAAACTCCCTGGACCTTCTTTTTTTTTTTTTTTTTTTTTTTTTTTTCTCTCTCTCTCTCTCAATTAAAACCAAAGGTAGTGAAAGTTTAACATTTAATATATTTTGAAATTTGGAAAAAGTATTTACTGGCACTATTTAGTTGTTAGGATTGACTAAGATTATATATATAAAAAAACATTTTACGAATCTGAAATGTTCAAAAAACACATTTTAAGACATTTCAACAATAATTGTTAATAGTAGGAGTTTGTAAAATTATTATTTACCCCAATATTTTCACTTTTAGTGAAAGTGAATATCGGCTCCAAATATCGGTTATAGGCCTCCTTGATAACTAATAATCGGTATCATTGGCTCTGAAAAAAACAACATATCGCTCCTGACGCTCCATCTCTAGTCGTAATTGAAACATTCTGGTAAACTCATGTTATAAACTATAAAAGACACTTACATTGCTCAAGTCTAGAAAGGAGTGAAGGTTAAAAAGCTTCCATCTCGAACTTATGTTCAATTTGCACCTGGGTGTATTTCTATTTTATATTGTTGTAAAACATATTTGCCAGTGAATCTCCATCTCCACGACTTTCAGAGAGCTTTCTGTTACTTGGAAAAAAAATTTGGGATTGAATTGTTTTTTTCTCCTGGTTATTTCCTAGTTTTATAAAAAATTCGGGATTGAATTGTTTTTTTTCTCCTGGTTATTTCCTAGTTTTATAAATGTAGTAGTATAGATTTTTCCTGTTTTTGAATGGTTCTACTTTCATGTGTCAGCCTCAGACACTGCTAAGATTTGTGTATTTTGTGTGCGTGTGTGTGTATGTGTGTTTATTATTTTGTATTTATTTATTTATTTATTTTTTTTATCTCAAGAGTCCTTCATCAGGCCTTACGTCGGGGAACACTTCATTCAGCACCACCAGGGTCTGTGATGCCAACGCGCCCGAGGGTGAGTGTGTCATCTTTGCTTGTAAGGTAGCGGCGGTCTAATAGCGAGATGCTGCAGGATCCTGCTGTACATTATCAAAGATTCATTTCTCACAAGTTGAGTGTAAGAGAGCAAGGCCAGTGTACAACAGAGCCATTTCATGTAGAACACTGTTCAGCTATCTTTATCGCCATCCATTATTTATTAAGGAGAATAATAACAAGGACAAGCATTTACTAATGCGGTTTGTAACCTCTTGCTGTCACCATGCCAACACTTATTGCAGCACATCAGTCACATATACAGGAAACTGTATATCTTAGTAAAGAGCTTTAAAACATTTGTTGTTTTGTTAGTTTGTGAATACACTAACTTCTTGCTCTCTATCACTCATTTGCATTGACACGCATGTGAACTTAAGTGACATTCCATTTTTAATCTGTTTGGTTTAATATCCACAACAAACTCTTTCATCAATGTCTTTATTTTTTTCCCAGTTGCAATTGACCTTCACCTTAAAAGATGTTGCATGTTATGTACTTGTTTTTCAAGGAAAACAAAAGTCAGTCATTACCTCGGCTGTAGCACGACTTCTATCAATGAAAGGGACGTTATGATTTGTTTGCACTAATCTGCCATTTATTTGCATAGATTTTGCTCCCTTTTGTAAGTTAAAGCAATCATGTTCCACATTGAAGCAAATAAGCCTTGCCCAAATACATTATCTCATCTGGCGCCGTCAAATAAACAACAAAGCTGACGTCCATGTTGACTCACTGTGTACTTCAAAGTCCTCAACAGTGCTTGTTATTCAGCAAGTTGCACGACACTAGGACAGCATTAAACACATGCGAGATACCCCACTGCATATCTACAGGTTCCTCCAGTCTGAAAAGAAAATATGTCATTAAAGCGATAGATTGTACGAAGTCTCTTAGATAAAGGCGAAGCACAGAGAGACACACGTTCACGGCTTCATTGCTTCTGTCTTATTGAAGTCACAATTCCTTCTAGCTGCTGTATAAGCTTCCCAGTTCGTTTATCTTGACACGTACACAACAGATGACAATATATTTTTTTATATTTTGTAGTCTTTTTTTTTTTTTTAAACAGTGTATTGGGCCCATGGTGTATGACAGTGATTTTTTTTTTGTTAAGGGCCTAAAAAAGAATCTTCTTTTTATTTTTTTTTCTCATTGAAATCTTTTCGCTCTTTTTTTCTTAGAAACAATTGTATAATTATAGTTTCCTATAAAACACAAACTAACAACATATTGTCTATTTTGGTATCGTTACAATTGATGTGTGCACCCATAACGTAGTAAATAGGGCCGGGTGATTATGGACAAAATATTACCGTATTTTTTTTGGAGCGTATGACTTGCGACAGTTAAAAAATGCATCAAAAAACATGGAAGTAGCTCCGGAGCATAAATTACATATTTATTGGAAATTTATTTTTCAAAAACCAAGATCAAGAAGAGTAGAGCTCGGACTGGCACTCATTGTCCCCATTCCCTAATCGTTTTGACGGCAGTACAGTGACCAAATTGTGTTTGGATTCGGAACCTCCACTTTTATGGAAAAGTTTTTCTTTTTACCGTAACTTTAAAATGATTACCTTAACTAGAATTCTGCATCACATTCTGGCCAAAGGTATAATCCTGGTTGATTATTGTGCCTTTTGGTGCTGTAAATAGTAAATCCTTGTTGTGGATGTCACATGCTAAAGTAGCGAGTTAGCTAGGGAGATGGTCCCTTCGTTTGTTGCTGTGAAAAGCTGCAGCAAACTAACAGCATACATTACACATTAGATGCCAGGACTACTCTACTTTTTCCGCTTTCTTTTCTGTATTTGGCAAATGCGTTTGGTGCATTAGCACCACCTTCTGAAATGGAGTGCGTGTGACCGTATTTAACAATTTATTATTATGATTCAACTTTAAAATGAGCAATCCCGAAAGATGGTGGACTGAAAAAGTGGCAATCAGAGTGCCAACTTCAAAGTGTTCAGATTCTCTACAATCTGGGAACTGCTTTACTATGCTGTTAGTCATTTTTTATATATTTTTTCTCTATTCTCAAAAACTCCCTTTTCTTGGCTTTCACCTGCATTTTTTGGATTATGGAGTTGTTGGCGTTTGTCATTAGTGTAGTGTTGGAAAAGCACAAGCACGCCAAAGTCAGCAGGGTATATTGTCAACCGACAACTGGAGCCGCACTGAGTTTTGATGCTGCATTAAATGAAGATTACCGGACATTAATTTTACCTCCTCCCCTGGTAGGAAGCATCAGTGGCATCACATACTTTTAAGGAAAAAATAAAATCTGAATATTAGCACACCAATTTCCCGGTGTACAAGATTATAGTTGTTGATCCACAGTTGTGAACACGAATGATGGCTCCCTCAGCCAAGAAATTATCTGTCCTCACTGTTGTTTGTTGTCATCACTTTAACGCCTCCATCATGACATCAGCGACCCCCATTAGCGGTCGCATTGGCTCCATTTGGCAAACTAAACAGTGAGACTCTTTTCTTTTGTCATAATATCCAAAGGATTGATTATTTCTTATTCTTTGAGGTGACCACATATTGTTAAAATTGTTTGCTTTGGAAACATTTGTACGGAAAAGTTTTTTTTTTTGTGTGTGTGTGTTATATTTTTTAAAACACATCCTTTCCCTATTACTTGTCTGTTTCCTAGCAACTTAACGTTTGCTACCACATTCTTAAAAGATCTTTGGGTGAAAGCTGATTGTAAATTTCTGTCGTCTTGAAGGAAACTGGTAAAAGAGAGACTCTTATAGCACCAGCAGAAAATAATAGTCTTTTTGTGTTCAAATAAGGCTCAACACATCGTTCTTCATTTTTAACAGACATTTAATGTTGTCTACATGTCCTTAAATGTTCAAACATGACACCAACAGTCATCAGAACTTAAAAAAAATTGATAGATACTTACCTGCTTACTTTATTGTCAGATACAGAATCCAAAATTAGCTTTCAACACAATTAGCACATAAAATAAGGAGAATTCACATGAAACAGTTGAGTAAATAGCAAAATATTGTCAATAAATATCAAAAGGATAGCGGTCCCATAATCTTCTCCAAAAAAAAAAAAATAATAATCGGAATGGAGCATGTGCACATTGTGCAGAAGGCAAATGAATTCCTCGTTCAATCGAGATATTCCAAATGCATTTATTACAAAAATTCCAGTTACAAAAGGGGTAACCCAGGGCTCTTTTTCAGGTTTTTAAAAGTATCTGCCCGCGTTTACGTGGCCTTACAAATCCTGAATTTTAATATTCAGGTTTTTAAAAGCGATATCGCCTGCATGTAAACATACTCATTATTTGCACCGTTGACTATTTTCAGGAAATGAAAACCTGTAATTGCATCCCATCACTGTTATTGCTTGGACAGACTACAATTTGACCCTGAGATCATGAAAAATGTTTTATTCAACATTTGCAGCTGCCTATTTTTTTAAATAGACGGATGCCTCATCTGACATCTCTCTTTCCTTAAAAACATTGTTTATTAAAAGAGTTTATTACATCTTAGATATTGTTTTGATTAAAATTTTCAGACTTTAAAACTGAGAAGGTAGTTGGGTATACAATATGACACCATTCAGTATAAAATAATGCAGGGATAGAACTTTGAAGTCCTCGTATTTGAGCAACGAGATGGAATTTGTACATAATGCTCGCCAAGATGTGGCGAGTCAAGGTGAAATTACCTGTAATCACAAGCTGCCCCGTGCTCATCTCCGAGTGCGCTAATGATTTCAAGGTGAGGCGGGTCAGCGGTGTACATCCTAATACATTCCGGCAGGCCGCTGTTGTGAACCATCTGTAGGTCCCACTCGGAGCAGTGCGAGTTCAGCTGAGCAGCTGGGGAGCTGCAGATGGGCGAAGTCATTCAGATGAATAGAAACGAGCTTTCTCAGGGGCGTGATGACGTTAAAGCTGATTGTTGTCATTTCTTCACATCATTCAGCTTTAGATTTGAAACCTAAATGTCATCAGTATACAACAAAACTAAGGAGTTTTTTAACCAATACTTTGGGATGGGACTGTGAGTGTAAATCATAAGCAATGAATCACTATTTTTAACTTTTAGTATCAAGTGCAGTCTTGCTGCTTTGGATGTGAGTTTACTTGATATAGCTTTTGGTCTATATTCTTATGTTCTTTCGTTGTTGTCTACTCCTTGTGAAATAAGATATAATCCTTTGCTTTTCATTGAGCTCAAGTTTTGTGTGACATGTTACCGCTCATGTGAAGTCATGCCCCATGGATGTTCAAATTGAAGTTTTATCTGACTTGAGAGGCGTATTTTTCCAGGAAACTTTGGTGGAATTCTTAATGCTGTGATCATAGGAGAGCGTTCAACTTTCGAGGTAGTGCTCTAGTCAACTTTCATGAATAAATGATGAGGCGCTCTGAGTTATTCTGGCGGCGTCTCATAGCTCAGTCAGGGTCTCATTGTGCTGTTCATGGGGTTCAAGTAGTGTGAGGAGCTGTGTACCAATGTCACACAGAAGCCGAGTTAGTGCTAATGCTCCAGATGGCTCTCGAGCATGCTCAGGACAGCTCGGCACCACAAGAAATTCTGCTCAAAATGTATGTTTGGTTTTTCAATGAGCAAGTCCTTTTCATCTTTTATGAACTAGAGATCTGATTTCTGCTTTTGATACGTGGAACATGACATCACGATTTGTTTTTCACATGTTGCCAAGGGACATTCATACGCAGAATGGGAGAGTGACTCATTTGGAGAAGGATCAATAGCAGTATCAGTTTCAAAGGGAAGTCAACCGATTTTTTTTTTTTTTTTTTACAATAATATGTTCTATGCAGCCCCAATAGTCTAAATATGGTATTCTGGTTAATATTGTGTTAGTGCAGTGTTTCTCAATTCTGGTCTTCAGGCAGCTGATTCCAATGACAGCTCATCAGCCAGCTCTGGAGAAGCCTGATAACGATCCTCACCTGCGTTGCAATTGGGAGACATGGCAAACAGGCTGGCTAGGGGGGCCTGAGGACCGGAATTGAGAAACACTGTTAGTGGAATATGATTTAATCATCAAAATTCAGCCATTTTTATCCATCTCAGGAGGTGTTTCTCAGGTCTCAGTTAACAGCCAATCACAGCACAGCTTCAGAAAACAGGTGAGCACTGATTGGTTGTTGCCTGAGCCCTGAGCTACTGTGATGTCATCTTCAGCTGACAGCAAGTGGCAAAATGGCCGCCCCGTGAGATAGATAAAAACGGATGGATTTTGTTGCTCAACTCATATTCCAAAAATGTAATATTAATCAGAATGCCATGTTTAGACTAGTGAAGTCGCATATAACATATTATTGTCAAGAAATGTTTAGGGTTGACTTCCACTTTAAAAAAGCTACGTATAAAGAAAAGAGCAGCCCAGTTATGATAGATTGTACCCAGTCAATTACACTGAAGAATTGACAGTAAAATTTACAGTAAATAACTGGCAAAAAAAAAAAAAAGTTGCCAGCTAAAGCAATTCTGTACAGTGAAGGCTACTATCATGCTCTCTATAGCAACATATCCATTTTATCAATGTATCAGAAGTTCTATATATCATCTCATCTACAATAATATACAATTCTAAATCTATAGCAGTGATTTGTGATTGGGCGTCTTTCTTTTCTTTTTTTCTTTTTAATTTCATGATATATGGTATGCCTTAAATGTCATTTATAATGGTCGTTGGGGGGGAGTTATAAAAGGTCTTGATTTGGTGAATTCTGCAGAAACAATCTTAATAGTCCAAGAGCAGCGGTACCATCAGAAAATGGAAGGTAACATTTCTAACTCACAGCCTATGCCGAACCATGCTTTTTTTTTTTACATTTTCAGTGCATAACTTCTCTGCATACTCGTGCAGTCCAAAATCCCATTCACATTGACAGTGACATGATTTTGCTCTTTTCCAAGGCCTGCTTGTCTTTTTTTACTTACACGAACAGAACAGGCTCTTTCTGAGTAGTGATGTCGTGTAGTATTTTTCGCACTTGTACTATCCAAAACATAATGTGATATCACCGTTTACACTTGTGGATGTTTTCATAGACCTCCTCACGAGTTAAGATTGCTGTAAAAAAGTTATTCAGTCATAGTTCAGAGACAACATCTATTTCTCTGTTAATTCTTTTCATTTTCCAACTGATTCCATACGATGATTGTACTTAAAATTCACTTGTTTTGGAAGCATATCTGTGACTGTCGTACAAATGTCATCAATAACTACTTGGTGTTTCATTTGTTTCTCAGACCAGTGCATTATCACCAGGTCATATCTTTTCCTCCACAAATTTTGGTTCTTCAGTACCATCTACTACTTTGGAAACTGGGCATTTATTGGGGTAAGTTGTTCATTTGAATCAATGAGGCGCACTTAAGCCAGCAATTTATAATGTGTGTTTTCAATTTTCTTCCTTAGGCTTTCCTCATCGGCCTGGTGGTGTCATGCTGCCGAGGGAAGAAGTCTGTGATTGAAGGCGAGGTGGAGGCCGATGACTCAGACGTCAGCGATGATGAATATGTGCACTGAGGTTCAATACGCACGCACCCTCGAATCAGCACATCCAGCCATAACTTAAGGGGACTACAAAGTACAATTTGGCAAGTCATTCATTTGCTTCCATTTGATTTTACTGCTTTGAAGGAGGTCTGCTCCCGGACAACGGGACTGACGAGGTTAGAATTCCAAGAACGTCCTCCAAGGCAACACAAAGCCAAGCGTAGAAATGAAGACAAATTGTGCATTGACATTTACTGATGATTTTTTAGAGCAGGGCTGACCAAACTTTTTCAGACCCAAAATTGAATTCCTTCTCAGTATCCAAATGGACAAATGATAAATATGAGAATTTATTAAAACAAATCCAAACCATATGCTCTAAAATTCCTTTTAGATGACTTTTGTGCTATTTACTGTATGAAACTCAATTGACTTTTTGTTTTGTTTTGTGTATGTCTATCATTGAAATGAAATGCTGTATATTGCTATTTAATTTCCTGCTTGTTGCCATCAAAAATCTTATTTAATCTCTTGAAATGGTATGTGTTACTAAACATGTCTAACTGACCATCATGTTCTTGTGAAAAGGGTTTCAAAGGCTTTTCATGTATTATGAGGATATGGGGGAGGAAATACAGTAAATAATCAGTCTTATGAGAACCACTCACATTTTCTGAAGTGCTTGTGACAGGCATTTTTTAAAATTTTCATTTTATCGTTTTTCCACTTCAAAGTAAATGCATCTCGCTGATATAAAGATGCATTCACTAATTGATTAGCACTATGGGTCTAATTTTTGGTGCCTCATGAATGTATATCAATGTGATGGGCACAAACACTGGTCTGACGCTGAATTAAGATAATTTGAGACATTTTTTTTTTCTTTTGCAAAATCGACTGCTGTGATGTGTCCTACCAAGTAACATGATGTCTCCAGTATATTGAATGGTACTTGTATTTCAACAAATAAATAACTTCAAATATGTCCGTTGTTGTTATTGGAATACTCCAGCAACATTTTTCCCAACATTTATTCAAAAAGGCACCAACTATACCTTGAAAAATCTCAACAGTACACCAGCAAACATGAATGGTAAGTGGACTGCTTTTTTTATATAGCGCTTTATCATGTCATCAAAAGTATTCTCAATAATTGAAATAATGATTCTGTCTCAAACTACGCATTGTACATTCTACTATCTATGTAATGGAAGAGCACGTTATTTTTCTGCATGCCATTATATGTCACTGGGATAAAAAAAAAAAAAAAAATGAGTAAACAATTTCAGCTCTGGTCCAAAAGGAATTACTGCTCGAGTGATTCTTGATTGACAGTTTCAAGTGGTATGGTGAACATCTCATTAGGTGTACCTGACCTATTCTTAATTCCAAATCTCATGTGGGAGAAATTAAGAAGTGTTCTTCAAAAATCCTTATTTTGCCCCTTGATGTGGATATGTATCAAACGAAAGTGACAGTTAAATACAGCCATCCTTGGATTAGTGTTACGCACTCAGCCTTTGCCTGGGGTGGATTTGCATGAAATTTGCTGGGCTTGTTCAATTAGTGTTTGTGGCATACGCACCTTGTCACCGAGTATTGTGTGAGGCCGCGTTTGAGCTTGCTTATTATGCGATATGCCGCCCCCACGTTGCTTGCTAATAAACGAAATAAGCCGTGAGCAAAAAAAAAAAAGAAAACTTAAAGTAGAGATGTGACAGATCAGTTCTTGTTTAATCTTTTCCTTCCTTCCTACGTCATGTTTTAGGCAAATTCCTGCTGGGATAAAAGGGTGAAACACTTTTTAATTAAAAAACAAACAAAAAAAAAGTCACAAACTACCAGACGAGTGTGTAACCCTGTAATGTTGTCTGCGGCAACACAAGCATCACGATGGAAGACTGGTTTGTACATACTCTAAATTTCATGTATACAAATTCCTGTCTTACCCATTTAGTGTGAAAATAAACAACCAAAAGTGTGAAAATACCCAATTAAATTGTATATTTACAAAAATGTGTCTGTGAGCATGTCCCTCTGGACATCATAATTCACAATCTTCATTATCATAATTCTAATTGTCAAACGGGGTAGCATTTAGCATTAAATAATTCAGGGGTCAGCAGCCTTTTCTGTCAAGAGTCATTTGAGGCCACATTAATAACAAAAAATCTGTCTGGAGCCGCAAAACATTTGAACATTGTGATGAAGGAAAGTGTGTTAGAGTTCGTTTGATGGACTGGCGGCCCAAGAGCTAATTAGAGCTACACCATAACAGAAAAAAATATGCAGCATCCACCACGTAGATTCATTTTCTACCTTTCAGCTTCTGTTTTATTATTTATTTATTTTCCATGCTTCGTTTCTCATACATTTTTCGATTTTCTGTCTTTCTGTCAAATTTCTCACATTTTTGGCAATTTTGGACATATGGAAATTGCCTCTCTTCCTTTTTTTTGACATTTTATGCCTTTTTTTGTGTGGATTTTTTTGCATTTTTTCCCCTGTCTCATACTACCAATTTCTGGCATTTTGTGGACATTTGATGCTAATTTTAAGGATTTCCTTTTTTTGGTTTTATACATTTTATGGCTACTTTTTGAACATTTTCTTTGCTGACTTCTTAAATCATTTTTTTTTTTTTATTTGTGGATATTTTCAGGATTTTTTTTTCATTTTATAGTTACTTTTTAAACATTCTTTTCTGCCTTTATTTAATTCTCTGACATTTTTGGCAATTTCATGGACATTTAATGGTAATTTTCTGCTTTTCGTCTTCTATTTTGGACATTTTAGGATTACTTTTTTTTTGGACATTTTTAGGTCATTTAAAAAAACAACTCATTTACCTTTTCGTCTGTCTTTTTCTGACAACGTAAAATTTGTGACTGAATTTTTTTTTTTTTTTGTATTATTCGTTATTTCTAATCTAAATAATTAATTTAAAGAATACGTTATACAAAAAGAAAAAAAAATAATTTTTACATTTTTTTTTTTTTTAGATCCACAGGAGAGGGACTAAAGAGCCACAGGTTGCAAACCCCTGAACTAATGTAATAACACCAGTTACCAGATTGATAAGTGCTTAAATTTGTTATAAATAGTTTGTGGTGGTAACTTACTGTATATTAAATTTTCAGTGAAATTGTGGTCTCTGCTGGTTTTTAATTTTGTAAATCTTGTCACCCTAGGAATACAACCTGTCTCATTTGTGAACATGTTGGCCTACCACACAAATGTATTTTGAATTTTGTTGTTGTAATTGTGTCACATTTCCGCGCAGTAGACTTTGATGTGGCGGCCGTAGCCCGCCCGCAACTTGTCCGCAGGTTTGAACTCTCCTCACAGGCCCCTTTGATGAAGCAACACTGCCTCAACGGTGCCTGTGGGAGAAGAGTGACGCATGAGGGATCAATGTGATTGTTTCATTCACACTTTGTGGGGCCTCTCTGTGTTCAAGCATCCTGAGGGGGGTTGCCAATCACTCCTCGGGGGGGCTGTCAGCATCCACAGCTCTATTTAGCAACACGCAAACGACACGGGCCAGCGTGCGGTCTCAAGGGCACGCCACCTTAAGTCAGCACTATGATCATCTCTACAATCAGTTTGTTGCCCACTAAACTTTGAAACTGCCGTGTACATAGTTAGGATTGTTTGGCAACTATGGAGGACCAAAACTGCCCAAATGAAAACTAAATGAATAAAAGTGAAAATAAAAATGGATAGAAAAAAATAATTGAAAAAAAATAAATACAAAAAATATAAATGAAAAAAAAAATAAAAAATAAAATATATATATATATATATATATATATATATATATATATATCGACCGATACCATACCGATACTTCCGTTTTTTTTTTTTTTCCTCAACATGAAAAAGCTGTCCTGCCATTGGTTCAGAGCATTCAAGGGCCAATAGAATATCTTAGATCGGCATGCAGCGAACATGTCATATATCAGTGAATGTTGTGCTCGAGCAACTCACAAGATGCTGCATCCAAAGTCCTATAATAGCATTGGAATTAATGGTATCGGCATGTTACTTGTTAGTACTCACCAATACCGATACCACTGTTTTTATGCAGTATCGGCACCTCTGCCGAATCTCAGTTGTTATTTTTATATTTATTTTTACTTTTATTTATTCATTTAGGGATATATATTATATATTTGTATTTCCATTCTATTTATTTTTTGTATTTAATTTTTGAATTATATTTTTATATCTGTTGTAATTTTCACTTCTGTTTATTTATTTAGTCATTTATTTTTAATTTTGGCATTTTTGGTCCTCCATAGACAACAGTTACTAGAAACTAGACTAAGTACAATTTCTGGAGAAATTGTGTTGGAATGCTGAAAGCTAAATGCTAATAGCTGAATTCTCATGAAGTAAATTGAAAGATTTGAAAGACGTTTTAATTGAAGTTGAAACATAAATGAATCAAAAGAACACTTGAACTGCAATCTGTCTAAGGTGTGATTTAATCATTCCAGAGAAATTATAACCCATTTCCTGATCTGATAGTCAGTTCGTATCAAACCATCGAATGTACTAAAACGTGGTCCAAGCGGGGTTTGAAACCAGGTTCTCCGTGGGGAGGCAATCGCTCTAAGGACTGAGCTAATATGCCTTGTTCAAATTTATGGCTAATGGCTTATGTACTTTTAAAAACAGCCATCTGATGAAAGTCAATGTGCATTTACTCATTTCAGTGACATTTAGTGCATTTCTTGATATGATATTCAGTTGGTATACATTTATATCACTAAGCATAATTGCCATGGATATATTTGCAATGTACAGTTGGAGGTGGGATTCGAACCCGGGACCTTCTGGTTCCTGGACAATGCACTTAACCAAGTATCCACTGAGCAGTATCAGAGAGCTGGTAATGTTGAGCAGCTGTATATATGGAAGTAGGCGTGGAAAGTGGGACTTAGAAAAAGTTCAATGTCAATGATATTTAACGTTAAATTGTGCGAGTACTGTAAGTTATGTGGAATCATATATATAGCCCGGAAGGTGTGAATTTTTTAAGCAAGTTGAAGTTTGAATGGTGTAAATTGGAAGTATTATGTGGGAGTTGTTTCTCGGCAAAAAAAGTGAGGAGAATAAAAAATTGAATAACATTTGTAGGATGCTTTCAGCATTCCCACAATTATGCAGGTGCAGTGATGCGTGTATACATAACTCCTCAAAACTTTCTTTCTACATTTTCTGACATTAAATTAGTATGAAAGGAAGTCCCTGATGTCTAGTTTGAGACCTTCAGACAGTTCATGTGATGACAAGTGAACATTGTTGATCATAAAAGACGTCATTCCGCTCCTTATGTTGCATCTTCTTCTTGGTCCTCACTCACGCAACACAGATTATTTTTCCTTTTTTTGTTGTTGCTGCAGTGCACGCAGAAGGCCGCCCACCCGCACACAAAACTGATAACCTCTTCCCGTTCGTGCTCCGTCTCACCCGTGCGTTAAAAGTTTAAATGGGGAACCTTGTGGTGATAAAGAAGCCCACTCACCTTCTGAATGTGTTCCACTCCAAATGGAAATAAAACATCCGATGGAGGGATGAACTTATTAAACACATCAGTAAACTTTACAGTACAAACTATCAACAGGAAGGAGTGACAGTAAACTGAGGTGGACGTCAAACTGACTTGAATACTAATCGTTTGGGTCACAGGTGTCAAATTCAAGGCCCGGGGACGAAATTTGGCCCACTATGTCATTTTATGTGGACCGCAAAAGCAAATTAAAAAAATAAATAAATGTAGATTTAACTTAAAAAAAAAGTGTGATTTAAATGAATTATTTAGATTAGAAAAAAAATTAATTAATTATTTGAAAAAAAATGTCAAGAGTCCAAAATTTAAAGTTGTCAGAAAGAGACAAAAATGAAAATAAAGGTTTTCTTAAAAATTACCTAAAATGTCCAAAAAAGTGATCAGAAACTTCCATGCTTGTGAAAATATCTACCAAAAATACAAATTCATCCAAAACAACAGTGAAAGAACTCCAAGCAAACAAGAAAGTGGACACCACGTCTGAATCAGTACGAACATATTTCCTCTTTTATTTACATTCCTTTTCAAATGTTAACATTTTCGCTATAACTTTTGATCAGGTTGGCATTATTTAGTTTTCTCCTCATTAAAATAAATTGGCACAATTAAAACATATGTAGACAAAAGTTTATTTACACCATACAACATTTTGTTTTTTGTTTTTTTTAAATATTTTATACAGGGCTGCAGATGGGAGAGCTTGCCGGGGATCCTTCAAGCGGGTTCCGCAGTATTAAAGTTGTGAAATATATTATTTATATAAAAGTGAGTATTATCTTTATTGCATTGAAAGCAATGAAGAATGTAGCCGGACAAACATTCATTTTAATATGACACAAAAGATACTCTTTGCCTCCCATGTTTCATACTAGAAAGTAAAAAGTGTCGCAATGGCCAAACGGACTGTTATAAACGTTTTAAAAACCTGCATAAATATTTACATTGTGCTCCTGGGCCTAGTAGCAACTAGACCCAATGAAGCTGGGACCGCATGGCATGTCGTTTGCTCTGTGAGGTTTCTTCTTAACATTGTATTTTTATTTTTTATTTTTTCCCCCTTTCTCGCCAATTCATTGAAAAGATAATTTGAAACACGTGATGGTAGATATTGTACACCAGGCTGCCCCGCACTAAGTACACTAGTGAGAATACAAAAAAGTAACACTGATGGTTTTTCTTATCCCTTTTTTACCCCCAATGTTCCTCTCTCTCTTCCTCTCTCATCAGTCTTATATTGGCACATAAAGTCCCTGCCATGCTCCGATTATCCCGACATGAATGCCAAGGCTGTTAGAAAAGTCTGTTGCTTTATTCAGTGCAAAATACATCACTTCTTCTTCCTCGTCTTCATTTTCTTCTTCTTCAGCTTTAGACCTCTGTTTGGAAATCCCCCTCCTGGACATCCAAGGGGAGGTTGACACACTTTTCCCACTCGGCGGGCGTCATTTCCAGTGAGTCCTTGGCGCTAGAGTCTAGTACATTCATAGTGGCGTAATTCTGGTACTCGCACGCCGGGTTGTAGCTCTCCCACGGGTTCTTGTTTGGCATTGCTTTGTCCTGTGAACACGGCCACGTTAGTCAGCGCCACATTCTTATCACATGGAGTTTTATAGCCACGATACTACAGTGATCCCCCCTAATAGCGTAAATGATCCCCCCCTAGTAGCGCAAATGCGTTCCATATCCATCTGCATTGGTGAAAATCTCGATATAGAGGCACTTACTCTACGATTTGGTTGATTCTCCTTAGTCTAGTGTGCTGCAATAGACGAGTCATTAAACTAGAGTATATACAATGGATATAAGTCTACATAGCTCCAGTTCAAATGATAGAAACATGAGACCAAGATAAGTCATTTCAAAATGTTCTCACCAATATTGTGACCTATAGCCTGTACAACTCAAAATGAAATATTTTCAAGAGGGGAAATAATGGTTGCAAAAGTGTGCACACCCTCCTTACAACTGTCAATGTGGCTGTTCAAAATTAGGCAATCACAACTGCATTATCTCATATATTTTCTCTTCCCGTCTCAAAAATATTGTGCACTCTAAAAAAAAAAAAAGAAGTTGGGTCACCAATCACTCAAACTCGGTGAAAAAGGGACCAACCCAATATCCTGGGTTCTATGTTTAAAAGCAAACTTGGGTGAAAACTGAGTCAACTGAAAAACCAACCCAATATTGGAGGATTGTTTGGGACAGACCTAAATTTTGGGTTATTCATTTAAATTAAAAAGTTTGGGGAATTTTGTGTGCAATCTAGAGACAGTTGGGTTACAAATAACCCAATTCGGGTTAAAAAAAAAATAAAAAATACTACTTGGGTCTGTTTGACCCACATTTTTTGGTTATGTACAACCAAAAAAAACAAAACGGGTTGTTTTGTATAAAACAACCCCTTTCTTTTTGGTCACTTATATAAATGTCCTAGGAGTAAGTCAAATAATTGACCCAAGTAGTGGACTGGGCAAGTTTTTGACCCAAATTGGATATTTTTGACCCAACTGTATTTTGAGCATGTTAATCATTTTGACAACCAAAAACAACAACATTTTTTGGTTGCCTTTAACAAAACAACCCAACTTTTTGCTTGCTTTCTGTGTGATTTACTTAACCCATTATTTAACCCAACTATCTGGTTGAAATGATTAACCCAGAAAGTTGGGTCTGTCCCAAACAACCCCTCCACCCGAAAAACAAACAAACAAACAAACAAACAAACAAACGTTTTTTTCAGTTGACAAAAAACAAATGTTTTTTTCAGTTGACCCAACTTTGGTTTTAGATATAGAACCCAGGACATTGGCTTAACCCATTATTCATTAAACTATTTTTAAACCAACTTTTTTTTGGTTTAAATGATTAACCCAAAAAGTTGGGTCGGTCCCAAACAACCATCCAATTAAAAAAAAAAAAAAAGTTTTTTTTTTTCCATTTGACTCAACTTTGACCTACGTTTGGTTTTAAATATAGAACCCAGGACGTTGGGTTAACCCGTTATTCATTAAACCCAACTTTATTGGTTTAAATGATTAACCCAAAAAATTGGGTTGGTGGACCCTTTTTGACTCAATGCAGGTTATAAGGAGTGCAGATTATAAAGGTTACATTATTGATGGAAAAAGTTTTGAAATGATTTATCTAGTTGTACTTATTATTTATATATATATATATATATATATATAAAAAACTGGCATATGAACAGGGGTGTGTAGACTTTTAAAATCCACTGTATGCTCTATATGTGAGTCATTTGTCTTGGTGCACTCGCAGTGACGGCCCCTGTTGCAAATAGGAAGGAGGTGCTGCTCGCAGGTAGGGAATATGAAATAAAAAGTCATTTCTGAGAGAAATGCCGCAGTAGATTCATTGGTAGTGGATGGGGAAGTTGGGGAAAAAAGGAGGGAGGTGGGCTTGTGTGCTGATCTTCTATAGGTTTGTGTTTGCACTACTAAGAAGGATAGGGAGTTGTGATCAGATTAATAAGATGTGGCCTCATGAAAAGGCTCTATGTAAATCTAAATTATTATAGATCATGATTGTTATTATTGTTATAGATTATTATTTAGAAAAAGTCACATTAAATTAAGCTGTAAAGGTTAATAAGTATGTTAGGTTCGTCCTGCATTTTCAGCCATAACACAAATATCCCAACATTTTTGTGAGTGGTGTATAAGTCATAGCCCTGCAAAGTCTATTTAGAAGCCCACACAATCTTCTATTTAATGGTCTATGCACCTCGGATGTTGTATTTTTGATTTAGCGCTGCGTCTTTGTTGACGTGTGTGTATATCAATTGCCTTGCTGTTACTTAGACGTCTGGCTCGCACTGACAGACTATATCAGACCGTGCAATATGAATCTGATTCAAATCAGATTTTTATCCATGTATATTAGAAGCTTTATTCGGAGGTTTATGATTATGGTAAAGTGGTGCCATTCATTCTGCCTGTAAAAGCTTTCCGCATTTTTCCAAGTCACTGAGTTTATATAGGTACGCTGACGGAAGTATGAACAGCTTTTCAAAATGACGAAACTGAAGTTTCATGATCACCAGAATGTGCCTTAGGTAGTCTGTCATTAATCGATTCTAGCACATTTGTCAGAATTACAAGAAATATTTGTGAAGTACGGGGCACACTAAGCCTACCTTCGCGATGACCTATTCTTATACATATAACTGCTTTATTGTGCGCCATTTATAACTTCACATCCGTGTATGTCAGGACTGTCTTAAACTGAGGACCCTTTTTACTACATAAAATAATGTAAAATTATAGAAACACACACTACCCTTCAAAGTTTGGGGTCACTTATATAAATGTCCCTTTATTAGTTGTATTTTTAAAATAAAAGCACACGTGTATAAAGCCTACTTTTTAAAACTTTGGGATCACTTGGAAATATCCTTACACACTGAAGATGACGTTTAATTCATCAGAAATAGCAGTTGTTGACATAAAAACGAAGTAAAAAAAGGGTTGAGAAACACTGGTTAAGACATTTGTAATCTGCAGAGTGTCAGAATCATTGTTTCCAGTGCATTACAAATTAAATTAATGTATACATAATGAATAATTTGGGCCCCAATACCT
This sequence comes from Festucalex cinctus, assembly GCF_051991245.1. Classification (NCBI taxonomy): domain Eukaryota; kingdom Metazoa; phylum Chordata; class Actinopteri; order Syngnathiformes; family Syngnathidae; genus Festucalex; species Festucalex cinctus. Next base: position 17,477,206 of record NC_135424.1, read on the forward strand.
ATCCCTGAGGGACACCGCAAGTAATATTCAAGAATGATGAGCAGTGATTGCCAATCAGAACAAATTGCTTGCACATATCTAAATAACTTTTAATGTTGCAAAAAAATAAAAAATAAAATAAAAATCAGGATTTTCGAAGTGACCTCCAAACTTTGAAACAGTATTCAATGTATGTTTATATTTGCCAGTGATATCATCCAAATTAGATTTAAGTTTTCCAAAGACCAAATGTCACTGTGGTTTATTGTATTTGTTAAGACCTTTGAACAAACTTTGAGGATTTTAAGTAAAGTGATTATTTTCTGAAACTAATTCGCAGACCCTGCGTTGAAAAAGCCATCTGACAAGAATTGCGTACATCACACCACACATCATTCATCTAAGGATTTCAAGCTGAGTGAGCGAGCGCACACGCTTACACTGTACATCCCTCTGGCTCGATAGCTTCTGTGCAAAAGGCAAAGGCGGATTAATGTCAGATCGCCTGTTACAGCTCTCATGCGGCTATTTTGTCGGCTCTCGGTGTCAAAGAGGCAACTGACATGACAAATATCTCGAGTGGGTCACATGGGAGAAATAAAATGGGAATTATGTCATCGTGTAAAATAAATGCAGCCTTAGAAGAACAGCACACTTCAGGTCAGGTCGGGATGCTGATAGATTAAATAATCTGCCATGCATTTATGGTTAAAAAAAAAAAAAAAAGATGGCATTGCTAAGTAGATAAACGTGTATGTAAATCAAAGTGCATTCATGGCCTTGCATTGAAATGGATGCACTCTCGATAGCAGCTACATTAGCAAACATCTTTCTTCCCTCTGGCCTGGTGGAGAAAATGCATCTTTTCTTAAAAAAAAATAAAATTGGAGGAGGGGGTGGCGTGGCAGGCTCTCACCCGAATAACCCCTCCTGCACCCCATGGCCAGCTGCTGCCATTGTATAAATGAACAACCTGTTCTACGTAACCCCTCATTAGCACAATCACACTCATGTAGCCTGTGCTGCACATCTAAATAAGCTACAGCTGGATTTGAATGTAGCTGAGATCCAACCCCCCCGCCCCCGCTGGTTTCCTGTTACTCACCATGCTCCCCATATTTGGTATGTCTCGAAATCGGTCCAGGGTTTGAAATTTCTGATTCAGTTCCTGGAACAGCTCCATGTGTCTTTTCCTGGTGTGCATGACTTTCTGCAATGGCAAGGGTTTTTGCTTTGGTATTGACAGCCAATAATGCAAATGCATCTTCTCTCCACCCACTCGCACTCTGATCAATGTGTTAGTGTCAAAGTAGTTTGCTTGTAGGCCAGCTTTCAAACAGATCTGCTCGGGTCTGCATATATATATACAGTACCGCCAAAATAAAGGAAACATTGGGATGATTTGTGTAGAAGTACTTCATTCAAAATGGCAGGAGTAACCGAATCTAACTTAATTCTTTTGTGACAAATTGCCTCATTTAACGTTTTGTTGGCGTAAGAGGAACCCTTATAATCCAATCTTGGCCCAGGGCTTCCATTTAAAGGGGTTGCTGTGAGTCTACTTTAAAATGAAAATGCTCCCCATGCCAGAAACACTGCCAGAAGCTTTCATTCTGTTTCCTTTACTTTGAAAGGGTGCACTATATATTTATATATATGCAGTAAAACCTGATTTGGCAATGCAAAGGAATGCGAAAACCTGCCAAAAGAGGGGTGGAATTTGCACGGCAAGACTAGTGGTTCAAATCAGACATGAAATGTGCAAATGGCTTTAAAAGCATATCATTTAAAAAATCAGCGCAGGGGCGATGGATGGAGGAAGATGGAGGACAAAATGTTGATGAGAGCGCTCGTCCTGTTTGTCAGTTGACAGCCTTGCTTTTACCTTAACTGCATAGCGTAGTGATAAATCTTGTGAACTCCAATAAGCTTAAGAGGCCCAACAAGTTCGAGTAAATCAAATGACAAACACAAGGATGGCTTTACTCTGTAAAAAAAAAAAAAGAAAAACCCAAAAAAACAGGTAGATGCATGTCTTGAGGAAAGGAACGTGTTTTGACATACCTCAAAGTCCAGATCAGAATATCGGGATTTTCTTCTCTGTAAAAAAAAAAAAAAAAAGAAAAAAAATGCATATGAGGTTAAGATAAAGAAATATTATTTAATTACAGTGCCCCTCACAAAATGTTTTTTTTGCTACTTTTTTTTTTTTTATGTGTTGATGTCAGTCAATATGGAGTAATGGGAGACATATCTGCCATACATATTTACAAAACTCACTAAAACACCCTTTAGTTGAATTTTTTCTTTGTTTGATATTGTGGGAGACTATCTTTGTACAATGTTTTGCAGAATATGTATGAAGCAATACAACCTACTGTAATATGTCACTTGCTAATATGCTTTCTAATCAAGTGAGGTTGCATTAAGGCTGTTCATATTTTTATTTTATTTTTTTAATGAATGCCTTATTTCTGATAACAGAAATGCTAAGTTTAAATTGAAACATATATTTGTGTGTTTGAAATTGCCCCACAGAAAAAGTTTCTACATAAGTTTGCTGCAATGCACAATGCGAATTTAAGAAATAGGAACTGTAGAATGTATTTATTTATGTATTTATTTATTTATTTATTTATTCATTCATGTTAAAAGGAACAAATTGGTTGTGAATTGTTAAATAAAATATTTTATTTTTTTGACTTTAATTTTTTATTTATAACTTCTCTTTTATCAAGCAGGAATATATTTTTGTCCAAGTATTTATTATTTGATAGAATTTTCAGTAGGATACCGATACGCAAATAATAAAATATTCAATAGCTGCATCCACTCCTCCGTTATATTGTCATATTTTATTGTTTAATTAAAACCTTGTTTCAAATCACCGGGATTACCCCTAAAAAAAAAAAAGAAAGGAAAAAAACAAAACTTATCCTCAATATTACAAAGTTGCTCCTCAAATGACATCATTGCTTAGCAAATATGCTCCTCAAAAGAAAAAAAATTCAAGCCTTGTATAGTGTTTATTGTAATGCTGATTAATTTCTTGCTTATGTGATTGCATATTAAATTGCAATTGCAATTTTGACGGGGAAAAATTGCAATTTTATTATTATATGTTAACAATAGTTATTATGATTATCTATTTATGTATTTGTTTATTATTATTATTATTATTATTATTATTAATTTATTTTATCGTCCCACCCTATTCCATGTTCCTCAGTATTTCGAATGTACCTCTAAGGAGCTCATGGAGATGGTCGAGCCCGTCTCACTCCTCGAGAGGCCAGCGCTCTCCTCCATCTCCGCGAGGAAGTTCTTGACGGCCGTGCGGGGTTCAAAGGGCAAGTTCTGCATCTGCTCGGGGGCGCTGGGGTACTGCTGCTCCAGGTTGACGTTCATGTGGTCCACGCCCGACGGGCTGATGTTGAAGTCGGGGCTCATCTTGTAATGCATCAGCCTCTCGTGGGGCAGCGTATCCATGGTGATGTTCATCTTGGCGTCCTCCTTGAGGTGCGCCGGCAGGGTAGCCGAGCCCGAAAGCGCCGCCGAGGCGCGGGGCATGACGATGTAGTCCGTCTCCATCATCTGACCCTGCGGCGGGTGGCCCTCCATGTCGTGGGCGCCCACGTTCTGGTCACTCTGCCGCATGGCGTCGTCGGTGCACAGGTAAACGGTGCGGCGCAGGTCGGCATTGTTGTCGCCGAGCGACTGCTCCTTCAGCTCGCCCACCCCCATGGGCATGTGCAGCGCCGAAGGCTGCTGGATGATCACTTTGGAGATGATGTTGCCGGGCAGCGTCGAGTAGTTGAGGCCTTCGGGGGCCTTCTCGTCCTCCTCGTCGTTGAGGGATATGCGGGAAAGCGTGCCGGTGACGGTGGCGGCGCGACATGAGCCCATGTCCTTGTGGAGGGCTGCCAGGGGAGGAATCACATGTTGGAAATCAGTGACACATGTCTGGCATGGCGTGCATGTGATCATAATCGGGTAATTCCAGTCAATATCTTCCAATTTGGAAAGGAAGTGAGTAAAGCACACTGACAGGCAAAATAACAAAGACTGACCTTTATGACAGCTTATGCTTTTATCTGAGCAGAATGACACATTAAACAAACTGCTTCATTAAATTTTCAAAAGGTACCTGTCAAGCAATCAAGTGTTTTTTTTTTTTTTTTCGATTGTGTTCACCTAATAAGGGAGAATAAGAATTAAAGCTTGCTCTAAAAAAGGAACATGAGACAGCACAGCTTAAAGGAAATTAAGTACAATCCAAATCCACATTATTAGAGTTAAATGTAACAAAATAATTACTAAGGATGGGCGTGTACTGATACCAGGTATTGGTTTTGACCGATTTTTTCAATACTGCCGTTTTAAAATATGGGTCTTTAAAATGATCTGCCATGTTAAGAAAATCCTTTGGATGGATGGATGTTTTTTTTTTTTTTTTCTGAAAAAACCCCCCAAGTGTTTTAAAGTACTTCTAGTATTGGTACTTGCTATAGGTGACTATTCAAGTATTGGGTATCGGTCTGGGAAAAAAAAGACCATCCCTAATAAGCACAATAAATCATATTCTGATCTAACAGCTATAAGTGTCAGAATATGTTAACGAGATTTTTTTCATGTCACATTTATTATTATTAATTGCTGCCAAAGGCGTATTCTCTGGATCAAATCCAAACCAAACATGGCTTCTCACCCTGCATCCACATAGCAAGTTGACTTGAACAACCTTTAAGCTTGTTATGCCTTAAACACATTCCCATCAACGTTTACACTCGAGGCGACGGCGCAGAATGCGATTGGTGCGCTACCAATAAATGTAAAACTGTGAGCACGGAGAGCAATCTGTGAAATGCACTGCGGTTTTACTATCGTCTGATTCTGGTAATGATTTATTCATGACACCTGACTGCTTTTACTTTTATTTCTGTCAGGTAGGTGCACTTAAGTCTGACAGGACCGCACCGTGTTGAGGGATGTGGGCCAAAAGACTTTCTGAGAATTGTGAGTAAGCGTGAGTTTTACAATTGAGTTGGGCATAACCCTTTGCGATTTTTTTTTTTGGAACAATTCTTAAAGCATACTCTTGTCAGTGGCTCAAAAGTACAAAGTCTAAGGAAATATTACCTTTCCAGACCTAAATAGCATGAGCTCCTATTTGTGATGATGTCAAATATATTTATAGAAAGCCTAATGACAGTGCGCCATGCAGCACAAAGCGGCTGTTGTTGAAATGCACAGCAGTCTGTTTTCACTTAAAAACTCCATATAAAAGGAGTAGCCAACAGCTCTTTTTATAGTGTTTTGTTCTCAGATTAAAGTCAGTGCTTTGGTAACTGTGAAAAACTCCTGTGGGGATTGTTGGCTGTTATGCAACTGCAGCTATTTTTACTGTATAACCTCTTTTTGGGGTTTTTAGTTGCAACTTGCAAGGCGAGGAGATTGTTGGTACAGTGCTCAACATAAAGAAGTACACCCCAACAGATTTGTTAGAGAGAGCCCCCCCCCAAAACATTCTTTTCAGAATCAATATTCAATGGCATACTAAACTACAAAATACTCCCACAAATGTGGGTCAGTGTTTGCAAATGATATGCAATGTAATAATCTAACATAATATTTTTAAATGTCTCCATATATATATATATATATATATATATATATATATATATATATATATATATATATATATATATATATATATATATATATACAGTACCGCCAAAATAAAGGAAACAGTGGGAGTCACTTTGACCCAGGCTGTTTTATGTTCCAAAAGCGCCCTGATAATGAATTATACCTCATGATTAATAGTTTTCAATGCAAATTTATAAAAATGAGCCATTTTAAGTGTCTGTTGCTTAAGTTTCATTGCTAAAAATTGTAATAGTCTGTCAATGAAATGGTTTATACTTTTTTTTTTTTTTTTTTTTTTTTAACCATACTTTAACTCTTAAAATCGGTCAATTTGACCCATAAATTTGACACTCCAAAACCAACAATATAAATATTATTATAGCTTTAACCATTTTTATTGAACAAATGTCGAACAAAACTATTTCTTCAAGTGTGTTGATGTGTGAAGTTTATTCGCAAAAAATAAAAAAATAAAAAAATAAAATAAAATAATAATAATAATAATAATAATAATAACTATGTTGGCTCAATTTGACCTAGTATAGGATAAAAGCATCCAAAAGCATCCAGGGAAACATTCTTTTGCTGCGTATTAATTGTTATCATTGCAAATATGTCAAAATGAACCGTTGATCATATTATGGTAAAAGCTAAGCTGAATATGGGTCATTTTGACCCACAACATAACAGGAGGGTTAATTCACCAAAATTAAACTGCAGGTGAGTCTAACCATCATCAGCTTAACTTTTTAAAGGGAGTGTACTTTTTTTTTTTTTTTTTACATAATTGTGTATGTGCTCTTACCTGACCGGCAGGCAATGTCTACGTCCTTCTCGAAATCCGTCTGCAAACAAGTCACGTAATCGTGTGATCAAAAAGACATTTTTACATATAAACACCTCTTCGTATGATGCGTGTATGTCAAACCAAAACATTAATAAATCATTTTTTTAAAGGCATACGTTTCAACATAACATTTCTGGTGGATGATTTTCAAACCCTTATGAAGTGGCCGGTGAGTGCATGATGATGCAAATGGGAACGGGGAGGCATTTTGCACCTGCTGCAAATGACCATACTGAACTGAGAGATCCATACGCCACTCTGCTTTTGTGAAGACTATTTCCCTCAGATGGGTATTAGAATACTAATGGCAGATCATTTCTCCGACATGCCAGTGGTATCGTGGCGCTAGATGAAGAGACTGACATCCCAATTTCAAAGGTCGGGCCGAGAGCGATGCTCCATTATCCCAGTAGAGGAAATGAGAGAGATGCGTGCCTGATGGGGAAGGGGTCAGTAATTTCAATCAAACAGAAATAACGGGTTGAGCTTTAAGGGTCTAAGAGAAGCACTAATGTCATGTCGTATCTAATCTGGGTTAATTATGAGACAATAAAAAAACAATGCACTGCTAAATGATAGCAAATATTGTTGAACCTCTTAGGTAGATAACATCTTTTAAAGGGGGGGGGGGGTGCAGGTCGATTTTATTTCTAGAAACAATGTTTTGAAAAATAATATTTTTCAGTAACAATTCAACATTCTTAACAGTTATATACATTAAGTGTAAAAAGAAGGCAACAGCTAAAATATGAAGAACATAGGTGAGATTTTCAAGTTGCCTCACATGAAGACCTCCATTTATCGTTATTGACTTACCATCTTGTACTGAGCTAGATAGCCTAATTTGCATAAAGAGAACAAGCTGACTCAGCCAACTTATGTTGGCCCTGCTATATTGTACTGAGCAGCCAGGACAGAAGCACATTTATTGCTTTTTGAAATCTCAACAAATTCAATTTGAAGTTAAGTTTCAAGTGATGTCACACTTTGCCTCCTTGTTACCCTTCTGTGAAGGTGTTACAAAAGCCACATCAAAAGGGAAAACACTGTGTAGTTGACCTTTTAGAAGTTTCACAAAATTTGCTAAGGCTTCACAAGTATTGCTGTAGTCTTGCCTGACAACAACAGCAAAAGAAACTAGACAGTTGCAATTTCTGGAGAAATTGCATGTGAAGGCTGAAAGGCTCAATAAAAAAAATTGAAGCATTTCGAATAATTTGGAATGATTGCCAACCCTTGTGATAAATAAGTGATTTGCATGGATGGATGGATTTGGAATGATACTGACTGACATGGAATGAGCTGAATACGTTGAAGTTGGAATGGTTTTAATCTGTCAATATATGTGGAAACGCAAGGTGAATATTTAAATATTTCTAATTTGAGCCTTTCAGAAATGGTGAATTTTGTGAATGGGATCAAGAACTAAGATGGCTTGAATGATCTGCACACATTGAAGTTGGAATAGTTTGAATTGGCTCCTGAGTAATGTTGAGGGAGGAATGAATAAACATTAAGTATGTCCAAATAAGGCAGTTTTTGTGGATAAAAAAAATAAAATAAGTAATAATAAAATATTTATACATGTTGAAAATCAAAAGGGAAATTGAATAAGCAGAATGATTAAAATTTCAAATGCACATCAGAATCTGTTATTTTGAATGTGCAAATGAAAATGAACGTTAAAATTTCGGCCTAAATTTGAATGAACGGGTATTTTTTTTTAGGTGAGAAATGTTACATTATGGGAAAACCGTGAATTTTTAGAAAAGAAAAAGTAAAAGCCCCCTTGGCGTGAATTTTTGCAATATGTTGAAATTGGAATGATGTAAATTCCATGAATTATTTACAATGAGAAGCACGTCAAAAAAGTGGGAGGATTTTTTTTTTTTAAAAAGGAATAACTCAGTGTCCTATCGTACGGATCAGTTCTTTTAATACCCTTAACAACTTTTGACAATTGAAAAGCAGAACAAGCAAAAGTAGCATCCTAAACTGAATCAACCCCTGAGGCTTGGTGCAAATGAGACTATAGAAACATCAGTTCAGCTTAGGCTGTAATGATAAAAGCGGAGAAAACGCACTTACCATTATCTGAGCGTGGCCATTAGGAAAGCCCCCTGTTGCATCACCACTGATTGGATCTTGGCAGTTTCTGAGTCGACATCTGAATGCATCTTGGACCTAACAACAAGAATATATATTTTTTTTAATCATTTGGTCGACTTCTTGTCAATTCATTTCGATCAAATCAGGAAAAAACTCAAAATTGCGCTACCTCTTTCCGTAAAATACAATGCACCATCACTATTACAAAACCCTGCAGTGAGTCAAAGACTGCAAAGAGGATTTGAAAGAGGATGGAGCGCTTGTCCGTCATGGCGAGCACTGCGGACATCCAGGTCAAGGCCAGCAGAGGCAGGACGACGCAGGAGCTCCATAGGGACGCCCTGAGAAGAAATATGACATATTACTGCCTGGTATTAGTAGCACAACTAAGAGGTTTTTTTTTCTCTCTCTGCCGTGATCTGATTTATAGTGGTAACAGCAGTTGCCATGGCAGTGGCTCTGCATTAGCGAGGCGGACCTGCTGTATATGCAGCATTGTCTTATTGATTCACACTCACTTACATTGCATTGCTCGCAGTAGTCGCTGACAAAGCAGTCGTTGATACAACACCGCATTTGGCGCACTTGAGAGTCAACCCTGTGTGCGGCTCACTCATCTGTCTGTAGGGCAGAAGAGACAACGGCGTGACCAACAACGCTAACAAGCACAAACTGCGCATCGTTAAGTATTAGCAACGGCACACGCAGCCAAGCATGTGGGCGTAATATAGATTCATCTTGGACTTATTCTGCCAACAAAATATGCATTCATGTCGCTCCCGTAGGAAAGCTGACCTCTTCATGTCCTACGATTTGCTTTAGACAATATTTAAATAGTCTCCAATTTATGTTTAAAGCAATGTAAATATTGTTTTGTTTGCTCGACAAATCCTCCTCTAATTGTAAAATGCCAATTTACCTTCAAGGAACTGTCAAAAAATACAAATCTACAGCAGTAAACATGCGTTTGCTGACAGAAGTTAAATACATTATGGATGCATGAATAAACTATTGAACAGCTCAAGAATTGATTTTAATGCCACTGGCCAGCACTCTGCTTCAAAAGTAATGAGTAGACTGAAAACATTTTTCAGCATTTATTTCCATTTTGTTTGTATTGTTTTTGAATGAGTAAAAGTATTGGAACACGTGACTGAAAGTTGTGTTTTGTTGCCTAGGTAATGTCTAAGCACAATTTCATATTTGAATGAAAAGATAAGAGGTAAAGACTACATTTACACTCGTGATGTAATATTAACACTGAGGAGCTGGAATGTCATGACTTCAATTACCACTGTAACATTGATGTCACAAAAAGACTCAACAATCTACAGAAAGATTTCGTCTGCCAGTTTAAACACCATGCTGCTGCAATATAACGATTCAAAACACGTCTAAAAATAACAAAGTAGTTCTTCAAGAGAAAGAAGTAGAATATTTATAGACTCCCCAAGTCAAGTCTCCAGATCTAAACCCTATAGAAGATGCATTTCACCTGCTGCATCATTCAATTTCATTTTTTTTTTCTGGTTTAAAGGTTTTGATTGATTGATTTTGATCTCAAACACAATAAAAATGAACTGGCCTCACTGGTCCAATACTTATAATACAGGGTGACATTTTAAGGTAAATAAAATGAAGCAGAGGCATTGTCAGAAGCTAAAAACAGCAAAGTAAAACACAAACTAACCAATTGATACATAATTCTTTCACATATTGCTGATGTACAAAGTGCAGCAAAAGCAAGGCAAACAATTCCGAACGGTATTGTTAGCGGCAGAACAAGAGATCGAATTAGTTATTACTCATGCGGCATTGAAGTAATGAATAATAAAAGAAGAAAAATGAAGGTACTAACAAGGACGTGCTGTCATACCCTGCTCGATGCTTCATCTTCTTGTCCAGTATGCCGTCTCTGGACACTAATTTATTAAACACCAGAATACCGATCACCATGTTGACCTGGAAATGAAGGAGAGAGATGTTCAATAAATCAGACCAATGCAACAATTATTCTAAATTTCATGTTAAAAGCATGGTTTGCCGGGATGACATTTTCCATTAGTAGCCAATGATTGATGTCATTGTCCCATTTTTCTCCCCACCTCAATTTTGCGTGTGCGCACTGAGCTTCGACCTCTAGCTTCTGTTTTTTTCTTCTTCTTTTTTTTTTCTCGTTTTCCTCATATCTGTCACATTTCAGCCAGCGGATGAGCCATGCCGTGCACACTCAGTCCGGCACGGCAGCCTTAGGAAAAGATCTGCCTAATAAGAAACACTTTTCCTCTCAAAGGCACCTTCATCCAGCATTAGCTGCAACTTCACTGACAGAAAACTGGAGCAGCAGTGTGCAATTTTTAGGCTTTATGTAGTTGCCTTACAAATAAATTGAAGTGCTCCATGTTCATTTTAGGTTGGAGGCAAACGAAAACTAGAACAAAGATAAAGTAAATTCCGTGTCTCTGTCTGTCTTTGGCTCGGAAACTTTTGTAAAATATGACTTTATTACAAATTCCGCCGCTGAATGACATTCAGTATTCCAGTGGGATCTTCCTCTGACAGATTAAGAGCTTCAATATTTTTATTTTAATAACGGAAACATCTGTAACACATATTTTGTGTTTGCTCCAACAGGTTGATGCTCTATAACTAAAAACAATTTTTCCAAAGCTTTATTTTGTTGGTGTTTACTGTTTCTTACTATGGGGTATGTTCACTAATAATGTGCTGCGTCCGGTAATAGCGCGAAATATTGCACCACAACTGCACCCGCAGTCTGCGCCCAGTTACCCACCTATTCAGTAAGGATATTGCTCTAATCATATACCGGCGCAAACACGCCCACAAAACTGACAGCTTGGAGCAAATTTGCACCTGATTTACCACACATGGCAATGGATTTGCGCCAACAACATGGTTGTTATAGTAACAGTTGCGAGAAAGATGACATTATCAGAAAGCGAGGTTGTAAGCGTTTCTTGCGCCATTAAGCTGTACAGAGCAGAGAGGACGACAACGACGTCATTCATTCATAAAGTACAAATTATTGGCGCGATCGTTTTTTAAAACTATATTTTCAGAGGTTGGCGTGGGCGTACAGTTTGCATCTGGCACGTAAAAATGATCGTAAAATGCCTCCCTGCCATTGCCGATCAGCCCGGGTTACGTTATGTGTCCTAAAACAAACATAGAAAAATCTCTCTCTCCTCTCTGTGTGATCAGCCGTGCATGTTGTGCTGCAAATGGCATGCACTGCTGTCATTATCCCGGGATCGAGGTTGCGACGGGTTAATGCATGCTTTCCAAAAACGTTATTTGCGTCACGCAAACGCGGTGTGGCTATTTGCGCTGGCGTTAGTGAATTAGACGCTGTATATCATTGAGTCTCATTTGCATTGGGGTGGGCATATTTTGCGTCAAATGTATGCAAATTATCTAATTTACATATGTGCAAATAACTGGCGTACCGTGATGCAATCTGGTCAGCGGCGCATTAAGTGACGGATTTCCCCATCTGCGCGTGTTTAGTGAATTAGGCGCTCCCGGATTGCTCCATTTTTACCGGTTAGCGCGATGCAAAGGCGACACAAACCTTTAGTGAATAGGCCCCTAAGTTTTGTCTAACATCAAAATTTCCCATATATCCCATGTAGTCAAGAATTACATCTAATGATTGAGGCTTACCAAAACAACAGCAGCTGCAGGTCCAACAAAGGCATACAGGAGCCCCCCCTCCAAAGACAGCCAACAGCTGCAGAGAAAGCAGGGAGCAACAGTTTAACTTGCAGCCAGTGATTAACATCTGAGTTAATGGCATACAAAATAACATCCGCTTGTATTTTCCTCCCAATTGTCAGGGGAATAGGCTCCATATGCCGTAACTCTATTTGCAGATTTTCACACACTAAAGAGATTCTAAGCAGTGTTCATGCCATCGGTATCAAGCTGCGATACAACTCGAGAAATTGGGATCCTGCTGAGCAATCGCTAAATCGGATTGTGTTGGTGGGACGGTCTTTATGGCTCGATTTAGGATAAGTGAGCCACTGCAGAGGCACTTCATCATTACGCTTTAAGTGTTGCCATAGATGTCGCCTTACTGCACGCACAGTGAATATTCAACGGTAATAAAAAGACCAACTTACTATAAAGGTGTCCCATAGCCCTTTGTTTTGGTGAATCCCATTGATACAGCAACCACTAAAGCCGGTAATCCTTCAAGAGAAAACAATCGATAATTAGTCAAAACCTCTTTGTTACGCGGTAAAATTGAGAACCCTTGCTGCCTTTCTTCATTAGACGCGACATAATTACATGAGAATTATACAATGAAATACTTTGAATGTGTTTATAGCGTGCCATTTAAAGCTGCTGAAGAACTCAAAATCCCTTGTGATTTCTCATAATAGAAGTCCAGGAGGCTGTAAAGTTTTTAAATCAATGTACGGTTAAGAAAAAAATCAGTTCCTCTTCTCTGTGCTCAGAATATTAACGTTTTGGAAAACGCATGCAGGTGCGACTGATGTAATCAGTTTCCTGGAGGCAGGAGGCGCATGCGGCCCTCGTGGCCGTCCACGGTCTGCCTCTGTAGTGCTCGGAGCTAAAGTGTGCCGAGCGTTCACACGAGTCCCATTAATCGTCGACCGCAGTGTTTCATACAGGTGGATTTAAGAGACAACAAGTGATTTTTGGTGTGCATCTCTTTTGTAATGCATTTAAAAATTGTTCTGATTCCGAATATGACGATGATGTATATATCTCACCTTGAAAAATAATTGAGTCCAATAAAAAGTATGTTTTAACATCCAATCATCTGTTAAGGCATGTTTCTGACAAATCTAAATGAATAGCTACAGCTATGTTCAAGAAGCAGTGGCTGTGCAATGACTAAGAGATCCACGTTTGTTGCTAGGTAACAGGAAGAATGAACGTGGGCTCTTTCAAAAACATTTTTTCTTAAGGAGACATTTTCTGCTTGTCTGAAAGAAGGAACACTTTGAGCCAGGTTTCAGTTAAATTTTATTTTATTTTTTTGCAAAAATGAATATTTGAGGTTTGTTGGAATTTGATATGGACTCATTCACTCGCAGCCATTTTCCCCGTGGCTCCCGGCTGTTTTACTCCATTTTGACTGATTTTGCAAGGCCCAAAGAATATTGTGTTCTATTGCTATAAAAAATGGTACCTACCAAAGGAAGAAAAAGTATATTGATATCTTTTTCCGTTTTGCAGCAATTAGCATTAGAATATAGCTAAGTTTCATCATTATTCACATATGTTTAAAAACTGTGGGGAAAACAGCTTGTTACAACATGGCCCTGGTTGATCTCTTATACTCTCCTGCCACCTGCTGGCCGTTTTTGTAATAACTACCATTGCTTCAACCGTTCTCTTCAGTTCAGAGTCTGCATCAAAATCGTCTGTATGCGCTTGCATAAAAAACATGAAAAAAACAACAACGTATAAATCTATCTTTAGGGCACTGGTAAAATAGAACATATTTATAGTTTTGGGGAGCAAATGAGTTAAATTACGATTAATTAAATTAAAATTGATCGCACATTTTCTATCTGTTGTAAATGCATACTAAAATATTTGTTCATGTTTTTCATACTTTTGCCATTTAAGGCCTTAATTTTAACCAAATCCATTTAATGACTTTTAATGCTTTTTAATGACCCGCTAAATCCATGAATAAAAAAACGATCACATTGTCTGGCAACAAAGTTAAAAAAAAAAATATTGTATATATTTTGTAGAAGTGGTTACACAACAGTTCCATTTAAATCCTACAGCACTACCTCATAAAATCCATATCTGACGACTTATACAGAATGTATTACTACTTGTATATACTACTTGTAGTACACGCACAGAATCTCTACACTGTCCCTCCCATCCATCCCATAATTCAAGGTTGGTCCCTGTTGACTGGCGTGCAAAAGCATCAAAGCCTGATAGGATGACGATCTCGCCTCCTCATACAATTACTTTTACAAAATGCACCTTGAGTTGAAGGGCAGAAGATGTGAGCTGCCAATGAGAAATTCTGCCGCTTACTTACCCCAGCCGAGACAGAGAAAGCGCTTGCGGATGAGCCTGGTCCGGACCTTTCCTGTCACTGCCATGTAAGACTGCCAAGCCTCCGTGAGAACCCAGCAGAACGATGCCAAGAAGAAGAAGTGCAGAAGGGCTGTTGTCATAATGCAGACACCCTGGAATGGAAAGAGATACATTTCTTAAGACAGGCTTCGAAATTCTCATTGATTGGAAAACAGTGTTTTCAACGTGACCAAATATAAATCACAGCAGGTGATGTTTTGCTGCTACAAAGTAGAATCTGTTGGATACGCATCATCAGAGGCAGCGGTGACCATAAAGATCGGAGGCAGGCTGGCGGTCACAGCACGCCACGGTGTTGCATTCCTCTGCATTGACCCTCATTAGTATGCCGCGGATCCCACATGCAGGCACGTGAGCCAAGGTTAACTGTTGTACGCAGCACAAAGAAACCAAAACGCTTCTTAAATGACATGGAGCAGGGGATAGCATTCCAGCTCAATAATGGAATGGCGCTTTGCTGCGTCATTAGCTCGTCCATCTTTGTTCCACGGAGAGACGTCGCCAGCGGCAGATTGTTTAGGAGAGGATTAGAAATAAAGAGGTATCTTTAAGAGTCTTGTCAAGGCACACTGACACTGAGTGAGGATACTTAGCACTTTTTTTTTTATTTTTTTTATTTTTTTTATACAAGTATTGTCAGGCATTCGAGTATAGTGAGGTAAACACTGAAGTGTATCATCCCATCCCAGGGCATCCACGCAGTGATGTCCCCTGTAAGTCTCCATTGAGAAAACCACACTAAATCCACCCCCTGTTGTGCGCATGGGGCTCAAGCGAGAGAATAATCCCATATTACCGCATACCTGACAAGTGGGATGTTATTTGCTTAAACCCACAGGAGACATTAAGCACATAAAATGTGGATTGAGACATGACCAGAGAAGCTTTTATGTAGAGTGGGATCTCCCAGATGCAAGGCAAACGGGAAGCTGCACACTTTAATGTGAACTGTATTCTGCCTTTACAAAGATAAGTGCGGTTTTGACTGGCACATCATTGCCCTGCACTGCATTGTACGGACATTGTACCTTCACACTCCACAGACTTGAATTAATAATTCCTAAATAGTTAACCATTTTACATTGTGCCAGAGTTACTTAAATTAGTTACCTAGCTGTTTTTTGTTTTTTCAGTGTACACTTTAAGTTGCTCCGTTTGCTGAATAAACAGCTCCGCTCTGTTTCCTGGAAACAGGTCATCTGCATTATACTTGGTTTACTGTTCAGCCTATACCGTTCAACATCATCAGCTCATGCAGATGAATACTCATCATTATGCGCATTCTGAAAGCACCGGACGACTGTAGCCAGTCATACAAAAACAAACGAGGATGAAACCGGGAGTTCACACTGGCCTTTAGAAAAGCAAATGTCGGGAGCTCACTGTGTCGGTATCCATGGAAACAAAGAAAGTGAGGAAGGGACTACATTAAAATATCAGCGCTGATAAAACACCCATATGGGGAACAGTTAAAGCTGGTTCAATGGGAGCATATTCAGAACAGGACATGCATTTGAAGAATTAATTAGACAATAGAACAAAAGTCTCAATCATTTCAAGGCCATTGTATGATACAGTAGGTGGCATTCAGTGTAAGAAGGTAAAAGAGGATTCCAGTAATAGTGAAGCAAATAATACTCTTGAAGCATTAGAAATTGACTCTAATTGGATTAAACTCATGTTGACTTAGCGTTTCATGCTAAATCCCTCAGAGCACAAAACATTTTTATTTGCCAATCACTGAATTGTTTCATTATTTACTATTCATGCAGATTATGACAAAACCCCTTGCTAGCTGTAGGCTTGTTAACAACTGTTTAGACTACTACAAACAACAGAATCCTTATTATATGAATGAAATCGACTTACAGTATGATCTGCAACTTGTATACAACAAATTTGAGTCGGAAGGCTATGGAATAGCATTTAAACAATAGCACATGAGGGATTAAGAAGGATGTTGCTGTAGGGGCAGTTTTATCAGAAATGGAAAATGTTTCCTTTTGTAATTGTAGACCGGCCTGGAGAAGAGTGTTTTCCCAATCGTGTTTTTTCCCCCTTCTTTTCTTCTTTAGAACCCAAAAAGTGAAACATCTTATTAGATCAGTTATTCAAGCACAATTTGGACCTTCTGATAATTAGAGATTCAAGCCTTTAACAAGATGCCATCTTAATAATACTGCAATACCGAATCCTCTAATATCTATGTTTTAGTATTGACATAATGTAATGATAAAATTACTAACTAAAAGTCGTGAAACGACAGGTTGGCACACAGGGTAGTTCTTTGACATCCACCCACATATTACTTATTACAGTCTTACCTATTATATAATGTGGCAATTTGATAGAATCACCCCAAACTCCAAGATTGTCATTTCTATATATCGCAAGAGTGCCTATGTGTCTTGATTTGTCTTCTTTCCACAAAGCAAGACGAACACAGAGAGATGACAAAGGCAGAGCACAGGCAGGCAAAGGTGACTCACTGAATCTGCTGCTCCCGGGAGGACACCTCCACAGCTCAGAGATGATTTCTATTAGGCGACAAGCAACTCCGAATCCACAAACAATGGAGCCAATTATATGCTCTTCTTTCAAGAGTTTGAGTAACAACAAGTGAGGCAATGTCATGCAGCATAGCAATTAAACCCACACCAGGGCTACAATATGTTTTCACTGGCCTACCACTCCAACATGAGGTCTGATCAAACACGTGGAATATTTCTCAAATTTTACAACAACACGTGAGGGAATAAAACTGGAAAGAATGCAGTCATTTCCCTTCATACTTTCTCTTCAATAGCACTAAAGAAGACTGAAAAGAAGAATCCAGCTTGCCAATTATTGGTGGAGCACTTCTTGGTTCTTTGCAACCAATTAAGGCTTACCACGCAATTAACCCCAAAAAACATGGGGCAGAGTCTGCATTGTTTTACCTTTTTGAAGTTACTTTTGAATCTTATCGATTTGAGGCTTACATACAGGTCCCAGTAGTGACTTTGCTAAATTGTTTGACACCATTTGACTTCTCTGTGAGCAACATACAATATGACTGAACTAGGGCCTGTAGCTATCAAATATGTTTTGGTATTCGGATATACTACTCATAAAAATGTTCTTATCAGAAGCACAAGAGCCATTTGTCTGGCTAAAACAGCACATTTGAGTAAGTCTGGTTTGTTAAAAATGGATCAATATGAACTTATTCAGTCATTTTCGCCTATTAAACCGCCTTTGAAAAGAAGTCCAACAGACCTGGCAGCCTGTACCGGGCACTCGCTTAGAGGCTAGCTGCTAGCTACTAGCCGCTAACGCTTGGAACCCAATAATATACCAATACCAATAATACCAATAATGGCTTTCTTTGTTAAAACAACTATTTTATTTTACCTTACAGTCTCCCCCTACAGTGTTTCAGTCAAAACGAACTGGATTTATATACCATATTTTCCGCACTATAAGGCGCACCTAAGAGCCTTCAATTTTTCAAAAGCTGACCATGCACCTTATAATCCAGTGCGCCTTATATATGGATCAATATTGAGCCGCAACAGGTCTCGCAGTCAAGACGCTATCGGTGACCCTGCACGATCGGTGACGCGCATGCGCAGAAAATCCCGCCATCTTGGATCGCTAGCTAATACAAATACTTTACCTCAGAGAAAATAATAAAACAGCTGTTTATTCATTTACGGAGTGAATGGAGTTGTCAGAAAGCTGGTTTGTAATCTATTAATAAAGTTTGACTGACCTATCTGACTGTTTTGTTGACATTTCCTTTAGCGCAGCACCATATAATGGATGCATAACGTAACCCCAGCCTCTAGTGTAGCGCCTTATATATGGAACAAGTTTTAAAACATGTCATTCATTGAAGGTGCGCCTTATAATGTGGTGCGCCTTATAGTGTGGAAAATACGGTGTGTGTGTGTGTGTGTGTGTATATATATATATATATATACACACACTGAATACCATAACATCCTTAAGAAAGGTTATCAAGAATATGGATTTACATGACAATAAAAAAGCTAAGGATTGCCTTATTAAAAATCAATCTACAACGTGGTGAGGGCAATTAATAGTAGTACATAATGTTGCTTTAACTTTAATGCTGATATGCCATTTACTTGAATAAAAATTGGTTACCATAAAATACCTTGGTTGGAGACGTTTGCATAAGTCTCTCAGAGACAGCCATGTTTGTTTGTTGAGTGTTACATTTTCAGTATGTTCGTGCTTTTGATAAATCCACTCGAGATTTTTGAGCAACTATCTAATTAGGGGGGACCCGGAGTGCATATTATTTGAGAAGTGGTGGTCCTTGTAATCAAGACCTCAAGATGTCTTGATTCAATCAGACAGAGCTTCAAATCAACCCAGCTTTAAAATCCCTCCATCCCTCAATTCTGTGCATTCATCATCTTGGCTGCTACTGTGCACCAGATAAATGTGGACCAGCCAGGATTTCACTGAGTGTGGATTCAGAATTTGACAAATGAAACGGGCAAAAATGTTCTTTATGCCATGCTAATCATCAACATGCTGACCTTTCTTCCAAGATTCAAAGGTGGAAGATTGCAAATCACATTTTATGCAGTTCCTCTTCCCTGCAATCGTGATCTATGATTCAGTTTTCACTGAACATAAATAAACAAATAAAGGTAGAGCACTGATATATGAAGAGCGTCTTGTACAAACAGCTGGCAAAAGCCATCTACTTCCTGATACGTCGTACCTTCACATAAAGGATCCTCAAGTCACAATGCAGTTTGATGAGCAGTCACCAAAACAAAGAATTTAGACTAATGAGGCAGGATGGTGGATAAAGGGGGAAATCATTGTGCTGGGTAAAAGTCTAACTTCAATCCCGCTACACAAT
This sequence comes from Festucalex cinctus, assembly GCF_051991245.1. Lineage (NCBI taxonomy): Eukaryota > Metazoa > Chordata > Actinopteri > Syngnathiformes > Syngnathidae > Festucalex > Festucalex cinctus. Next base: position 17,496,798 of record NC_135424.1, read on the forward strand.
AACATGTCTTTGTAATCTGACAATGTGTCAGAGTGTAGTGCTGCCAAATGACTGAGGAGGGCATCTGTGTGGGCAGCTAGTAAATCACAACAACTGTTTGCCAAACTTTGTTTTGTTATGTTTTACAGGCCACTAACCAAAGCTGGAGTGCTAATGCATATTTATGAGGAGCTGCCATTGTCCTTTTGAGTCCTACTCGCTTTGATGTCAACTTCAGCCCTTCATTAACAACAAAAAAAGAACAAAAATCACATGTCTGAAGCATCACACTCAATTCAGCAAAGTGCAAGATTTGCTTTTGAGCTATAGCTCAACTTTTAAGATTGTTCAAGAACTTCTCTCAGCTGCTTCATTAGTCTTTGATTGAGTGGTGCAACATGTTCCCTGGTGTGTACGTGTCATGTTGAGAAAAAAGAAAGAAAGAAAAAAACACTTGCAAACTATTGCAGAGCTGCTCATTTAAACCCCTGCACCCCCAAAATCATTTCAAGTCATGATTTCAAAGTCATCTGTCCTTTTGGAACGTTCCCTTTTTTTTTGGCGACAAATGCCACCCTTGTCTAAATGAGCCACATTTGGTTTGTCAGTGTGGCAAAGAACAATATAATGTAACTCGTGATTAAAGACCATCTGAGCGGAGCTGCACGCCCATCCTTCAACTGCAAGTAATACTTTATTTTCCGTTCAGATTATACACGAAAGGCTTCTTAGCACGGTACCCGAAAGAAAATGAGCGATTTGCTTGAAAGGAGCTGCAGTAAAGCCGCTACATTCTAGTTTGTTTGCACTCTGTAACGCAGAGAACAGCTGGCATGCAAAAAGGCACGATAAAACAGATTACGCATCCGATAAATGCAGCTTTTTTTTCCTCCCCTAAGTTCAGTCTTCTTACACCTCATAAAAAGTCATTTCTTACTCACCTCTGAACCACTTTGAAGCCTTTCCTGCACCTGACTCTTTTAAAATGGATACATATAGATATGCGAATTTAACAATGGTATTACGCTATGAATCTTTTGGTTTCGATGCCAGTGCCTGGAGGAGTTGTGCATGGATCCTTTCCTTAGCTGATGTCATGTTGTTCCAGATTGCAAAATACTTTTTGCAGCTGAATCATTAGAGTTCTGCTGGTTGCATGCAAGTTCCAAGTAGTGCACTCCAAATTGCCTCAAGACTTGGTAATCAACTGTATCATGATATGACTAATTCCATGATATCTCTAATAGGCCTGAATGTTATGCTGCATTTTCTTGTGACATCAAACCAAATCTTAGCATGGCAAGTACAAACTCAAAAAACTCTTTTCATGTTGTTCCATACAAACAATCACCGGGCCTCTATGTGCATTTCAATGCACTCGTAAACCAGGAAATGAGGAAATATAACACTTACCACATTGTGTGTCTGCGTTTGCCCAACAAGGATCAATATATTGGAGCAGATGATAGATAAGCAGAAGTTAAGTAGGATGATGGAACGTTCCGAGCGGATGTATCTGAGGAAGCACAGGACATAAAAATGTGACTGCACTTGTAAATAGGAGACACACATAATCAAACGTTTTGTCATCATGGAGCTGTCGGTTATTACCTCCATAACACGGCGTAGATCACTGCCAACGTGATCAAGGCGAGGCATGACAGACCGCAGCCAACTATCAGCGTCACAGATGGAACCCCTGAGTATTGCATGGTCTGTGGAAAACAGAGCAGGCCAGTGGGAATTCGAATGGATTGCATGCAAAAATAATCCACGGCATTTAGGTGAATACTGTTTGTTTACATTGCTTTGGCGAATCTATCTATCTATCTATCTATCTATCTATCTATCTATCTATCATGGAGGCTTGATAGTTGAAAACAGTATAGTGCAGTGGGCACTGTATTCACCCTTACCACTAGGGGAGCTCCAGAGTGTGTGAGGTCGTGTTAGTTGTGTGTGTCAAGGTAAAAGAAGAGATGTAAATAACAAACGATCCAAATGTTAGAAACACGCAGTGAGTCTGTTACCATCTCCAATGCAAAGTCACAAAAGTCACACTGTTGTCTCACCGTCCCTAACCAATTTTATGTTTTATTTTCAGTATTATTATTATTATTGTTATTATTATTACATATGACAAAATATTAATTTTTAGTTGTGTGATTGAGGCCTAGCTAGTGATGTGCTCTCTCTGAACCTTCAGCCGTGAACCAATGCAAGCCATTCTGTACTGTACTCCATGTTCTGTTAATTACTTCAATAACACAAGATGGGATTTTTTTTTCCAATCCATTCCAACACATGTTTATAGCCACGAGACTGAAGCTGATTTAAAAATACAAATACAATTCTAGCAACTTTTAGCTTTGGGAAAACGTGTATTAGATGACAAGCACAAGAGAGTTACTGTGTACACTAGAAAAGACCCCCCACCACCACTGCCACACACAACACACACATTAACTCCACCCTCAGCGTCGAATTAGCAGGATTAGCGCACCCAATTTCTCATAACCTCCCCCTCCACACCCCCAAAAGAAAAAAAAAACATAATGAAAAAGAACGTCAGATCACTTACCATTTCTCTGGGCTGCTGAGCCAAAATGGCGAAGGTAGACACACGATCACATAAGCATTTTGTATGCGAGGCATCTGTCAGCACAGTTCTACACGCCTTTGTGGACCAAGCTCCCCAAGAATCATTCCTGCAACCACAAGAAGTCGATTTTCAAAACACATGTGGCGTTTGACGTGACCGTCTTTTTCTTTTGGATTTATTTATTACTGGTATGACACGAACGTGCGCGAGGACTGAAGAAAATAATGAAATAAACCAATCCAAAAGAAAAGCGCCGCAGCTCTCGGAGCATGCAGCTGCAAGGCGCCAAGAGAGCAGAGAGAGCTTCGGAGGAAGAGGAGGGGGTTGGAAAGGGAGCTGTCCAAACACCCTGGTCCTGATCCGAACATAAACACATCGCGCGGTTATCAATAACGCTAAAAGCGAGCGGTCGTATTTACCTGCATCGCTTCCTCTGCCTCCCTTTTTTCCTCTTTTTTTAAATTATTCCATCCGATTTCCTCCGTTCCGAACGTCCGCTGTCCCCCTCCTTGCGCACCTGTTATTTCCGTTCCTTTTCCTCGCTTTTTTTCCCCCCTTCCCCCTGCACTGCTTTAATTAGCAGCCTTTGGACGCTTCCTAGCAAGGATTTTTCACCCTGGAATCAGACTGATGCTGCGCGGCTCTCAGCCGGCGTCAGAGAGGGGGGAGGCTGGCCCAATGAGAGCAGCTGTGCGCGCTATCGCGGGGTGTGTTGACTCGGCCGCAGGTCCACTTCCAATGCGGGGATAATAATGCTTCGGGATAATTCCTCAAAGTCATAGTACGACTAAAAGGGTCATCGCCCCCTGGCAAGAAGCGAGCGAGATTAGAACCCCGAGAAAGTGAGACCACCCCGCCGGAGCAGAGCAAATGGTTGCTACCGGTATCCACTTCACACCACTAGTAGGGGAAATGGGGAATGGGAAGCAGCACCTTTACTTATTTGTATTTTTCATTTCAGTCGACAATCATCCTGCTTGTGTTTATATTCTTCACAGTGCAGACTTTTTTTTAAGCATGTCTGTTCTGTCTCCATACTAATCACTCGTTTTCTCACGATGTCCAAAATATTACCAGACAAAATAAGCTGCATAATTTAGTGCACTACACCGCTTCTCCAAGCACAACTGCTATAATATGATCCAATAAACGAGCTGTCAAGAAGTGTTGGCGACTAGCTTTAAGGCTAGTAGGCTAATAGTGCAAAAACTAGAACTTGTTCCGAAAGTAGAAAAAAAAATATTTTTGAGTCTCAATAGAAATCCACAACAAAAACAAAACAGGCAAAACAATAATGACAGATCACATGCTTTATGAAAAGAATTGGATCAAAAACAAGTGGTTGGAAATGAAACAGTTCTTAATTTATGTTGATAATTTTCCATGCTCATTAGAAAATGGGCTTCCAAGAGCCGAGGAGTTTAAAGGGGAAGTCAACCCCCCAAAATTCTCTATGTTCTCTGCAGGCCCCCTATGCTAAACACAACATTCTGATTAATATTGCGTTTGGGAAATAGGAACTAAGCAGCAGTGAAATCGACCCGTTTTTATTCATCTCAGGTGTCGGCCATTTTGCCACTTGCTGTCGACTGAAAATGACATCACAGTTGCTCAGGGATCACCTGTTTTCTGAAACTTAGCAAACTCTAACAGCATTTTAGCAATAAAAAACAAAACAAAAAAACCCCTCAAAACTGCCATCCTTGGCCACTGTCACAAATCAATTAAATAATTCATGTTGGTAACATACAAAAAGAAACAAACACATAGTTGTTTGTTTACTTAGGTAATATTTTACAACATGTAATGTTGTAATTTAGTGATCTATTACTGCATTGCATCATATCGACCTTGTGTTTCTAATATTTTGAACCTCCCAATGCAGTGCACAAGCAGCAATCACCAGAGCACAGACCCCCACCAATGCTACACAATCCTAAATCGAATCAGCAGAGGATTTATAGATAACGACTTCCTGTATATCCCTGAATGTTGTCATTGGGATTCATGCATCATTTACTGGTAAGTAAAAAAGAAAATAGTGCATTGTTAACAAAAGTGAAGAGTATGTCCCTGACAGTGTAAAGTAAAACTTAAGCATTGCTCTCACTGTTACAGGCACATTATTTGATACAGCTCTCGCATTAAATCCAAATCAATCCCACAGGTTAATGTTAGGGCTGGTGAGCGTATCGCCGTGTATTAGTGCACCAAGCAACCTCTGCTGTGTCATTTGATCAATATGGCAGCAATGTTTATTATTCCAGGAAGGGACAGTGGAGACTGTAGTCTGAATTTCCCAAAAGGGCTGAGCAGCTCCAGCCTGTCTGCTCACACTCGCACATCAATAAAATAAAATCTACCATGTGCTCCCTTATCATCTCTTCTCACTTTTCTTCAGCTTGAATTAACAAGTGCTACACATTTTTTTTTTCTTATCACTTGCGATTCAGCTGACGCATTGAACCGATTCAAATCATTTCAAGGAAGACAAGATAATAAATTAATTAAGCTATGCGGACAGCTTAAGCGTGGATCCACTTGTGATGTATAACTTCAGGTTGTGGATGAAATCCTCTCTTGCTGTGGTTCAAGGATTTCTGCATAAATATAAAATAATTGATTGGAAGTGGGGTTGTGGAAGGCCAATGTCGTGATTGGAGGGCTGGCTGTCAATCAGGCTTGTCGCTACAGCAACAGTCTCGACTCTTCGTCTCTGGAAATTGGCAGACTTTAAGCCATAAATATACATATCAAATCAATTGCTACACTCAACTAACTTACTTTCTCTTCCTCTCTCGCTCTCTCTCGCTCACACACAAACACATGACATCTATCTGCAGCAATTAACATTCAGTTATTCCCATGAGGTTTTCAAAACCTTAGGAATGACTCAAAGACACGATTGAGTGGAAAATCACTCAAATGTGGCCACAGGTCCATTTTCAAACCCCCGTTTCCAGATAATTCTATATTTCAGTTTTTACCACCCAAAAGCTGTTTGAAGCACAATTGCGTGGCTGCAGGGGAGATTGGGTTGCACACAGTCATCAATAATGAAACCCAAACATAGCCCAGTCTGAAAACGTTTCCTGTATTAGTTGAAGTGACTTTTTATTATTATTATTATTGTTTCAGGTCATTCCATGTAGGGCTGTGATGAAGTGCTGCTTCCAGCCTTCAAACAGCCACCGGTATTGATTGATGACTTCCTGTTGCTAGAAATGAAGTCACAACTCCCCTGGTGAGAACTGCACATGATCATTTTCCAACTTTGGAGAAGTTTGAGCAGGAGAGGCCATCTTGTTGAGGATTAATATTTCTCACATTGACTCAACTTTCTGACCTTCGCAGACAATTAAGTGTCATGTGATGTCAATGCTTATACGATACACCTTGTTGGCAATGAGGTGTCGGTGACAAGCTGGTGTTAAAACATCCAGGAGTGAAATTTGTGACAGAATTGGATCAGGCTCCTATTGAACATTTTTAGATGTCAATAAAAAAAGACACATGAGTGCAATATGACAGAAAGACATGTCGACCTTTAAGCATAGTTGATATTCATTTTTGAACAAACACCTCTAATGACATGATTCTAAAGGTCCTTACAATATTGCATTTAAGAGTAAAATCAGTGGGTGGGGATTTTTTTTTTTTTTTTTTTTTAAATCCGGAGCTATTTAGGACTAAGTTCTCCCCACTAAATTTATGAAGTAAATATGATGCAAGATTAAGCAAATGCTCATTATTATATAAGAGGAGCATTTGTGGGTTAAATGTTTTGGGGCTTTTTGTAACCGTTCCTGTGAGGTTTGATTTGTTTTTAGGATTGCATACTTGGCCAGATCAAATACTCCCAGGGGTCTTATATGGCCCACGGGCCTTAGATTCCCCTCCGTAAATAGTTCCCTAACCACTGTGCTTTTGTTTGGATATGCAACCAATTTGCAATATTTCCTCACAGCAACAGGGCATGGTTATGCACCTTCCTCTTGAAATTCTTTTGTATGTTTATTGCAAATTAGGTAAACACTGGACAAAGTTGCTATTTTAAGGTACAGTTACCACATAGTTGATTTATTTTATTATATAAGACTAAGGCAGGGATTTATATATATATATATATATATATATATATATATATATATATATATATAGATATATATATGCTTGTATATATATATATATATATATATATATATAACATTTCAATAAAGTCTGGTGGTGTTCAGCCCCTCCAACAAGGTTAAGAACCACTGACTGGTTTAGCTAGTTACCGTTACGTGCTCAAACAATAATTGCTCCTAATACATATTTCAGTTCTTGCCACTTCATCCACTTTTTTTTTTTTTTTTGACAGCAACAAAGCTAAGAATTTTGTTGAGCATCAGCACACTCCGACTCTCATTCCTGTTCTATCTTTTGATCCAGATATCATCAAAATATTACAAAATGCGGATACCATTGTGCTTTTCCTATCTGCAGTGCACTTTCCATTAAAAGCCCAAACTAAAAGCAACAAAAGCTTTCTCTCTCTCTCTCTCTCTCTCTCTCTCACTGGGACTAAATCTGATCAAGGGCTATGACTGTGTGGTGCAAATACTGCAATTGGATGACTGTGACGTCAAAACTTTGACAGCTGCTGATCTCAGATATGGAAATGTCAAAGAGACCTGGTGACAAAGGAGAGAGACTATTAAAAAGGCCCTTTGTCACGGAATCCAAAGTGAAGAAAATTGAACCCAAATAAAAAACTTTGACAGAAAGTAAAACTGAAGTCGAGCATCTTAAGCTCTGAAGCTGTTAACACCAACTTTCAGCTGCGATTGTAACATCTTTATCTTTAAGCTTTACTCCTTGTTCCATTTCCTTATTTTTCAAATTTCGTGAGTAATGTGGTTACCGTAAATGAAATAATGGTGTTAATTAATCTCATTACATGACTGAAGCACTATTGATTCTGTCTATCCATGTTTCGTGCCTCTGTGTAGGACACTGTCTCGGGCATAAGCCTGCTGAGTTGGCAAGCTAGCATCGTGGCCAGGATGCCCGCTCTGACAAGGATTACTTGACTCATTTGGTCATTGATGTGACATGGAAATAATGCCACAGACAAGGTTGAGATAATGCCACTGCTGCAAATGGATGCTACCCTGTTCCTCGCATATCTAAATCCCAAAACATTTTTTTTTTTTTTTTTTTTGTGGGCGGCTATTTGTACGTACAGACCAACTTTGTCTGAGACCAAGACGTGCCTGAGATTAGAATTTATGACGAAGAGGGAGACACAACCAAGACCATTTTAAAAACCATGACAAGGTTGAGCAGAAAAATACCTTTTTTTTTTCCTCATGAAGAGTTAAACAGAAACACAGCAAAATTACTAGTGTTAGATTTAACATTGAGGGGTATATTCACTAAGAATGCACTGTGTCCGGTAGTAGCGCAAAATATTGCACCACAACTGCACCCGCAGTCTGCGCTCAGTTACCCACCTATTCACTAAGGATATTGCTCTAATCTTATACCGGTGCAAACACGCCCACAAAACTGACAGTTTGCAGCAAATTTGCACCTGATTTACCACACATGGCAATGGTTTTGCGCCAAGAACATGGTTGTTATAGTAACAGTTGGGAGAAAGATGACATTATCAGAAAGCGAGGTTGGACCGAGAGTAAGCGTTTAGAGCGCCATTAAGCTGTACAGACCAGAGAGGACGACAACGACGTCATTCATTCATAAAGTACAAATTATTATTGCAATCATTTTTTAAAAATATATTTTCAGAGGTTGACGTGGCAGTACAGTATGCATCTGGCACATAAAAATGATCGCAAAATGTCTCCCCGCCATTGCAGATCAGCCCGGGTTACGTTATGTGTCCTAAATCAACATTGAGAAATGTCTCCTTCTCTCTCTCTCTCTCTCCTCTCTGCGTGAACAGCCAGAGAGCGATGGTGCACCGTGCCATGCACTGCTGTCATGATCCCGGGATTGAGGTTGCGGCAAGTTAATACATGCTTCCCAAAAACGTTATTTGCGTCACACAAACTCTGTGTGGCTATTTGCGCTGGCGTTAGTGAATTAGATGCTGCATATCAATGAGTCTCATTTGTATTGGGGTGGGCATATTTTGCGTCAAATGTATGCAAATTACCTTTACATATGCGAAAATAACACAGGTGCACCGTGTCGCAATCTGGTTGACTGTGCACTTAGTGACGGATTTCCCCATCTGCGCGTGTTTAGTGAATTAGGCGCTCCCGGATTGCTCCATTTTTAACGGTTAGCGCTGTGCAAACCTTTAGTGAATAGGCCCCTGAGAGTGTCAAATCCACTGATCTATATATATGACTGGATGGCCTATAGGCTAAGACTGTTGAGGTCGTGAGGCCGCCATATTGCTCCTCCCAAGAAACGTTTCTCGGCATACTATACATTTACAGTATCAAAATTGGAGAACATTTGAGACAGTACGTAGTTTTGACTACTGATGAAACAGCATCAACTGGGGGTTCGGTATCTTGCTCAAGGATACTTTAACATAGTCACACTGGCCTGGGATCGAGCCCACACTCTCATAAAGAATATAATATGGAACTGATTCTGCTCGTGTTTTCTGTTTCTCAGTGGGAATGTCTGCACCAGTCACAGAGACAAATTCCTAGTAATGTGAAATTTATTCAATAAAACCTGATTCTGATTTAGTTGTTTTGTGAAAATGAGTATCTTGAGGAAAAGCAAATGTAGCAATCACAAGTTGACAACACGGATTCTGCTTTTGTTAACTCTGTTCACAGCCAATTTGTTAGTGTAAGCAGTGCACATCAGCAGAGACACACTTTCGATAATGAAAGCCATGGGGAAAAAAAATCATCCTGACAAATGAAAAAAATACAACTTTTGGCCAACACAACAGTCTATATGAAAAATTTCATGATGGAGTTCATCTTGCATCTTTAGTCTAAATTTAGTTGCATCTTGCGGTGTTTACGTGCGGCCTGTTTGGCTTGAAGCCAAGATGAAGCTGCAGCAGATGCTTCTCACCACTCCAAATGTGAATTATTGATCAGCCTTGATTCTGTATGATATTCCAGAGGTACATCTTGTAGAAGTGCTCCACCAAAATTTTACTTACATGAATGTTGCAGGTGAAAAAAAGGAATTAACATAACCTGATCTTAATCCTTTCAAATCCTTTACTAACCACTAAAAAGATGAACGGAGTTTGTCTTATTACGTTGCACAACTTTAACACTATTGTTCACCAAATTCTTTATGCTTCTCTCTAAGTAGCTCAGAGAGTAAATCCTTGTTGAAACAACATAAGTCTTGGCATTGCAGTTAAAACAAATAAAACACATCCTGGAAAAACAATTTGGTTTTATATCATAATGTATTAACATAAACAGGAGGAACCAACAACTAAACGGGATATTTATTCAGTATTTAAAAGGCTGAGCGTTCTCGGAATGTGTTAAAACGGCGGTGAGATGCGGTTAATCCTGACGTGGCAAATTCCAGATTAGTGAAACCCTTTACTACACTCCGAGGATAATCTGTGAAGGAACACAATTTAAAAATCAAGAAGATCATTTGGCTCGCTACACTGTGGTTAACATGGATTTAGCAGATTTGCAGCATTAAATGGCAAGCAAAAGGTACTGGAATGTCATTCTGAACTGTCTCAGTCATAGATTAGAGGCAGATTGGCCTCTTTAAATTCTGGAATTAACGGATGTAAGAGATCCCAAGGGCCATATTTCCATGCGCAAGTCTAGCGCAAAGACTGGCGACCAGTCAAGGGTGTAGACCACCTTTTGCTCAAAAACCCCTGGGATAGGCTCCAGTTTTCAAGATTGGTTTTGATCTCGAGCTCGGAATCAAAGGCATTTTTACTCGGTCTTGTCTCAGGTGGGCTCAGGATTTTTGATCAAGAATTTGTTTTTGTTGCAAATGTAATGACAAAAAAAGATACTGGTTATTTTGTTCTGTTGTTTGTGTTTTTTCTTTGTTGTGTACAGTCTTGGTCTTGTCAGTCTCTCTAGTCTCAATAATGTCTTGGTCTCGGTTGGTGTGGTCTTGACAACAGCACTACTAAATGGCATAGAAAATGGATGGGTGGTATTATTTTAGTAGTACGGAGAGGTGTAGAACTTTTCTTATTTGAGATATTTGCTTTATGAGACAAGATATTATCCTGGGGACTCGGGTTCGAGTCCAGGTTCCGGCCTTCCTGGGTGGAGTTTGCATGTTCTCCCCGTGCCCGCCTGGGTCTTCTCCGGGTACTCCGGTCTCCTCCCACATTCCAAAGACATGCATGGCAGGTTAATTGGGCGCTCCGAATTGTCCCAAGGTGTGCTTGTGAGTGTGGATGGTTGTTCGTCTCTGTGTGCCCTGCGATTGGTTGGCAACCAGTCCAGGGTGTCCCCCGCCTACTGCCCAGAGCCAGCTGAGATAGGCGCCAGCACCCCCACGACCCTTGTGAAGAATAAGCGGTCAAGAAAATGGATGGATGGATGGATGGATGGATGGATGGATGGATGGATGGACGGACGGACGGATATTATCCTGTACATTCCATGCCTAGTTCGACAATAACTTAACAGAATTGCTTGAACTGCCAAAACATTGGCAAAATTCATTAAATTGTGATGTCAATATTTGGCGAAATTCACAATATTACAATACAACATTCATTGATGTTTTCGTAAACATGATTCCTACAAAAAATGCACTTGGTTGTAGAATTTCTGACTTGCTAGATTAAAGACCAAAGATCCAAGTATATTAAACAAACCACAATTTAATGGAGAAAATATCGACTATGGCGTTTCATCCTGAAATTTAAAATGCGAAGAATGTGTTCTAACATAATGATTTTGAATGTCTTTTAGTATCCAGTAAGAAAGCCGACTGTCAAGTATAAAAGTGTCCCCACAGTCTTCTAGCTTTCAGCAGCATCCGCAAGGTCTGACACTGGGTTACAATTAGCGCATTGAGCAACACATAAACAAAATTCACGTCCTCACACTTGTATTGTTTGAAACAACATGTCTGACAGATGGTATATTTCCCCTGCTCAACGGGCCTCTGTGAGCGTCTCCTTTTTTAATCGGACCAGCCGACTGTGTGCAACGATAATCACCCCGTGGAGTCATTTGCCGATGAAAATGACTGGGTGTGGATCATAAAATAATGGAGGTAATAAACACTGGCTTTTTTGAAAGTCATACAAACACATGGAGTTGTCCCTGTTGTGTCTTTCCTGTACTGAAATAGACCAGCTGCCTTCAAACGGCACAGGAGAGGAGAAAATTGTTCAATCAACAATATTTTGCGAAAAAATGGCATCCTTAATGAAAACTGTTCCTGTTTCCTTTAACTATTTCTTGACAATAATATGTTACGTGTGACCTCACTACTAAACATAACATTCTGATTTGTGGAAGATGAGTTATGAAACGAAATCCAGACATTTTTATCCACCTCAGGCCAATTTGCCACTTGCTAAAGATGACATCACAGTTGCTCAAGGCTCAGACAACGACCAATCACAGCTCACCTGTTTTCTGAAGCTGAACTGTGAGTGGTTGTTACCTGACACCTGAGCAACTGTGATGTCATTTTCACTCGACAGCAAGTGGGAAAATGGCCGCCATCTGATATTGATAAAAGTTGCTGGATTTTACTGCTTAACTCCACTAATGCAATATTAAGCAAAATACCACATTTAGACTAGTGGGGCTGCATAGAACATATTGTAGTCAAGATTTTATTTTTTAATAAATAAAAACACTGCGATTGGCTGGCAACCAGTCAAGGGTGTCCCCCGCCTACTGCCCAGAGCCAGCTGAGATAGGCTCCAGCACCCCCCGCGACCCTTGTGAGGAATAAGCGGTCAAAAAAATGGATGGATGGATGGATAAATAAAAACATACGGTTAATGGTTACACTATATGGACAAAAGTTTTGGGTTTTAGGGACAGCTAGCCAGCACACCTATCGGAACTGAAACTTGAATAAACGATGGGTCGACAGTCTACATGATTCTTTGAGTGTGGCAATTTTTGTCTTATCATCCAGATGAACATTTTTGAGGTCACAGCTCATAAATATTAGACTCTTTGTTATTGTTTTGGTCAGATTCTTTCCACGCCAAACTCATCGAAGCAAGCCTTTATAGACTGAGGGATGGTCATGCTGGAAAAGAATTGAAACCCTGTTTTCAAAAATACATTTTAATTAATATTCTTTTTTATTTGGGTGAAACTAAGACATATAGTACATCATCTGATTGAAAAAATAATTAAGAGGTTTTGTCCATACAATGCATACAATCTAACAACTGTGGTCACTGAGGGTAAAAAAAAAAAAAACTTTAAATCTTGCAGGGTTCATTTAGAATCAAATATGCACAAACAGCAGCTACTTTACTAAAGATGCAAACGAAAAAGAGAGGCGCCTGCATGTGTTTACAACACGCACAAACTAAATGTGGGCTGAGAGGATCCAGCACATTCAACAATGTCATCCAGTAAGCCTGCATTATGTAAAATGTGGGCAAGCAACTGCTTCAGTGTTGTGCATCACATTCAGCACACTGAGTCATGGGATTCCTTTGTGCCTCGGCTACAAGCAGCAAGACTTCCAACCAATATGCTACATGAAGATTGTCCATTAGAGCGTGCTGCACCATTCCAGTACATTGAAAACATGCTCTACATATTAACATCATTCTGCAAGAGTGCTGGCAAAAGCAATGACAGCCAGAGAGTAAAAAACACCTTCAACCAACATTATCTATAAATCTAAAGAATTATAAATATGAACAAACTATTTGGCAAGTGCAGTCTTGTGTATCTTGTCCTCAGCATGTCTTTTCTAGCTAATTGGATATTGATTAAATGCTGGTCCATGTAAAACTGCGGTTGCGTAACCACCTCTATACGGTAGCTGCAGTTTGAAGGAATGACTGTCATGAGTCATGACTGACTCATATCAGTTTTGATGTAATCCTGGAAGCATCTCCTCAACAGAAACACTGCACATCCTAACCAGTACTTTGCTATTCTTGGTTCTACAAAAGCACACGACCACATATTATGCAAAGTTTGCATCAGAGTTGCTTATTTCTCCATGTCAAAACAAGAATCCGCTGGGCTTTGATTAGCAAAGGATGGCTCATGTAGGTGAAGTGAGTGTTCAGATTGTCATATTCCTCAGCATTTTGCTTTATTTACATATTTTAGCAATGTACCAGTCACAAATGAAATGCATTGGAAACTGGTGGGATTCAATACCTCCAACAAGTTTAAGAACTACTGCCCTAAGGAAACCCTTGTCTGGAGCAGCAAAAATCATATATGCAAATGTTTCCGTTTTCTGACATACCCGCTCATAAATCTTGGCAATTTCAATTATCATTGTCGTATACAACACATGGATATTATAGGTTTTCACATACGTCTGACTAAAAAAGGCCAATGTACCATTCTTCAAGACAAACCTCAAATCCTTTTTAAAATATTTTTTAAACCTCTTTTATAGTCATATCAATCTTCTTCAAACCCTTTGATATTATTATGCTGTAACAGGAACAAGTTTCTGAATTCTGGCGGACACAATATGCCCAAGGGTGCTGATATTTATCATCTCTACTCCATTCGCAATTTCCTCTAGGCTTAATTAAGCACACTAACTCTACATTAGACATTGATATTTTTCAGAAATCATATTAGCCTCCAAAAGAACCAAATAATTAAAGCTAAATGGGAAATCCTTATTAAGACTTCAACCTGAAGCATTCTGTCTTTATGTGTTAACGGAATCATCATTTACTCCCTTAATTTCCTTGTTTACTGAATGATATGAATATAAATCTACAACTTGCTTGGTTTATGAATTATGGTGAAAGCGTCACATGTAATTGAATGAGTCGGTACAGTTTTACTCACATTATGGTGTTGTCCCACAGTGCACAGTGAGGGTTGAGTGTTCCCTGAAAGAGACAGAAATAGGCAAAATGTTTACCAAACAAAAATGTAATTAAAGCAAACGATGACAACAATTAATCCTCATTATCAACACTATCACAACTGCAATTAACCTACGCCACAATGTATTTGTCCTTCAAGATATTTTGTCATAATGTCATTGAGAGATATATTGGTGGTCTTCATTCCCAGCCATTTTCACTGAAGAAAACCCCTTCGCTGCTGGCTGTTTTACCGGATTTTGATTTATTTTGCAAGGCCCACAGAATATTGTGTTATGTTGCTACAAAAACATCAAAACTACCAAAAGAAAGAATAACGTCTCTTCTTTCATCAGGAAAAAAAGTATGTTTGTATCTGCTTGTGTTTTGCAGCAATTAGCAATAGAATATAGCTTCATTGAATTTCACATTACTGGTGAAAACACTCTCAAAAAGAGCTTGTTGCAACATGGCCCTAGCTGATCTCTTATACTCTGGTGCCACCTGCTGGCCTTTTTTGTAATAACTACCATTGCTTTAAGCCACCTCTTCATGACAGAAGCTGCACCAAAGTGTGCTCTTGCATAAAAAAAATATAACAAAACTAGGGATGGGCGAGTACCGATACCAGGTATCAGTATCGGGCCGATACCAGCCTTTTTTCAAGCACTCGAGTACTCGTGACGCAGACGAGTACAAGCGACCGATGGCAGTTAAGTGAGTCCTCCTTGCCTGTAACTGGTGCTAGCTTGCAGGAGTTTTTCACCAAAACTTCACCGGTTTGGAAATACTTCAAAATTGTGAATCTTAAACTAAAAGAGCATTTTTGTGTTTTATTTTGAGCGTTAAGACTATTGAAGAGTGACTGCGCTGTTTTTTTTTGTTTGTTTTTTTTGGTCAAAATTAAAGGGAAATATATTTGTTTAAAAATATCTTTTAGTGATTTTTTTTATTTATCAAAATGTACTACTGGTATCGGCAGTTGGTATCGGTATTGGTGAGTACTGAGGGTCTCAGTATCGGTATCGGTCTGAAAAAAAGTGGTATCGAACATCCCTAAACAAAACATATAAATATGTTTTTGGGAGTGAAGGACAAAGTATATAAAAATAAATGTATCTACAAGTTTTTTGGGGGTTGAATGAGTTCAACAAACACGTGTTTCGGACAACTCATAAACATTTAATTACCTAGAGACTTAATTTTAAAAAGTGTGTCATTAAACATGTTAATGGCTAATCATATCAATATTTCCAATGATCAAACTGTGTATGTTAGCTCGTGGAAGACAATACATGTTAGATTGTGATTCTGCACTTACATTGGCCAGGTGTGCCAGTTCAATCTCCAGATGAGACTGAATGGCCTTGGGCTCCGGCCTGACAGTGACAGCAATGACCTTGGAGTTCACGACTGTGTGGTTCCTGAAACGCACAGAAAAAAATGACAGAAGGAATAAATGTCATTGTTTGAATTATCCTGTCTCCAACACTTTCTATTACTTTGTAGACTCGACAATAACTGGACACCTTAAACCTGCACAATCGAATAAGATTCCAGTACAAGAGCAATATCAAAAACATTGCCTTTCGAAGGATAACTATAAAAAGCATATTTGTAGACAAATATAATGTATCATTTTGGACAGCTTTTGAATTTTCTCATGCATTCAAATATAAAAGTGGACAAAAGCACAATGAAAACTCTCCTTGACCTGGTTGTTGGTAAGTGACCAGTTACTTAACACACATTAACTATGTTAACTTTGCCAAAGCTCAAGTAGGAGATGCCACTTACTTATGTTATGGCCCTTATTCATATCATTTATACATACATATATATATTTGTTACAAATTGAGTTTGTAAGACTCTAACTCCCTAAAGTAGTTGTTTGTTTATATGTGATCTGTGATTGGCTCTCGACCAATCCAGGGTGTAGTCTGCCTCTCACTAAGACAGCTGGCTAGCTACGGAGCTCACTAGCTAGCACCTGAGGCTAAACCAAAACTGTGGTAGGGTTTTTACTTTCTGGACCTGGATTTGCCACATGTTCTTAATAATTCATGATATTTGTGAAGACACTGATCATGTCCATGCATTTTCACATTAATTAAGATACTACGGAAGTGTAGAATTGCCAATGTGGAGTAAACATTTTTAGCTGGCGAGTATGTTCAAACATACTCGCAAATATGTTCGAACATACTCGCAAATACTCGCAAATATGTTCGAACATACTCGCAAATACGTTCAAACATACTCGCAAATATGTTTGAACATACTCGCAAATATATTCGAATGTACATGTAGGCTACATGCTACAAAGTTAGCATACTTTCCCATAATGCCACAGGGTATTATTTGTGCATGCGTGAGTGAAAACAAAACCCAATTTTTTAGGCATTTGGGCCATATTACCAATTCATTAGAAAATTAAGTAGACAAAAAAAACAGTGTGCATTTGTAACTTTTACGATTTATTATGTTTGCCGTGCATGATTTAGGTCCGTCTTTTTTTTTTTCACTCATGCATGCACAAATAATACAAAAAAACACTCCTGCTTGCAGTTTGGTAGAATACCATCCATGCACACAGTGCTAGATTTATGCTGTGTATAAAATGGAGCCCTAAACTGTTGTTTCAGTTTGGTGAAGAACTACAGCAAAGGGATTGAATTTTGTTTGTCTTGCATATTTTTCATAGCAGAAAAGCAATATGTCGAGTAATTTGAATTCAAAACTCCTATTTGCAGGCAAGTGTAATAAAAAAAAAAAAAAAAAAAGACTTAGCTACCAGTGTTTCTCAATTCCGGTCCTCAGGTCCCCCTAGCCAGCCTGTTTTCCATGTCTCCCAATTGCAACGCAGGTGAGGATCGTTATCAGGCTTCTCCAGAGCTGGCTGATTAGCTGTCATTGGAATCAGCTGCATTGGGAATTGGGAGACACGGAAAACAGGCTGGCTAGGGGGGAGGACTGGAATTGAGAAACACTGATGAGATCAAAATGTTGTTTGTCCTCTTCTTTTTTTTTTTTTTATTCACACACAAATACCATGTAGAAAGTAAAAGCACATATTACACAGAGGGGAAAAAAATGCCTTTTGTGTTAAGAATATCGAAATTCGACAGAAACCAGGTAGTACAAACCAAAGCTTTGCCAGTAATGAACATGATGCTTATTTTGCTCCTCTCCTTTCAAGATGTGCTATTGAAGTGGCGTTTCAAAAATCATCACTAGTTATTTTACAGTTGACTGAATAGTCTCTCTTTTCGAGGAGAGGTGGGAAACTGCTGGCTTCACAAAGGAAGGATGTCCTTCTAACACCAGTGGAGCTGAGAATATTTTTTGTCAGACCTTTTATATGCTTTCAATCTCTTTTCAGAACATACTGTAAAATAGATATCAATGGACTTATGAAACTGTGCAGTGTGCCACTCTGAGTGCACTTGAATGGCAAGAAGTTATCGTGTTCTTTTTAGAACTTTGCAAGCTTGACATTTGGCCAAAGGGAACCTCCTTAAGTCTGACACTTGGTTTTGATCAGCTTATCCTGCTGAGAGGTCTCACTGACAGACACACACACTAAAGCCAGGTGCTCAACATGAGAATGGCGGTCATCTGGTCATCGCGATGACTTCTTTTCTCATGTTTTCTTTTTTTCATCTAAGAAACTCGGGGCGCTAATAACCGAACTGCCAGGTCTCCCTCTGTTGGTCATGGATATTTTTTGTGTTTCTTGGATGGATTTTGACAGTGAAGATAAATTCCTTGTCTGTTTTTACATGGCCAATAAATCTGATTCTGATTAGCAGCCAAGTTATACACAGTGGTCTTACTTTGGTGACGGTAGCATGAGTCCAAGGGTCTTGTAAAGAACGGTTCCCAAAATGAAGACAGGTGATCCCTCCATGTCTAAAGGGAAACAAGAAGTAATAACAATAGTTAGTCAAAGTAGTAGAGGTAAAGGCGATCTTACATTTTTTTAATGAATTTTTAGTAGTTTATTTGCTGTTTATTGCAAGAGAATGGTTGAGACAGAAATGCAATTTTACATATCATACTAATAATTATTAATATTATTTGGGTTTAATTTTGTGACATGTATTTTCCAACTTATTTACTCTTCCAAAACGTGAAACTTTGAAAACTAAAAGAATGAGAGCAGTTGGGATCAAGAATGTGGTGCAGTTTCTTCCATAGGCATTTATTCTGTTATCTTTGATATATTACAGTTTAGGCAGATAACAGCAATTAAACTAATAGTCAAACGCCGAGTGCTTGAAAAGGAAGCAGGAAATGCTGAGCTGACTGTGACCGAATAAGCGCAACTCGTCAGATTGGCCTTCGATTGTGTTCAGAAATTGGCCACCGTGTGATTTTTATTTTCCATCTTTAATAATGGCCTCCAGGTTTGTCATTATGTAGTCAGTCGGAAATCAACTCAGTGGGCGAGGAATTGGAAAATAGGAAAGCCACTGCACTGAATAATATATCTGAATAAATGTACGATCAAGAGATTATTACTATCACTAGAGGAGGTTCTGTGAAATATTGGAAGACCAACCTGCAGTTTGGGAGACAAAAAGGGCCTTTGGGATGACAACCTTATCTTCAGAATTCCTAGCCCAGTCCACCATGCCTTTGCGGCCCTTCATGGGGAAGTTGATGTCAGTCATCACTGACACAGCTGGAAGTCTCTGGATGCTGGCCACTGCACAAATAACACAATCAAACGCAATATGTGTTGGTTAGTAGATATGAAATCAAAGCAGTTTGTGTGAATTAAAGTCCTTCTTTAAATCCCATCTGACACACTCTGGACTGGTCGCCAGTCAATCACAGGGCGTATAACGTGACAAACAATTATTCACACTCACATTAACACTGTCGGCTCTATTTTCGTAGGTTAGACAAGCCTGGGTCGGATAAAACAAACTCAATTCTACAGTTCACATTGCATGAAAAAACTACATGTCGCATATAGGCAAAAAAATAAATAAACAAGAATGAATAGCCTGTAGTGTGAACAAAAACTAAAACCTGGATGAGAAAAAAGTAAAATAAAAATCAGTCCTCATCTCTCAATTTAATCCCAAGTTACAAGTAAATGCCCATAAATTGAAAATTATTTTCCAAATACTGGATTAATTTCTTTAAACCTTTTATGTACTGTACATACTTTCCTTGTGGTCAACCAAATATAAAAACATCCATCCATTTTCTTGACCGCTTATTGACCGCTTAAAGATTCCTGACATCACATAGCTTCGGACTTCACATAGCTTCTTACCAGTTGAAACTAGATGCTGGTTACATCAGTTCAAAACAGACACTTGAACACACAGTTATTACCCTAACATAACCCTTGCCCCAACTAAAACACAGACAAAACACAGTCATGACATAAATTATCCATCCATCCCTCCATCCCTCCATCCCTCCATCCATCGCTTATTCCACTTATTCCTCACAAGGGTCGCGGGGGGTGCTGGAGCCAATCTCAGCTGGCTTCAGGCAGTAAGCCCTGAATTGGTTGCCAGCAGGGCACACAGAGACAAACGACCATCCACACTATATAAAACCTTATACCGCAAATAAATATGAATGATGAGTACATGATCCGAAAATATAAAACTCCCAAGTTAGTTGAGTTGAACGTAAACACAAACAATTGTTTAAACAATGGAAAACCCAGATTAACTCCACACAGGCTGAGAAAACTAAACATCCCATTACATTTCTTTCATTTTGGCTCCAAGTGGATACAACATAAATCTAATTCATACATCTAATAAATCTCTAATACATCTATTTTAAAGCAATAACAGCTTAACACAAATCATTTTGACGACATGCTGTTTTATTATTACGAGACGAGTATTTCTGTGATTGTCGTGCCGACCAACAACACCTCATTTAGTGGTCTATCACAAACAATAGTTCTCGACTACTCAACTCAGTTAAAATAAATAAATATATTCAGACTTTTTTTTTTTTTTTTTGGTGTTTAGCACTGGTACTTCAATAAGTTTAATTTATTAATTTGTTCAGATAGTAGCTATTCAACAGATAATATAAATGGTTCTTCGGTGGGATTTATGCTAGAAAATCATTATAAATCACAAGTTCTCTTTTTCATGATTTAATTAAAAGCATGTGTGTCCAAAACCCAATTTCTGACAAACTTCCCATCAGGAAATCAGTTTCAATTTACATTCAGTAACGCATGACACCTGAAGGGGGAGCCCTGGAGCAAAAATAAAGAATATCCTTACAGTTGCTTAATATGTGCTCCCAAAAGAAAAGTGCATAATCCGAGCTAGAACTGGCAACTGACAACTAGTATACACGTAATCTCCTTAATCGCTCTCTCCTTTTCTCACCTCCCTGTTGAGGCGCCACAAAAGGTCTGTCCGTGCACCGCGGCAATTCTCCAGATCAAGCAAACGAGCCTCGGCATTACAAGTGGAGGATAAAGCTGGCCTGTTTTCCACCTGCTATCACAGCCTGTGCCAGTCAGGTGCTGCTTCAGAGAGGGGAATGTGAGGCTAATCCCCATTGATGCAAAAGCTCCATTGTTTGTCGCTCTTTGCCAACAATACCATTTGGATCCTGGCAAGGCTCCACGTTGGGATGAAGACTGTGACGGGGAAGGCGTGTCTGCATGTTCGGGATGATCCGGGAGCAGCCATGAAATCACATTGCACCAAGTGTGTAAGGGGGTGCCAGATGCTGGGTGCGGCAGCGGTTTGGGTGCCTTTTCAGTCATGGGGCACAGCATGAAAGGCAGCACTATAGAGGAGAGTCTGCTTTTCACAGCGCGGGGTAATTCTGCATGTAAACGGGGCTCTGCATCTGCCCGTTGGGGCTCGGCGACACAAATAAAGCAATCATTTAGGATTGTGATGCGATTCAGTGCACCCAGAATGTGGTTCATTTTCACATGAGGGAATGATGGCGCTGCTCATTATGTCTGAATGTGGCAATGATGCACTCAGCTTTAACTACACTACTCACAATAAGTTGTGACAATTCAGGATGAACCCAAAATGCATACTAACCTTTACTTTCTATGAACTTTTGAATGCACATATCTATGTGTTCAATTTTTTTTTTAGTACTTTTTGCACAACTTACTCTTCTCTAACAAGGGGTTGAATGACAGAATTTGTATTATGGCGTTATACCAAGACAACACAGAACAAACAATGTAGTCCCTCATCCTTGCAAAACCTGAGCCTTATTGAGTTTAGAGTAGATGTGTCACATAATATCATCAGCACGTTGCAATAGAGACATACTGAAAGGCATATTAGTGGACAGACACCCTTTGAAATGTTTGGCTTGTTTCATGGATCAAACACTTAAAAAGCACTGCACTTCCTTGTTAAAGAAATAAGTTGTGCAAAAAAGTACTGCCACATTGTACAATTGGACATTTTCATTCAAAAGTTTGGAGAAGATAAAATTAAGTTTACTTATCAAGGTTTCACCCTAAAGCCTTTGGGTGCTTTTCCTCACATGGTTTCTCTGTGCCCCGTTCTTTTTATGTTGTAGTAAGTATGTTTTAATTTGACAGAACTTTGAAATGCCTTTTTATGTATGAAAAGTGTTGTACAGCATAACTAAAGTTTGATAAGGTTTGATGATATCCGTTTTGTGAGTAGCAGGTTGTCTAAAAGTTGTCGTAAACCCTTAAGTCATGGAACATTGGCTTTATGAATTATATGCATCAGACTCAGTGGAATGTTATAAATGAGCGAGCCAGGGTTTAAACGTCCTTCATAATCTCCCAGCGTGTCCAAAGTGTCACTTTGTCCTTTGAGTGCTCATCAGAAAAGAGAAAGATGGAGTGGGAAGCTTTTGTGATGAGCAGGCCTCATTCTGAATTTTCTTGGAAATGTGTTCTTTTGGAAAAGTCCATGCTAGCTTGCTAGCTAGTTTTTGTTAATCCATGACCTTGTACTGTAATGTCATGGGCTTTGATGCTCTGCCTTTAGCTAAAGCCTGTAGTTTTACTGGTGTTTTATTTTGCCAAATACTGCGAAAAAGGTCAAATAGCAGGCAAAAATCTAAAGAATGGGGAGGTCAGGAAGATGTGATTTGACCTCAAATATGAGCCACAAAAACTTGAAAACTGGCAACTCACAATGAGGTATGAAAGGAAATCAACCCAAAAATTATCTTTATAATTATATGGTTCACTATAGTCTAAACATGACATTCTGATTAATATTGTGTTAGTGGAATGTGAGTTCTACAGCAAAATCCTCCCATTGTATCTATCACAGGGAGCGGCCATTTTGCCACTTATTGACCGGTCGGCGGTTGACTAAAAATGACATCACAGTTGCTCAGGGATCAGGTGATGACCAGTAATAGCTCAGTTTGTGAATGTCACATGACCAAACTGAATAAACAGGGAAGTTGTGATTGGTCGTTAACTAAGCCCTGAGCAATTGTGATGTAATTTTGTCTTGTTCATAGTCGTGTGGGCATATACAACATATTATTGTAGAACAAATTTGGGGGTTGACTTCATGTTCAAGAAAAAATAAATAGGATGAATTGTCATGACTGCCCTGCGATTGGCTGGCAACCAGTCCAGGGTGTACCCTGCCTACTGCCCAAAGCCAGCTGAGATAGGCTCCAGCACCCCCGCGACCTTTGTGAGGAATAAGCGGTCAAGAAAATGGATGGATGAATTGTAATGACTCCATCACTATTTTAAAAATGTACTGTAATCTAAAAATTGAAAATAAATATTCTAGCAGCAGTAGTAATTATTGTCTCAACATAAGAGTGTTCTACAGTTTTGTTTTGTTTTTAACTTGAAGTGACTAAAACCAGATTTAAAAAAGCTATAATCCAGAACAAGCTTCAACCACATGTGTAAGTTTTCAAAAACTGATTTGAGAACACATTAATGCTGTTAAATGAAACCAAATCTTCTCTGAGCAAAGGAAAGAGGTAACATAAGAGCAACAATCTTTTATTAATCCTTCAGGTCAAGAGGCTGCGACAAATGAGAAAAAGCATCCAGGGACTCATCTGATGCTCGGCGACCAAGCGTGTCCATTTATTCAATCAGAAGGACGAATGACTGTCATCAGCTGCTATGGTGAGAAGCGGAAATTATTGATCTAAAAGCTACCGGTAACTGATGCATGTGTCATAGGTAGTTGCAGGGATACACTGACTCGTATTCTAAATGAACATTACAATGAATACATAAATAACAACTTGCATTTTATACCTATTGCATATTCTGTAGCTCAAATGCTTGGGCTGAATTGGGAGTATCAAATATGATTTTGGCTTTTCTTATATGACTTATGAGCTCACATTGCTATTTTTTGAGCAGTGCATTGGCTGGTTTATGGTGAGATATTTGACTTCATTCTTTCTGGGTTCTTCTGTATGGTTGGTTTTGCAGTGATTATAATTAAAACTTCAGTTTTCTGAAACACAACACCTGACAGAACACTAAAATAGGTTAAAATAAAGCCTTCATAAAGTTACCAAGTGCATTTTTATGTGTTTTTACAAGAGTTGTCCTCTTTCCCTCAAATGTACCTTTCAATCCACTGTCAGTGTGACATTAACATACTATAAAAGTTGTAATTGTGTTGTCAAATACTGGTTTAATGTCATCGTGTCACGTGTCAGAGCTGGGTTCATGCACCGTAGTCATCTTAAAAGCTGCTGGAGTGTCATTAAGCCCAAATGGAGGAACAACGAAGGGCGAATAAATGTTCTAACAACTGTAAGATATGCAATTAACACACAAACTTCTGTTTGTGTCCATTGCGGGGGGGCTCCTATCCATCATCCATCAGTAAGAAAATCATGCACCATAAAGAGCCACAGAGTGTCGAGTATTTCCCATAAGTGGGTCAAATGCTGGCCACCATAAAGAATACAAGCTAGGAAGAAACCAGCCCAGCTGTTCATGCTCACACTCATTTGCATGAATAAATCAGGACCACTGTTCTATTATTCTATCCCAGCGAGGCGGCATCCATGGCTGACTGAGAAATGAAATGCCACAGAGACCTGCGATCATCCAGGAGGCAGCGCGACACAAACTAAAAGAACCCAAGAGAAGATTAGCGAGGAGAAATATTGTTCCAAGACTCATATCAAGAGACGTTTTGTCTCAAAGAAGGGGAGGTTTAATCTCCGCTACGACCGGTGGTGCATTAAAAATGGTTTTCAAGATCATTGCAGCTTCAGTGAATAACTTGTAATTTCACTTCTGCTCGATAACATTCTATCAGACACACCCACAATACTCACACACATCTTGTTATTGCTGATATTGCGCTTCGGTACAATGATATGCGCTGCGCTGCCCTAATTACATGGATTGCAGCATCACAGTTCAACGGAGAGAGCTCATTTGCCATCAATACGCTATTAACATTTGATTAGAATATGACCCAATCCTTCATTTAAAGATTGAAAAAAAAAAACCAAGTGAATGCTGAATGCTTAATTGCTTATTTAATTAGAAATGCATGCACAAAGACAAACAGTAACTTACAGTATACTGTTTTGTTCTAAAGTACAGTAGATAAAAGCACAATTAGAACAGTGTTTCCTTCATTGAACAAAGGCACCAATAGTACGTAACAGAAATCTCACGGTTACCGCTAAATGAAAATTCTGAAATAATAATGATTTTGTCTCAATTTACTCCGAAATTTGGCCACCTATAGTATTTGTGACCTTTTCAAGATCAGACGAAATTGGGTGTTCTCAGTGGAGTATTATGGCCGTAAGCCACACTTCACTTGGTATATAGTGCATTGTGCAGTCAACCAACACATTTATTGTGTATGTGAGGCTGGCGGGGCACCAGGTGGACGGTTGTTGTGTGGCAGGTGCGTCGGAATTGAAAAATGTTTTCCATCACTATGCGTTTTGGTTGGATCAGCACGTGTAGACAGGGACTTGTCTCCATGCAACGGTCTTGTAGAAAAGGCCCAGAGGTCCTTCATTGTCAGGGGAAATATGCTCATCCCGATAATTTAGCTGCCAGAAATGCATATGATGTTTTTGTGTGTTCTTTGTTTGCGGTTCCTAACCCCCTCCTGATATATTTATTATGCGAGTCATGTTTTTGAAACTTTTGATTGTATGTCAAAATAGAACTGACATTTTATTATTTTTATTTATTTATTATTATTATTTGTTAAATGAAATTGGATATTAAAAAATTATCATCTGGCCTGATCAACCATTGGTATCTTTTAAAAAATTGTGTTTGATCTAATGGAAGAGCTATTTTACCTCTCATTGTATATTATTAGCATAGATTGGTGAACACAGAAAAAGATATATTTATGAATAATAATTTTCAGACAAATAAGTATAATTACAGCACCCACTAAGGAGCCACAACACACTGGATAGGGATCACTGAATTGGAGTGTAGTTGGGAGCTTCACATATTATAACTCCATCAACCGGAAAACAAAACAAAAAAAAGTCATCAAAATTGATGCAAATGATTCCATTTCTTGACAATGCCAAGATTTAAAGTAGTAGACTGGCTAATATTCTGCACACACTCACAAAAAAATAAAATAAATTAAAAAAAAGTATGCCATGGTGGGAATAATGATAATAATTTGCATATAGATTTAGTCCAAATGTAAAAATGTTTCTGTCCAAAAAGGTTGCTACACCATTCATTTGTGGAATGTGTTTTCATGAGAATCTAGCACATTTACACCCTTAGCTCTATTTTATTAAACATTATTGATCCCCAGCAGTTGTTCTCCACATTGTGCTTCACGCACCATTTCTCCTAAATTAATGATAGCTGTAGAAACAGAAGCTCGGAGGCTCACTCTTACCCAAGTTCCCAGTCATCAAATAAGCATTGTGGAAATCCTTCATTCCCAATCCAACGATGTGGATGAATTCCTCTATGACCTGCATGAGCTCCACCGCTCCGGGATAGATCTGCACGGGACAACAAATTATTAAATAAATCAGAGAGAAAGCACCTCGTTTTCCACTCTGCTGCTCTGAGTTCACACACGCTGAGTCTGTCTGTGGGGAAACAATGTGGGGAATAAAGTCAAAACAAATTCAAATAAAAACGGGTTGAGAAATAACCCTGTGGTTAATGCTTAGTGAAGCAGATGACTGTGCCCCAGTCTAGTGCTAGCATTTTAACATTCTAATTGTATGTATAGAATTTTTTAAATTACATTGAATTTATTCAGACAGACGGCATTATGATCGACACGAAGTAAAAAAAAACAAACAAACATTATACATGCAAATAATTATTAGAATTATGCAAATATATGTACTTTTAATATGTCACTGTTTTTTTTTTTGATAAGAGACAAAAGAGGTTTTAAAAGTCATAAAAGTTGAAAAAATTTCCCCACCTTTATTAATTGTATTGAATTTATCCAGACAGTATTATGATCGCTACAAAAACACCAATAAAACATTACACATGGATATAATTAATAAAATAATGCAAATACATGTACTTATACGTCACTATTTATTTTTTTTTAAGATAAGATACAAAAGAGGTTTTAAAAGTCATTTTTTAAAATGCACATTGCATTATTTGGATTTGCATATATTTGTGTAAAAAAAGTATTGCAAAGTTGAACAATGTAAAGGAACAGATTCTAAATAAAAACACATTTTCAAATAATAATCACGTTTCAGTTTAGAACTTGGTTCGTGTCAACTCCATCAGACAATTTAAAAGTGTAAAATTTTAAGTCAAAGATGTATTCGTTGCTTTTATATGTCATAAAATACAGTATAAAAATTTGTGTTGTGATATCACACGATTCTGAAAACCCAAATTTCTAAAAGTCTGAATGTTCATGATTTCTTTTTAATTTTAGTATGATTTTAATTTAGTAAAAAAAACTTTTTCTTAAATAAATTTCATATAAAAGGGTAGATCAAATAGTTCATTACATTAACTACATACATTGCAGAAAGAATACATTCATTTATTAAAAAATAAATGAATAAATAAATAAATACATCTGACAGAGTTGACAACAAACTTACTGTGTCTGCATCACTTATTAAAAAACATAGGTGCCAATAGATAAACTATGAAGAGCTAACTAGTCCCTGTCTTATAATATATATATATATATATATATATATATATATATACACAACACAATCAAATAAAAAATAGATAGTTGATGTGGTTCTTTTTGGTCAGCACCACAGACAGCGCCACAAGCGATTTCCTCCAGGTCAATAAATCAAAAGGGCCGGCAATCCCATAACTGCCCTCGAGACAAGCTTTGCCAAGGGACCCCGCCATCCCAACTCCCCCAGTGATGTTGTGTATAATGATACTTGACAATATTCCCAAAGCGTCAACTTTAAACAAATAGCTTTTCCTCTAACAAATGTGAGAGCATAAAATGAGGCTCTCAAGCAATTAAAAAAGGCCTTTAAGTGGCATTTAGCAATTAGCACCTCACTCTGAGTTTATATTGGGCAAGCACCTGAGGCAGAGCTCCCCGTCGTCTGCGTCACATGTGTGCGTGTGCGTGTATGAGATGCCGCAAGTGGATCAAGTTAAGATCCTCTAACGCACTAGAGTCAAATCAGTAGCGGGGGCTGGGTTGGGGAGGGCGTGGTAAAAAGAAAAGCACATTGCATCGCTCCTTCCGGCATGTTTGACGCACAGCGAAGTCATACGTATTCCACTAGTCTCCATGGCAACTGTAAAGATGTGAAGGCAGCGCAGGGAAATGGCTGCAATGGAGTATCTTTAGACAAAGCTCTTGCTTCCCTCGCCATGGTAACAGTGACAGGAGGTGAATATATAGCGATCCTGCACACAGCCAAGTCTACAGCCAGTAAAACCTCACAGTGAGGTGCTTTATGAGAGATTTTTTTTTTTTTTAAAGCATCCTCAATGCACAGCGTGTGGGCGCTGTGCTAACGGAGTGACATGCACTCATTAAGGCAACACAAGCCAGCAAGTGTGAAAAAATGATAACTGTGAAGTCCCGGCATTGTCTGTCGAGAGCAGAATCGAGTGCGAACGTCAACTTGGCGGGAATTGAAGCACCGACTCCTTTTTTTTCCCCGCATTTCCTCGAATCTGTTCCTCACTTTCTCGGATCCATTTTGCTTCAGTGAGTTTCAGTGACAGAACCAAGCAAATTACGGGCCCTGTCAAACTACAGCTGCCATGAATAGATACTTAAATGCAGTCTATACGGGCAGCTGGGACCAGCTGTCAACAGCAAAGTGATCTAACTGGATTTTCGTTTGTGTCAGTGGAAGTGTTACCTAATTCAGGTGGATCTGGCAGCGGCATCAGAGCAGATGCCCTCTCCAGACTTGCAGCTATCACAGATGGCATCTTTTGTCTCGGTTGTGTGTGTTTTTCGGGGGGTTTCATCTCAGACACAAACCGCCATATTACGGAGATGACATCTCCCAAAGCTCTGACATGGGCGCAACAGAAGATGTAGCCGGCAGCTATAATACCGCAGAGATTGTTGGTATTTTTAAAAGGAAGTTCAAGACACAAATTTTTAGCAAGGTTATTTTAGTCGACAAAAAATAACGAAATAACTAAAAATAAAATTCAAAAAACATTTTCGCTCACGAAATAAAAGCAAAAATGCTTTTTAAAAAAACTAAAACAAACGTAAACTACATTTTACGTTTGCAAAACTGTAATTATAGAGAATATGTCCTTCATTTTAGTATTTGGTAACTAATTCATAAGCCTTTGGTGTTTATTTTAAATGTTATTTTAAGTATATTTATTTCAAATTAACCGCACGTTTGAAAATGTGTCACAACGGAAGTGACGGCATCTAGCAGCAGCCAATAGAAAAGCACCTTCAGATGACGTGGCTCCTTTGGCATCCTTGACTTTTGGCTCCAATGCCTCAGCTCGCCTGCTTTTTCATTTAACTCGGCCAAACTGCAACACTTGGTAATATTTTTTTTAATTAAATAGTGCACACAACTAATACATTTTTAAAACGAAAATTAATATTGAAACCAATAAAACTAAGCCGTTTTTTTAAATAACTGAAAACTAATTTAAAAAATGCCCTGCCTTTGAAAAATCATCAAAACTAAAATAAATAAATAAATAAATAAATAAATAAATAATAACAACTGCAAAACAAAATAAAAACTACCTTAAATGAAAATTACAAAACTATAATAACCCTGCTTTTAATTTAAGTGACCTCATTTACTTTTTTTTTTTTTTTTTTTTATTAATCTCACTGTCTTTTAATTTTTATCTCCCTTTATTATATTCTCTTTTAGCTTTGCTTTTAGCCCTTTATGTTGCTGTCTTTTAGCTCTTTTCAATCTGGGCTTTGGGTCTCTGGGATGGCAGCACTCCCTGTGGCCCTCCTCTGTATGGATGAGCACCCATGAGCTGCTTTTCCTCACATGGTTCTTCTGTGCCCCGCCATGTCTTTTTACAAGGTTGTGTGTGTGTGTCTGAGTGTGGTTGTGATCAAGGGAGATGTTGACGGCAGGTTTGGGGTTTTCTTTTTATATTGTACTATGGATGTTTTAATTAGCACTTCAAATGGCATTTTTATGTATGAAAAGTGTGCTATAAATAAAGTGTAATTTGTTATTCATGATAAAAAGCGTTGCAAGAGTTTTAAACCACAGCAGATTACTGCAGTACTGCATCCTGTAATAATAAGTGATTTCCCCCCCAAACTGCACATTTTTCCATCTTGATCGAGCGAGACCCACAACGTGGAAGACTGACTTTTAGCTGCTGCACTATAATCAATAAAACATTTAAAGCCTGAAGTGCAACAGAGTGCTATAAATTCAACTTAAGTAATGGTCTAATCACACTAATTGCCATGATTTGTATCTGCTATGTGGAACAATGTGCAGAATAGAAGGAGCCTGCAGTGCTTTTTATGGCTGGGCACGTCTGTGTGGCGCTGCTGCTGCCACCAAGTGGCGATCTGCGGAAGTAGCCTTCAAAACGAGGCCACATGCGCTATGAGGACACCTGCTAAATGACCCCTGTGATGCAGAGCGTTATCTAAGCACAAACCTGACTTTTATTTAAGTCCATGGATGGCATGGCACAACAGTGCGTGAGTTTTTAAGTGCACAACACTCATGCGGACGTGAATTATTCACTGCGACATGCCTACCTTCTGTGCATCCTCCCATTTCTCCTTGTTATCCTCCTCCAAGAGATTGCTGATGATTTGAAAGAAATTCTGCGGAGATATAATGACAGAAAGCATGATTAACCCCCATCACACTCCTTTACCCACGGCTGCTGACACCATTCAAATGAGCAGCGCCTTCCGGGGTCATACAGTAAGTCTGTGAGATCGGGGCAACAAAATGCAAAGTCTCCTGCAGCTTGCAGCAAAATATTGAACGCTGGAGGAAATAAGCACAAGCTGCAACCATGGGTGGGGAAAAAAAAAACAGATGAAAGGGAATGTTTGAGCAGCTGGGTGCATTGTCTTGTTCAGCGGGAGAGAGGCGGGAATGCTTGGGGTGCATGCCTGCAGTCGTAATAGGACCTCGGTCTGATCCTTAGTCTTGTTATTTCGTCTGGTCCACAGTGTGCCTGAGGGAGTGTCGCTCTCTCTCTCTCCCTCCCTTCCTTCCTCTCTCGCTCTCTATCTCTTGACACAGGCTATCTTGTTTTCTACTTGAATGCTTATGCTCCCTCTGGTGGTAATGTGCCCACTTTAACACTGCATTAGTGCAGAGACGCGTCGAGGGGGGTGAGGTGAGGGTGGGGGCCTGCTGGCTATCTGACTGCTCTGCTGACACCCCAAAGAGCTCCGGTAATAACCGCGGACACAATGCTTTTCTCATCTCGCACATTTTTTTATGGTGCAAAAATGGCTGGATGGGCTCAAGGTCGCCCGTCCACGGTCGACGACAAATTCCCGTAGAATATTAGCTGCATTCATGGAGGCGACATGTGATCAGTGAGGTTTGAACATCACGGGCATTTCTATTACTCGTTCATTTTTCACATGCCTTGAAAATTGCCAACAAATGTCTTTTAAAAGACACCAACTTTTTTTCATGTGCTTACTATCACATATCTTCCCGTATTATCTTTCTGGAAAACAAAATGTACTATATGTCAATATCATGTATAACAATGGCCATCAATTGCATGGACGTAATATGTTGTTTTTTCTTAGCAGTGACAAAGTGTACAAACTAATAAATGATTTTTTCAATGTAATTATTTTTCATGTTTTAATTAATTATATATTTATTAATTGAGAGCTAAATAGAATTACGCCCTCATTTGCTTGATTTAAAACAGCTTTGTGTCGGCCATCCAAACAAATGGATCCTTTGCTATTGCGTAAATTTGCCATAAAATTACGCATTGGGCGATATGGCCAAAACATAAAATCTTAATTTTTTTTTCAGTCATTCTGGACAAATACGATTTTAATCAAATATTCAGACATGAACTGATTTTAAATCAATTTTAATTTAAATGTAACATCATGGATTGTGCAAAAAAAATATCCATAGCTTGTGCATAACTTGCTTAAATGCCACAATTAAGTTAGTAAATATATTAAACACATCTTATAAACCACCCGTCCAGCATTCCGCACACATTAACGTTTGGATATAACAGAATTTAAGAGCAGCTTTGAATAATCCAGTAGAAGAGTGTATTTATACGCACGTCCGTTTCACAATTTATCTAATTTTCAAATTTTTTCAAATTGCCAATTTGTTTTAGAGGTATATAGTAGATATAACGATTTCATAACCAGGGCTTGTGATAGGCCTATAAAAAATGAGACCAGTAGAAATTATTCAGTAAAAATCCACCATTATATTACCTATAACCTCCACAACCCAATTGGGAAAAAAAATATATCTTTTAGAGAGGGGAAGTTTAAAAAAAAAGAAGAAAGAAATAAAAAAAATGAGTTAATGTGGCCTCTCACTCGGGAGGTGGCTATGTTCAGAATTAACCGAGCACATTCAAAATTATGTTAAATCCGAGTCAGCACACTGCTGCCACCATTTCAAGTACCTCTGATTAACCCCAAATAAAGTTCAGCCGTTGTGGGAGAGACTTCCTAATAATTTTGTTGTCACATCTTACAGCACAAGCCATGGCCCGCAGAGAGCTTCCACAGCATCAGAGGGATTTCATTGCTCAAAAGTATCAGCCAGGAGAAGAGTAAGAAAGAATTTCCGAGGAATTAAGAACACACTGCAGACAGTCATCATCAAAAGAAAATTTTGCACAACCTTGACATTACCAAGAACTAGACGTCCCTCGAAAATTGATGATAAAAGGATAATAAACTGGAAGTACTGTACTGTACAGTTGAGTACATGTGACAACAACAAATTCACATCTTCATATGTCGAGGCTATGGGACAGGGTACCAAGACTGAAGGATTATCTTCAAAGACAACATCCAAGCCAGGCTAGATTTTGCAAACACATTTGAAATTTCCAAAAAACACATGGAAAATGTGTTATGGACCTAATGTTGAACCTTTAGGCCGTAATTCCAAAATAACGCTGGCAGCATCATGCTTTGGAGCAATTTTACTTGAGATGGCACTAGTATGGAGTGAATTATGAACAGTTCTATCTAACATCTGTGGGGTGTACACAGGAGATGTCCTTGCAATCTGACAGATTGGGAGCATTTTTGCAAAGAAGAGTGGGAAAATACTGCAACATAGATGATAGACTGCAGCCAAAAAAGGCTGAGTGCTGTAATAAAAGTCAACAGTGCTGCAACAAAGTATTAGTTTGAGGGTTTGTGTATTTATGCATCCAGGTCATTGTATATTTAAAAAAAATCCCTTAAAAGTTTTTAATTGATCATTTCCCCCCCTATCCTCAACAGAGGAGACGTGATTTTCTCGAAAATCAAATCAACAAACATTTAATTGCCGCCCATCGACTTCTGTTTCAGTAAACAGGGCGAGCAGACAGTGAGTAAATCACATGCGTATGCCGGAGTGAGCAGCGATCCTGAGGCCCGACAAGGGTGTCTTTGAAAGTGACACAGCTCCGAGGACATAAATTATCTTATTGAAGATGGAGGTGGAGCTTTCGCTATAATCTCCATCATTGACATAAAGAGGATCAGGACTGCAGTCAAGCCCAACATGATGAGATGAAACAGCTTAGGCTGTGGAGGAGACTTCTTAATACAATGGAGCCACAAGCTTGTTTGTCAGCCATTGTGCTGCCTCAGACATTTCTCTAATATATGACAGCGTTGGCTGGGAGAAGATCACTATCTGTTTTTTAGTCCCACATAACACCACTAGCTTTCTTGTATTAATTAGCTTTTCAACAGCAGTCATTTTGCCATCATGAAATACGAGCGGGATTAGACTGGAAAGAAGTTTGTAGAAGAGCATGAGGCATGGGCATAATACAATTAATTGTGAGGAATTGTAATTGTTTCAGCAGAGGCGCTGCAAAAAAAATCAATAAATAAAATACCTGCACATCATCAGAAGACGGCTCATAGCTGGCCCTTTTGAAGGTTTCGGTCACATTGCGGAGGATCTCCACAGAAGACAGCAGGTCGCCGGCGTAGAAGTTTTTCCTCTGCGTGAGGTCCAGAAGGTTTTTGGTCACCTGGGACATCCCATCCCCCGCCAGCATCCTTTGTCCCTTTGCGAGGTGGCCCTGGACCTCCAAAAACAGGAGAGGACAGAACTTGGGGCATCGGCGTCCTTCATATTTTCAACAGACAGCTTCACTTTGGAGGAAATGGAGTGCATGAAACATGAAAAGAAAGCTTATTTTCTCAGAGACCCTTTATGTGACACTTAATATTTGAGCCGGACTCGATTGCATTGTGCCTCACAGATGACTGAAATGAGCCGATGTGAATAAAAGGTGTTAACTGGAGCAGAAGATACACGTTTAGACAGAAATTTCACATTAATTTACTGGGGAAAAGCCGTATTAAAAGTATCGATTCATGGGTTTTATGAATCAATATATGGCTAGAAAGGAATATCAATATGATATCGATATATCAATATTTTTAATAGTGCTGTCAAAGTTATAGTGTTAACTAATTAATTAATCACAAAAAAAGTATTGCATTAATCATTGTATTACCACAGATTAATCACACTATTAATTTTGACCGCAGATGATCCTTTTTAGCCAACAGCGGATGGTTACATTAAAGGTAGCTGTTGGAGTTTGAGCAATAAACATAACTACATGCATTAAAGTAAAGCATTTAATACATTTTTACATATGCCGTAGGTCATTTTTTCCCCATTTTAAATTATGCAAATAATTAATTGATTAGATAAAGCAGGATGAGCGTGTGAAGTGGATATCAATTTTTGAAGATGTCCTCATAACATTAAATGTCGAAAAAATTAACACATAACAGGTGCGCTTCAAATTTAGCGGGCAAAATATGTTGGGAAAAAAAGCCTTTTTAAGTCAGTGATTAATCATGATTAATCAAAATACTAAGATGTGATTAATCTGATTAAAAAAATTAATCGTTTGACAGCTCTAATTTTTAACCAAGCCCTAGTAACAACATTCTGTATGCTTTGTGACTGGTAAGGTTTTAAACAATTACGTTGATAATTTGCATTGAGAAATATAGTGAAGTCTTTGCAAGATACCTTTACAAAAGTCAAGGCTGCATGCAAAATCATAATCAAAATGTGCAAAAAACAAACAAAAAAACAACAACCATGTTAAAATACAAAAACTAATACATAAAACATTTACCAGGAAATAACAGTAAAGTGTTTGAATGACTGATTTGTATCTGCAGTAGTGCTGTCGAAGGTAAAGCAATAACTATTTAATAAATCACAAAAAAATATTGCATTAATGCAGATTAATCACACTATTAATTTTGACCACAGATTATCCTTTATCTTGACAACGGATGGTAAGTTGTGTTTGAGCAATAAACATAACTACATGCATTCTAAAGTAAAGCATTTAATAAATATTTGTGTATGACATTCAGTATATTTGTTCATGTCAAACGACTGTGGTCATTTTTTTTTTTCATTTTAAATTAAGCAAGTTGCAAACTGATTAGAAAAAGAGGAGGAGAGTGTGCAGTGGATCAAAATATGTTGATGACGTCCTCATTAACTCATTCACTGCCTTTGACAA
This sequence comes from Festucalex cinctus, assembly GCF_051991245.1. Classification (NCBI taxonomy): domain Eukaryota; kingdom Metazoa; phylum Chordata; class Actinopteri; order Syngnathiformes; family Syngnathidae; genus Festucalex; species Festucalex cinctus. Next base: position 17,532,540 of record NC_135424.1, read on the forward strand.
GTATACTTGTCAATTGTATTTTTTAGAGCGGTGCTAAATGGGGGCGAATCTGAGCATGCTCCACTGTAAATATCAAACTTGGAAACAACTTTACTGATGCCCAACCACCGGTAGATGACATCATTGCCCCATTTTATAGGAAATAAACACAGTTTCAGAGTCCATGGGAGAAATGGCTGTATTTTGGCAAACCTACATTTTTCTGCTGTCAATTATAAAAGAACGGGACGGGACAAAAAGTAGGGAGTCTATTCTGTTATTTGGTAGATTCGGTTTATATATAATTATTGAATGTAATATCACGTGAGTATTGGAAATGTAAAAATTTTCTATAATGACTGGCAGTGAATGAGTTAAATGTCGAAAGAATTAACACGTAACAGGTGCTCTTCAAATTTGATGGGTAAAAAATGTTGAGAGAAAAAAGCCTTTTTAATTAATTAAGCGAACAATCATGATTAATTAAAAGTTTAAAGTGTGATTAATCTGATTTAAAAAAAATGTAATCGTTTGGCAGCTCTAATCTAAACCTTAGCGGAATTTAACCTTAAGTGCTTCTCAATTATTTTTTGTCACGCCCCCTTCTAGGAAGAATAAATATTTCACTCCCACCACCCCCAAATTCTCTCCCATGACTATAAATAGTCTCATTTGTCTATAAAATTGTTCTGCTTGTGCACTCTCTGACAATGACAGCACCACTGCCACCTACTGTAGTGGATGTGCAATTACACTTTATTCTAGTGGGACAAAAAATAGTTCCCTGGGGCTCACCCCCCAGTTTGAAAAGAACAAACAAATTTGGCCAGGTGATAGACAATTTAGTGTTTCAGTGTATATTTCCCCAGAGGATTTGAAATGAAAATGCAATTCAGTTAAAAAAAAAAAAAAAAAAAAAAAGTTACAAAGGAGGCATAAAAGCTTACATTTGTTTGGCTGTAATTTTGTTCCATCAGACTGTGATCTACCGGAGACTGTTTTTGCCAAAAAAATTAAAACGATTTCACATAAAACACGAGGCATCGTAATTTAAAAGTGGGCATGTTTTTGAATGACTTGTGAAAGGTATTTTTAATTAATGGATTGAAGCGACGAAGCCGTAACTCCTTTGAAATTCTGGCACAATCTAATGTTTCTGTAGCGAAATGCGGCATCCCAGTGCAACATGTCCTCCAAGTTTGGATGACTTGACACTGTTTTAGAGACAATTTGTTCTTGGGTCCAACGTAATTGTAGTTCAGCTATTTACATCTAGTTGATTTGAGTCCAATACACCAAGAAAACACGAGGGATGTGTGAGAAAATGAAGACAATTTATTACTGAAGGATAGATGGCTTTCCCACTCTATTGAAAGAGCTATGTTTGGCCACGGTGCAATGAGAAAGGATGATTGAGGGGAGAAAGTGCTGTGGGGGGGGAGTACATTTTGATGTATTGGGAACAGAGGATGTGGGAGGGAGCTGACTTTGCACCTACTGATTGCTGCAAGTATCTGAATTCATTTGTTATGCATCGCGCATAGCTGGGCTGCTCCCAGAAGGCCATGCCACGGTGATCCAAAGAGCAGCGTCGACTGGTCGTGCCTGTGAGACGGAGGGAGGGGGGGAAGGCGACAGATTTGGAGAGGAGGAGATAAGAAGGGAGATGAGGATGCGGGCGCGGGGAGTTTAGGGTTGGGATTAAGACCAAAGGAGGGTTGAATGACAGGAGGGTGCAGCGATGTCGGGGAGTTGGGAACGGGAAATGAAGGGAAAAGAAGAAAAGAGGACAGACATATTAGTTCTTTTCATGAGATATTTAACAATCCCCTTTTGTCCAGTTCTGCAGCTCATCACTCACTATCAAAATTTGATGCCGCGTATTCAATTATGCAGTGCATGTGAGAGTGCTTTTTAAATGTATTAGCAGTAAAACCGGAGTCCCGTGACTTGTAATATATGCATCACGTCTCGTGTTATTAGTGCAACATGCAAACTCAAGATTGGTTTATTCAAGCATGCGGCACTGCCGCCGTGGTGGCTGTCAGGCAATGGAACAGCGATCCAGAAATAGCAGAACCACCCAATATCCACCCACACGGCCGCGCGCATCCTACATAGACGGTCCAACATCACACCTTCCCAGCTGTCGACCTGCCGGAGTGCACTTCACAGATCGCCCGGCCGCTCGACATCCCGAGGAAAACTCCCACGGTAACAAAACATTTCCCTTGGCGTCCCTACCGCGCTTAAACCTTCGCTGTTGCTTGTTCTCGCGTTTTCCACATGCCAACACACACACACGCACACACACGCACAAGGAAAGAGGCCACAAAGCCACCGCTCTGATACGCCCACCTTCTCGGCAGCCATCTTATCGTCTCACACATATTCCGGCTGTACAAAAACGTCGCCCTCTACAAAACAGAGAGAAGACTTTGGATCGGTTCTGCTCACTAACTCCAACCACAATGACGACCGCATTTCAGCACCACACCACAAACATGCCCCAACCCACAAATTACACAAACTTCATTAGATATAGTTGCACATAATTGTACTTAGTGTCATGATCAGTGAGTATTTTTTTTAATTATTATGATTATTTCATATTACTTTAGCATTATGAAATTATAAAATCCATTCTGTTACTGTAAAACAAAGTTGTTTTTTTGTTTTTTTTGGGCCGCCTGATGACCCCTGTCTGTTTTGATGCCAGGGTAATGGGAATTCAGATTGGGGGGATAAAAGTTGCAATGAAATTTCTGAATATCTTCTATTGCAAACAAAAAACAATAATGTTGGGGTTGGGGGGATCGTCCAAGGAGCTCAACAATAAAAACACCACCAAAAAGTCATATATGAAGTTGAAGTTTGAAGTATATATTCTGAGCAAAAAAAAAAAAAAAGTGCAACATGAATTCACATGTATAACGGAACATACAGTGTTCCACAGAGTTCAATTCTGGGGCCTCTGCTCTTTTCATTGTATCTGCTGTCCCTGGGTTCAAGCTTAAGAAAATATAATAATCTATCTAACTGCAGGATTTGCAATGTCAAGTTGAGCATTGTCAAATTTCTTGACAATAATATGTTATATGTGACCTCATTAGTCCAAACATGTCATTCTGATTAATATCATGTTTGTGTAATATCAGTTAAGCAGCCAAATCCAGCTGTTTTTATCCATTTGATGAGGCGGCCATTTTGCCATCGACTGAAGATGACATCACAGTTGCTCAGGGCTCAGGCAATGACCAATCACAGCTCACCTGTTTTCAGAAGCTGAGCTGTGATTGGTTGAGACTAGGGATGTAACAATAAGGGCAATATCGTGATATCCTGATATTAAAACTGCCACAATATCGTCGTCGTCATATTCACAATATTTAAATGCAACACATCTGTTAAAAAAGTCAGGTTGATTTCCATTTGTGCAGTTCTAGCACCCTCTAGTGGCTATGTTATTAGTGCAATTTAATTTTCATTAGGGACGTTTTGGCCTTCTATGTTTAAAATATACGCTAATTGTCAGATGAAGGGGAACCTAATTTGCTTGTGAAGCGATCAATGTGTGCTTGCATTAGCAAATAAGTGCCTTAATATTGTTATTAGAGATTGTAGGTGGTTTATATGCATTGCTGTTATGCACAAAAGCACAATATTGTGCTTTTTTTTTCTCTTTTTTTTTTACAATATTGTGGCCTTTTTTAACTATCACCAGCCCCCTCACATTATCGTGGTACTTATCGTATCGTGACCTTCATATCGTGATAATATCGTATCGTGATGTTTGGATATCGTTACATCCCTAGTTGAGACCTGAGCAACATTGATGTCATCTTCAGTCAACAGCTTTAAGCTGCATGGAGATGAGGAATATAAGAACACAACGCTTTATGAATTTATGGTGAAGAGAGCCAGATTCGATATATATTAATGATGCAGAACTGGTGAAATTAATACAGCCTTGTGTTACATAACTACTTTTTTTTTGGTAGCTGCAGGTACATAAGAGCTTTTTGGTGCATTAACCTGTGAAGAGTTTAATAGCTTGAAGTTATGTTGCTGTAATTGCTCTCTCCTTTAGATGAGTGACATCAGACTTAATTGATAATTCAAGCAGCAGATAGGGACAGAAATTGATACAAATGGAAGCCTTTTGACCTGTGCTTTGGAGCACAATCATCTAAAAGTATGCATGACAAAATAAATTATGAACATGTCACAAAAAATAAATTACATTATGTAAATGAGCCCACCGTACGCATGTGCACTGACACCAATGTAATTCTAAAACACTCAGTTGATCAAATTTGAGGGAACTGTTCGTAGTGGTTCAGATAGTCAGCTTTGATTGGCTCCAGCCCGCCTGTTATTAGAATTACATTTCTTGGCCAAGCGGGTAAAACACAGAGTTTGTCTTCACAGTCAAAACGTTTCTGAGAAACATGAAAAACAACAATGACTAACAGAAGGACAGAACAGGAAGCCTGGCGGTTCGCTAATTAGCGTCCTGACTTTCTTAGAAAAAAAAAATAAAAAATAAAACATGAGTAAGGAGAGACCTTGCCCTTTTTATTTTGAAAAAAAAAATGCCCCAAACTCCCCTTCTGTATCTCCAACTGCATTTTATCAGTCCTTAGGTGCCAGTCAATGTCAAGGGTAGGAGGGAGCCTTCCGAGCATTCTCGGTACACTGATTGGAACCTTTTCTAAAAAGATTTATATCAAATGTCAAGGCGCTCTGGAGGCATCACAGTCAGCGACAAATGACGAAATCAGCTGCCAAAAGAAGACTCCCCCCATCCTGCTAGATGCCATTCATTGATCAGCTAATCATCTCTGAAACCATGCTGCCAAAAGTGCCGTACAATCTCTTGGAGACAAAGTGTGCTCACATCTCATGGTGTCATTAGGACAAAAAAAAAAAAAAAACTCTACTGGACCGAGATGCACTGATTCAGCAACGCTGAACAGGACGATGCTGTTCTAATCAAGTGCTTTAAGTGATGTTAATGCGCATCACAGTGTTTTGACATTGTCACACACAGTAAAAAAAAAATGTTCATCTTCAGCTCCATCTGCTGGATTAAATTTTTCATTTCCCCATTTGTTACCAATGCAAGTGGATTGTAACTGTAAAAAAGTTCAAATGCAAATGTTGGGGGTCGGGGTGTGTTCGGGGGTTTGGGGGCCAGGGGTGGCGGGGCCTGGGTCGTGGCGGGTGGCGGGTTTGGGTGGGGTAAGGGGGGGTCGTGGGGGGATGGGGGCTGGGGACCGGTGGGGCGCTGTGGGGGCCCGCCGGGCCTCGTTCTGCGGCCTTGGGCTCGGGGGTGTGGGCCGGGGCTGGGGCGGGGGTGTTCCGGGCGTCTGGGTCGGTGTCCGCTCGGGTGGCTTGGGGGTGGCCTTTGTGCTGCCTCGGCCTGGGGATTCTGGGGGGGTTTGGGGGGGGTGCTCGCTTTGCTGGACCGCGGTTGACGGCTTCTTTCTTTGGTGGTGGTCCTTATGCATGCCAGATCCATCGCACCAGCATCTACTGAAACTCAAACAGAATTTGCCTCTCCCTCCCACAGCCCCTTGAATCAGTGGGTGCTGGTGTCTGTGGATCTCACTTTGCTTTATCTATCCTTCCCTCCTTCCTATCTTTAGTTTTTCCTCTGGTCACTTGAGATCTCAATTTATTGGAAGTTTGAGGTTTCTGGGGTTGGCATAAGACTCTGGTTTTGTAACCACGCAGGAGGGGTTTGGTTGGTGCTGGATTTCACTTTGATGGATTGGATGTACTGGCTTCTATGGATCTCACTCTGCCTCATCGATCCTTCCCTCCTTCCTCTCTTTAGTTTTTCTTCTGGTCTCTTGAGATCTCGCTAATTTGTTGGAATTTAGAGGCTTCCGGGGTTGCCGTAAGACTTTGATTTTGTAACCATGGGGAAGGCAGGAAGTGTTTGGTCGGTGCTGGATTTCACTTTGATTTATCTTTCTTTTCTCTTTATTTTTTCTGACCTTTTCTCTGGTCTCCTGACCATTTGAACCTCACGACTCTGGCAAGATTCTGAAGTACCTAGTTAAGGCGAAGGGTAATGGGATATTTACAAGGTTTTAGGTGAATTAATGAGTATAAATTTATACGTATTTGCACGCACACGCACGCACGCGCACGCACGCACGCAAACGCACACACGCAAACGCACGCAAACGCACACACACACAAAAAAAAAAAAAAGAGCAATGATGATAAGACGTTGAATCGGTAAGACTACCGAATGAACAATTCTGAGCTCTTTAAAAAAAAAAAAAAAGTTCAAATGCAGTTTTCAACCTCTACATAATGTGTTGGTACGCCGTCATAGTTTTGCATAATCTTGCCAATTAATAGTGTCAAATTAAACGTTGGTTTGTCCATTAAGGCCTTCAGATGTGGAAGGGGGAAGCTTATTTTTCCACCAAGTACGTTTTTGGATATTTTAAGTTGGTTGTTTTTCTTGTTTTAAGAGGAAATGGGCCGAGGAAAAACGTATTGTTGCATTTTGGTCTAGATCCAAATACAGTTGCAGATTGAGGAATTTATATTAGTTTTCTTTCACATTCACAGTCTACGCAGCGTTGTGCTGCCAGTTGGGAGTGAACATTTTTGACTGGCAAATACGTTTGTAACGTACTTAGAAATATGATTATGGTACACATACTTGCATATTGAACTCATTGTAAGCTAAATGCTTAAAGCTTTACATTTTTTCCTATAATGCCACACGGTATTGACTTTAAGTTTAAAAAATGCTATTAATTATAAATTGTGATGTTCTGGGGTTGGATCCCAAAACGCAGACACAAATAAGAGTTTTAACACTTTATTCGCAGATCATCAAGAGGCGTTGAATTAACTTGACTTGACCAGAAACAACGGGAAGGCATCATGGATCCAGAGGCATGGAACAAGGCGAGCAGAGGAGAAGGTGGCCACATGGACAGAGGAATGGATGAATAAATCGGCACCAACACACTTCTCTTTCAGACTTATATAGACAGCGAATGGATCAGATTGGCTGTGGCCAAACATGTGGGTAACAGGGCTGACATGGACTTCTCTGATTGGCTTCTGACCAGACAAAGAGATTAAAGATTCCTGACATCACATAGCTTCTGACTTCACATAGCTTCTTACCAGTTGAAACTAGATGCTGGTTACATCAGTTCAAAACAGACACGACCTCACGGTTATTATCCCCCAAATAAAACACAGACAAAACACAGTCATGACAAATTATCCATCCATCCATCCATCCATCCATTCTCTTGACCGCTTATTCCTCACAAGGGTCGCGGGGGTGCTGGAGCCTATCTCAGCTGGCTCTGGCCAGTACACACTGAACTGGTCGCCAGCCAATCGCAGGGCACTCAGAGACAAACAACCATCCACACCCACAAGCACACCTAGGGACAATTCCGAGCGCCGAATTAACCTGCCATGCATGTCTTTGGAATGTGGGAGGAGACCGGAGTACCCGGGGAGGACCCACGCAGGCACAGGGAGAACATGCAAACTCCACCCAGGAAGGCCGGAGCCTGGACTGGAACCCGAGTCCTCAGAACTGGAAGGCAGACGTGCTAACCAGTCACCCACCGTGCCGCCCTAACATAAATTAAATATGTATAAAAAAAATAATAAAATAAAAAAAAGTTTCTTTTTTTTGTCATTTTTAGGACTTATTATGTCTGCAGTGCATGATTTCCGTTCGGCATTTTTTACTATAATTCCACAGGGTAAGTCAAATCCCTGTTTGAAAAGGTTTTCATTAGCATCTAACCTACAAGTACCTTCAAACGTCATGCAAATATGTTTAAACACATTTACAAATGTTTTTGCCAGTCAAAATAAATTCCATGCTTCCATAACATTCCACAAATGGGGCACTGCTCTATTAGATCCAGCTGATGGAGTGTGTGGCACAAAACAAGCGTCAAATAGAAAGGGATGACATGTAAGATGCCATTTAAATGGAACGTCTTAGAATAAAAGAAATGCAGATCGAGGACATAAATGTATTTTCTGTTGTACCAGTCAGCTAAATGGATGGTTACAGGACAGAAATCCCTTAATTTTCTGTTTCTGTGTAGCTTGACAATAAAGCTGCTCTGTTGCCTTGTTATTATCACACTGCTGCTGAGAGTCGAAACTGACAATGAGTAGACAAACAAACACAAACACGGTGCTCCACAATGTTTTGTCTTGTAATTGTGTTCATGTTTCAGCCTTGGCAGAGGTCTGCATTCTTCTGAGTACTTTTCTAGTTTAGATATATAAAAAAAAAAACTTTCTGTTCCAATCATGCATGCTTGCGCTTATGCTTTCGTCTGATGAGTTCTACTTGAATTATTTGTCATCTTGTCCGTGTTTCTATTCCGACTGAGATTTAGCTGGCGTCGTTCTGCCTTTTCAAAATCCAATTCACATTCTGCATGGCTGCAGCTGAACTCGCGCACTTGGGCCCACCTGTCGTTCCACATTGCCGCACTACCCACATTGGTCGACCCCATCTTTTCGCCTGTGGTGGCTGTTGTCACCAGTGATGGGTGAGCCGGCGCTTATGCCCCAGCACTGGGTGCTGTTTCCATGATGACCTTGATGATGACAGTGACAACGGCAGCGTAAGCGGCGCTTATGCCCCCGAACACATTTGGACGCGTCACCAGAGCTGTCTGGCTACATTCATGTCTTATATTTAGTTGCGTTGCTTGCGCTGATCAATATTTCATCCTCGTTAAGTTAGCCTCAGCAGTCAGAATATCCTGGAGGGAAGAAAGAGGCCTAATCATGGTTTCCTTTCACATCAGGTTCTGTCTCCTGACCTCAATTTGAATACAAAAGAGACACTATAGAGGTTCTAGTCCATTCAGAGCTAAGTAACGCAGCCTTTACAAACCCTGCTGAGATTTTGGCTGCGATTAATTACCTTACAAACAAACTTGACCTGACCTGAACTATCCTCCATTATAGTCTTTTTCCAGGATAAGTGCCAGTGTAGTTTAAGCATAAAATATATCTGCTCTTTTATTTACCCTTTTATCATTGCATCAGTCCGTTCATTATGCAAGCATTTAAGGTCAAGCGATTTTGCACGGCAGTGTTATTATTCTCACAAAATTCACCTAATGTCCTTCTCTAATGACAGACACAAAAGATGGTCTTGATTCCTTCCAAATGACAGAATGTCTTGACATAAACAACACAGTACAAAGGCCTACAAGTTGCTGACATTACTGAAGTTCGCCTTTCAAGATCAAATATGCTTGAGATGAATGTACATTCAACTTGCTGACCCCACTGAAGCAGACGTTTCAAGATAAAATATGCTTGTGATGAATGTATAGTGGAAACTACATGATATCCATCAGTCCCACTTGAATTTAAGTGAAACAAGAGCACTCAGTGAGTGCAATTCTATGCCAAGTCTAAAATATTTTTTTCACCTGTGACACTAATCAGTGAATTGGCAGAAATAAGCTAAATTTCATTTGGAACATTATGTAATTTTTTTAGATCTACAAGCACACAAATATTTGAATATTTTTTAGTGCTGTCAAAGTTAAAGCGTTAACTAATTAATTAATCACAAAAAATTATTGCATTAATCATTGCATTGCCACAGATTAATCACACTATTAATTTTGACCGCAGATGATCTTAACATTAAATGCCGAAAAAATTAACACATAAGAGGTGCATTTTAAATTTGATGTGCAAAAAATGTTGATAAAAAGTCTTTTTAAATAAGCGATTAATCGTGATTAATGAAATTTTTAAGATGTGATTAATCTGATTAAAAAATGTAATCGTTTGACAGCTCTAATATATATTTTTTTAAATAATTTCGATTTGGTTCAACAGTGAAGTTTGTAACTGTACATAATTTGTTATGTAAGTAAAATGTGAAATGTTTTACCAATTAAATTAATCATTTTCATTATGTCATCAGCCAGATTGATGTACAGTTATAATCTGCTGTAAAAAAAGGTGTTAGCATTAACTGAATGATGAACTTAAAACGTTTCAAATGTTGTCCATTCTTGATATTTATAATTAGTGTCCTTGAAAACATATACAAGCTGAAATATCAAATATCACCAAAATCCATGCTCCTTATAAGTTGTTCATTTTACAAACCCTTTTATCTGTTGATTTTTACATTGTATATAAAGCCAACACCATGGCATTGTCTCACCCATCACAAAATTAAGCAGTGTGACTGCTCATGGTCATTCTGCCAAATGCTTAAAAAAAACAAAACAACAACACTGTGAATTTGTTGATAATAATGCAATGCAATGAGTCACAGCCCCCTGCAAATCTGACAGGTGCTGCCAAGAGTTATGTTGCGTGTTGAATTGGGATGAAGGGATAAGGGCATTCTGCTTTGGATTCGGCGGCGGAATTCTGGCACCAGATTTTGTTTTAGTGTCACAAGGTTTTGTAGATTTCACAAAGATTAGACAAGAAACTTGTAGAACAAGAAGGCCTGCTGTGTAGTTCCTATACTGCAGTGCAGCTAAGAAATTCAACATTAATGGCATCTGCGGTTAAACAACATAAACTTGCTAAATCCCTTTGCATTTCTTATATTTATATTTAATCACAAATAAAACAGAAAATAACTGCCTGCCCCAATGCAAATAATAGACTTACAAACGACGCATAGAAAACCAAAGACAAATTAAACACTTAAAAATAATAATTGGTTGTTCTCACCTGTAGCATTGGGTGGACATCTATTAAAGGCCAGTTCCCCTGAAGGTGTTCGTCTCCACAACATCGACACTGCATATTCCTCAGGACAAATCTCATATGGTGCTGAAATGAAAAGTGATAGAATTGTACTCCATCTACGCAACTTCACGTTTTATTTCCCTATTAATTTGTATTTCCTGCATGCTGCAATCATTACTTTGCATTACACTGAAAACAATTAAGTATAGCAATGCTAGTCTGTGTCAACGCGTAATAGCTGCACTGTATATTCATTCATTGTTCAACAAACTAATTCACAAAAACAAAATCAGCGATGTGAGCTTACAAATTGTTCTATATTTCACCAATAACGTATTAACAACAACTAGCAGCAAAGCCAGCTAGCCAACAGCTACAACTAATCAATACCAATTGGATTTTGTACACCAAGGCTCAATATGCTTTCTTTTTTTCTTTTATTTCAGCAAAAAAAGATTTTGACCAGCTTTTGGATTTGTTCACTTGTCAACTCCCTCCCCTTGCTTATTTAGAAATTTGTATTAAAGCATGGCGGGTTTTAGTTAGCAAGGGAAAATATGAGTGAAACAGAAACAAAATATTCAGAATATTTTTATGACAAAAAAAAAAGTAAAAAATAAAAAAATAAAAAATAAAACAAGGAAACAAAATAGTTAGTAAAACTGAAAAAAAAATATTCAGAAAAAACAGCATCAGCTTTTGTTTTTTTTCTGTATTTATTTATTTATGTATTTATGTATTTATTTGTTAATTAATTAGTTTATTTATTTATTTATTGCAAATTCGCTAATGGCGGACACTTTCTGCTATCTTCACTTGAGGTTAAAAAAAAAAAGAAAAAAAAAGCATGGTGGGTCAACGCTAGCATGCAAATAGTTATTTCATATTTTGGCTAATAATGTTGATGAAATCTTATTTTATGTTAATCCTGTTATTGATCCAGAATTCAGTCAGTTCACCATGAGCTTTCTTTGTTTAATTGTTGACTCTATCTACACTTGAGGTAGGAATTGGTATTTTAAGGCATCGTGGTCAGAGTTAGCATGCTAATAGTTTCATGACATTTTTGCTGGCAATGTTGCATTCTTATTTCCTGTTAATTATCAATCCAGACTTCTGAACATTTACAGTCAGTTCACCATCTTGTTTCATCTGCGTCAAAGGAGCATTGCATTTCTTTAACATGATTTTGCAGAAATCAACCATCTCCTTTCACTACCTGAAGGGGGAAGCACGAGCTGGTAACTGTTTGATTACGTCAAGTGTATTCTGCCTCACCTGGGCACCGTTGGTCGCTGCACTTCCGGACTTCTTCTTTGTTGCCGTCACACTGATGACCGGTCGTGGCTGCCCCCTGACACACCCGTGTTCGCCTCTGCCATCCACCGTCACATGACTTAGAGCAGCCGCTCCACGGACCCCACGGGTTCCACTGCCCGTTTGCTGTAACACAGTCATCTTGTTAGGATCAAATCAGAAACATCCAATTGGACAAATGTTGTTGTTTGTTTCTCTCATATCAGTCATTTTTCAAGTTTTGCAGACTCAGTATGCTTGTAATAGTCCAAAATTGAACAAAATAACTTGGAGCACTTAGCAGCATGTGTGTTTTATGGCTTCAGAAGCCTCTCTGCAAATGGTGATTTTTTTCCCCTCATGCTGCCAATGTTAAAACATAATAATTTCAGAGTTGCCATAACCAGCAGCAGGTTTTATGCCCTTGTAATGAAGACTATTAAACTGAGCATTAGACAAAACAATGCCACCCTTCAGCAATGTAGTAATTCCCATATCCTGTCCTTAAGAAGCGGGAAAGACATGCAGCACCATTTCATTGTCCTCCACCTAACCTCCTTGTCGATTGCTCACACGTATAAAACTGAAAATGCACAGTCATGCTGGCCAGAACTAACTCACATTGATTAAGCGATGAGATATGACGATATGATTGTTTTGTAGCAAATATATTTAGAGGCTCTGCAGTGCACTGTCCTTCATTACCTCCACAAAGGAGCTTAGTTTTACACCTTCATTTATTTGTTTGTTTAGCAGTGTGTAATAACTAGTCAACTCATCTCCACATAATTTTGTTGTTGGATCTTGGAGAGATGTCCGACTGAGACAGTCCCTATTTAATGGATGTTTACGCAGGTTCCACCGCAGGATCCCGTTTTTTTGTTTTAGTTCGGTCAGCAAACCAATTGTTTGGGCCGAGTGTCCATCACATCAATCACACGGTTGTCCTAGCGATTCAGACGTCTAATCTATCTACATCTATTTTTCCCATCTATTTCCGTAACATTATGCTGCCTTCATGTGGTATCGAAATTATGGTAAATACTACCTGTCAAGTAGAAAATTGCACGTGAACGCACCCTCATGTTGTATTTTCCACTGGACAACTAGGAATTTATTTTTGATACCTGAGTTTCTGAGCTGAGAGAACTATTGAAGTTTGAAAATGGCGGACAGGGCATAAGGATTCGTGAATGGCAAGTAATATTAACAGTTATGGGGCATAGGGGGTTTGCGGGGGTAGTGTCATGGTTTGGGTTAGGTTTTGGTTTGTTTTTTGTTTTTGCTTTTTCCAGGGTTCCAGTTTTGAGTGGGTTTTGTTTGAGTTTGTCATCATGTTCTTTTAAGTTTCTGTTATGATCCATTATGTTCTGCTTTCCTTGTGTGTCTCCCAATTGTCTCGTCAAGCATTGTTCTGTCCACCTGTGTTTGCCTGACTTCCTCTTGTGTCAACCTATCAGGACACTCTGCCACTTGTGTCTTGCCCAGCTGTGTCTCGTTGTGTCAATTAGTGTGTGTGTATTTAGTCTCTTGTCTCCACTCTGTTTGTATCGATTCATTGTCATTTTCCTCCCGTCATGCTGCTGGTTCTGTTCCACATTTTGTCTCATTTTCCACTGTTGGACTTTGTTGTTTTGGTTTCTTAGTTTGTAGCTCATTTTTGCCTCCTCATTTTTGTTTACTAAACATTTTGTTTGGCACATTCTTTGTCTCCTCTCTCCAATGGAAATCTCCTTGGTCCTCTACTTTCCACAACATGTGTATTTTCTTGCTACAACAAAAGCGCATGAACAGAACTCTGTCGTAATGGGGTATATGCCACGGAAGATGCGGGACTGTTTTTGCACATCAGCTTTGATTCCGGTTCCGGTTCGCGACGTGTGGGCCGCATCCCAGTACTTGTGCTTCCGACTTTGTGCCCCTTGGTTGCACGTTCCCGTCGACGGGTGCGAGTGTGTAGTGTCTCTGTGAGTTGTCCGAAGCACTTCAGAGAGCTGAGACGCCCTCCGCGCACCGACCTAACGACACGAGCACACGGTTGGGGAGCGCAGGGGTGCGAGATGCGAGTGTTGGAACGTGGCACACACGTTGCAACCCAGAACCGGAATCAAAGCTCATGTGCAAAATCATGGAAGTCGGAAGTCCCGCCTCTTCCGTGGCATATATCCAAGTGTCCAAGTGGTAACCATCGTTCCCATAGCACATAAAGGCAAGGTAAAACTACTTCTTGCTTCAGTGTCTAAGAATCATGGGAAATGTAGTCTAGCTTAAAGCTGCTGTTGCTAGTCAGACCCAACATAAGTTGAACTTTTGCGGCGACAAAATTCTAATGTTACAATGGTGTAAGCTAACACACAGCTAACGTCCAATGGCTGCCGGCACCAAGCCTAAAAGATTGGATAGTGATGAGTGTTCTTGTTTAGCTCTGTTGAACTGTCAACCAACAATTAGCATTTAGCATTAGCTATAACAATAACACAACCACCGGTCACCAGATTGTCTCGAGATGACTACCCTCGGAAAAAAAATAACACATTGCGCATCCAGGATGAATTTACAAGGTCAGTGACATAATGTAGCCTTATTAAGACGGTAGCGATCTATGAAGGTGCCATTCAAATTGTAATTATTTGAAAAAGGCGTGTGTTTTCACTATCAATTTGATGTGCCGTATGATGGCATAGTCAGCGTTAATCCGCAAGCGTTTGATCGTTCACCTTGTGATACATTTGAATTGCTAAATTGGTAGAGCTCATTAAAGACAAAAATCGCATGATGTATCATCACTGTGTGAAGCCAACAACAACATCGCCGGGTTCATTATCACACAAATTAGAGGAAAAATAAACACAACACCCTCAAAAGCCTTGATTGTTTCTTTTAATGCTTCTGTTTGATTGTGTAGTTGCGAAACATTTAGACAGACTTTCAGAATGAAAGAAGGATAACAAAGAAAGAAATCTGTGCTCTTTCAGGCTGCAGCAGCAGCAAAAATTGCATCAGGAGATTATGTGAAGGCCTTGGTGCGATGAGACAAGGCTTGATGGAGGCCACTAAGCTGACATCTCTGAGCCTCTAATGCATCAATGGTGTTGACAGACAGGGTGGACGCCTAACCCGGAATTCTGTGAAAGGCATACAGCATTTCTAACTGGATTTTACAAATCCAATTGATAGAGCATGGTCTTGAACATTATTGCTATTTTCTTGATTCTTTTGCTATGAAGCCCTTTTTTTTTATTTTTTTTTATTTTGGCCGTGCAAGAGAAACCGCAGCTAAAAGAATCCAGGGTCACTACAAATAAAAAATCCATTCATCCATTCACATTTATGGTATTAAGAGACTCTCTTTTTTTTTTTTTTTTTTTTCAAATAATTTTTTTTTTTTTACCTGTGCAGTCAGGATTATGGCACTCTCTGCTTTCTGCCCAGTGACCGCGACACTCCGATCCCCCATGCGCGGCCGCCGAGCACTGCCTGGTCCTCTGCTGAGTGCCGTTGGCACAGGTCACTGAGCAATCGCTCCAAGAGCTCCACTCTTGCCACTGTCCATCCACTGGGGTACCAGCCATAACACAACACGCGTCGCAAGTGATGGGCGCAAATAAATAAATAAATAAATAAAAAGAGCAGACAGAAATGGAAGGAGATTTAGAATGAAATCCAGTGGGATAGAAAGGCAACATGCGTACTTCTGAAGGACTAGACCACAGCTTTTCTTTGATTGTGATGACTGTCAAGGTCTTGAAACTATTTAATGCTGTCCATGCAGAGGACAAGAGCAACTCTTAACAGGGCAAAGGCAACACTTAGAGTGAAGGTAAAAATAATGATCAGCACTAATACGACTTTGACGCCAGTGTGATATTGACAGGGTTGGTTAAAGTACTACAGTGCAAGTTTAAATGCACCACAAACCCTGCATCGATTCAGCATTGTTCTCATGATTGATTGCAGCATGATTATATGCATAAAAAGCTCAACGGCTTCTATTTTTAGCACACTCTACACTTTGCTACTTGTAATTATTGATGATTTTACCCAGCCTATTCCACCCAGAAGGGGTCCGGTTTAATCGCTTAAGCCTTTGAAGTGGTTGCCGATTCACAACGTAAAATTCTTGAAGCTATTTTATTGTTTGTCAAGTATGCCATGGCTTGTTTAAGTAAGATATTTTTGCATTGATTTAGAACTGTCAAAATTAATCGATTAATTGACAAATATAAATTATTGATTATCGAACGGCATCCAAGCGAGGAGTTTGAAAACCTGGACACTGGACCAGAGATATGAACCATCTTAGGTGTGCTTAGCAGTTAGCACTTGCTTGCTAGTAGTGCGACATGCACGATACAGATGAATTTAAAACTTTACCAAAAGGAAAAAAATAAATAAAATAAAAAATAAAAAATAAAAATAAAAACACTGCTGGGTTCTTGGCTAGTGTGCGCTGAGGTTAAAATAAGTTGCTTTAAACTTGAAAGGAACACTTTTCATCACGAATATGATGGTAAAGCGCTTTGGACAGCATATGGTGTAAATACAGTGCTATATACATGCACTCCATTTACCATTATAATCAAATTGGATTTTTCCATTTTTGAACTATGACATGTTTATCACAATAGTGCCATTAGTAACTAATTCAAATGCATTCAGGTTTGAGTTTTTAAATGGTAAACGAATACGCAAACACGGACTTGGGGTACGAGTCCAGGCTATCATCGTAACAATTATCTCTATACCACATGAGTGAAGACTCATAAAAGACATGGACAAGCGCTGATTTTTGTTACTTTCTCTTAATATACCAAAGTCGGACATTTTGGGATCATGTTTTTAAAATATTTTTAAGAAATGCTTGGCCTTAGAATAGATAACGTTTCCGTGAATTACACATTTGCTATTCAACAGGAGCAATTTCAGCCCAGGGTGGAACCACACCACATTTTTTAATTTGGGTCAACAGTGAAAAAGCTGAGGAAACCTTCATTTGATCCAAGAGTGTCAATTTCTAATGTTTGTTGTCTTATCTATCAGATACCTGGGCAAAGGGCTATGTTGCAAAGCTTAGTCTGTGTCTCAGGTCCGTCGCAGGCCCGGCCTCCGTGCTGTGGGGGCGCACACATCCTAGTCCTAGTGCGGTGACCTCGGCCGCACGTGAACGAGCACAGACTCCACGGCGACCACTCCTCCCACACACCGTGCACTGCGGGCACAGAGAAGGTGTCAGGCCTGATCAATATCCCCCTCGCCGTGCCATTACATCAATGGACAATAATAAACCGCGCCGAGCCATAAAAGGAAATAAAATCAATCAAAAGTAATTAGCTATTATTAAGATAGTAGATGAAACACGGAGCACATGGACAGTGTGAGGTTTAATTTGCAAGCGTCAGTCAATTATGTATATTTGGCAATCATTATGAAACTTTTCAGGGTGAACACTAATTAACAAAGCCTCGCACAAAAGAGAGAGATCACTGTTCCTGCTTTATTTTAAGAGACTTTCGAAGCAAAGACGGAGGTGGCGTGCGGCGAGACGGCTCAATTTTGCGGCTTGCTGCTTCTTCTTGGTCGACTGCAAACAAAAATCGCTGCCAAGCAGACCTAAAGGTTAACGTGGGCCGACAATAGTCCCTGCAAATCTGTCACCGCAACAGCGTATTAATAATTATTATGCAGCCCGCTTCCTCACTTTTGAAAACGCGGTCATACTCTATGAATTATCAGTAATCCATATCAGATTTCATGCAATCAGTATTATTCGACATCAGGCGTGCAAACGATGCAAGAAATGCTCCCAAGGCGGGCAATTATTTCGTCTTTAAGATCAGTGTAACTCCCAGATGGTGCACTTTTTATTTTTGGATCCTCAAGATGCACTACTGCAACAATTGTTCCAATATGCAAAATCACACAAATACATTAAAAACAGCAAATCTAGCCATTAGTTGAGTTTTAAAGGACACAAGCGTTCCGCTCTTACGTCCTCATTTTACACAATAGCTGGCAAAAGATGTTGCTTCCAGTGAAATTTAATTTAGCATCTACAGCTGACAGATGGCAACTTCCTCCTCAAACTGCAGACAGTGTTTGCGATTGGCTCAAAGTTTTACTTTGGAGAGCAAAATATGGAAATCAGAGCAGCAGACATACAATAGGTTACAATAAGACACTTCACGTCTTGCTTTGGCAACAGACAATATAAATATATATATAATATGTAATATATTTATATACAATATAAATATTCAACTCTATACGTTTTAGATCAGTGGTGTCCAAACTACGGCCCCGGGGGTCATTTGTGGCCCGCCAGCCAATTTTCAGTGGCCCACGGGATATACTAAATATTAATCTGTGTCAAGGTCTGATTTATCATGAATATTAATGATTCTCAAGTAACAGTTTTAAAAGTACAGCTTAGTACAGTTTTCATTTTGTGGTGCTTCTGAATGAGGAGATGTGATGTTCAATACTAAACTAATTAATTGCATTACCACCTTTAATACAAAGCTTTTATTTAGTTGTTTTTTTTTTTATCTAAAAATACTAAATAATAAATAATTGCTTGATTTATTGATTTCAGTGTTTTTCACAAATTAAAGTAAAAAAAAAAGTTAAAAAAAAAAGTATAAAAAAAGTTTGGACACCCCTGATTTTGATAATCTAGAGAAGCTGCTAGAGGAGAATATTGTAAATTCCATTTAAAAGAACGTCATTTAGTCATCCAGTATTTTGGTTATTATAGTGGAATGTTGAGTAGAATGCAATCCCACAAAACATACGAGAGTCAATCTCACACAGCTCATTTCAAAATAATAGAAAGATACAGCTAATTTGACAATAAAACGTGTCAATGTATAATGATGAAGTTTTTAATAGTCTGTATCTTTTTTTATTAACTTGTATACCAGGACACATCATGTGGCTTCTGGCAGGGACTGCCAATGGAAATTAGCTTTTTATTTTCTGATTCCAAAGAAAGTTCCATGTCTGTTTCCATCACTTCCCAATGGAACTTTGTTCCAAACAAATCTAAAGTTGACCAGCGACCTGGAACAGACCGAATATATTTCTGGGTAAAAAGTAGACTGTCCCGTCCTCTGCAAAGCTGCTTTGTAGATGGAAAATGAATGACTGCCATTGCACAAAGGCAATAGTTAGATCTCAGGATCAGTGGTGGCATATTTGGATGGTAGGATCAAACCGATTGTTCCCGCAAAGGCATGTCAGGATTAGTCCAAGTCCCCTGCCTCTGGCCGCTGCTTTGATGCGCCTCTAAAGTCGATCAAAAAGAGCAATGGACGTTATGTCTGTAATGTATGTATTTGTACCACTTAGGGGAGTACACTTTGGAAATTATGCTTCAAAGGATATACATGTGCCTATAATTCATTTGTGATTTTGTGTTCAACTTTTCAGTTTAAAAATGCTGTTTTGGTTTTAATACTACGCTGTAGACTGCCACCTTATTCAAGGCCTAACCATAGTCTTTTGATTTAATGAAACAACAAACAAACAAAGCAAAATTAGATGTATCAACAGCGTCATTTTTCTCCCAGTTGCACTTATTTTGGGTGCCTCTGTATAAAAAGTGCAAAAGCAATTAAAAAAATTAAAAAAATCTCAAGATGGTAAGACAACGGACCTTATTCACTTTGATTTGTTTCAAAAGCGCAGAATGCTGATGGACATCTGGAGTTTTCAGTGCTAAATGTCAAATATTGACTGACATTCCTTTAAAAAAAAAAAATGCCGAGATAGCCCCAGGTAGCTTGAGTTATAAAGACGAGCTATTAATAAGAAATAAAAAAATAACCGTCAAAGCACTCTGCATTGGAGGATAAGTCATGATGTTATCTGTATGATATGACTAACATTGAAGCAAAAAATAAAAGCCAATTTCAAAGACTACTTGATTATTAGTGACTGATCAACATTTTTTATGCAAAAGCAATGCCTGTAATTTTGGCACATGTCAGATTGGATACTGTACATCTACTTTGGTATGCAGAAGATGCCAAGATATTTTTTTAATCAGTTATTAGAAGTTATTAGAAGTATAAATTAATGTAATGTAAGTATAAGAAATGCTTTCTTCAATGGCAACAAGCCAGCTACCAGTTTGCATCTAAGGTTGGTGCCTCAATTCTTACAAAATAGAAATACAGATTAGTTACATATGAAAACAAAACAAAAGCAGTTTGATTAGAACAAGTCAGAAAACAGAAACCCATTTGGCGATATGTTAAGAAGTGTCAGTTTGAAAATTACAGAGCATAGCTTACCTTAAGCTACACATTCTGTGTGAGGAATCGAAAATGACTTTCCTTTCGTTAACTTTTGAAAGAATGTCATAGATGCAAATTTCCCCATATTGCTATTTCTTTTTCATGCAAATCCAAGTTCCTAATGATGTTAGATCGAAACAGCAGTCACTCTCGAGCTATTATTCAATCAGCTGCTATTTGAAATGACTCATTCCATTTCTCTTATGTAGTAGGATGTTGACTCTTCAGAACGCAGCCAAATTCACACTTACACATGGTGAATCAAAAGTACAATACTTCATGGATTCAAATGTGTCAAGAATGTCTCTCATAGTATTCAAAATTGGCCACTTTACACTGTTGCATTTAGAGCCCCTTGATCAAGCAGTGATGTCATTTCTCAAGCAAATCAAAGTGTAAGGCTGTGTTCACACTTGTCTGCTTGAGTTGGGTTAAAACCAAGTGCGGATGTGATTGCTCAGCTGGTGCTGTTTATTTGGTCAAATGTGTCAAGCAAGCGGCTCCGCGACGTGAACTTTGGTGCGGAACAGTTCACTTGAGCTGACGTGTGAACACTACATTGTGGGGAAAAAAAAAAAAAGATACAGCCACTGTTAAAATGACAGCAAAACATTTTTGACGTAAAAATGAGCAGATGCTTAAATCACGATGCATCAGTGCATTGTGTTGTGGGAAGCTTTTTATGACATCTCAAGTGATCAAAAAAAGAAGAAGTATAATACAGCTTTTGTTTCAAAAAACACATTTTCACCACACACAAACACAGTCCATTCTTGTTGTACCGTTATAAATTAATTATTTATTTATTTATTTATTTGGATCCAGTAAGTATATTATATTTTAGTTTGTGGTTGCCTCTGTTTGTAACGGAAGAACATTTTAATCAGTCATGAACAAGCACCTGACAAAAAGACGCCGGCTATCACAAGTCCGATTTTGTTACGCGATGACTCATCTGTCATATTATTTGTACTGCGTCGAGGGCGGGCGGGTGGTTGCGGGGTGGAAGGTGCGCTTTGAGGAACGCGGCCAAGCTATTTTGAGTTGCCCTGATAATCTTCAAGGAAATGACGCAGATGTCTTATCAGTTGCAAATGTCATGAAACCATTTTGCTGCCGATGAGGTGCGTCTCAGTTATGTGGAATGGTGAAATCATAGAGGTGATCATGAAAAAGACAAAAAAAAAAACATTAATAAAATAACTAGAAAGAAAACACTTGATTACGAGTGATTAAAATGATCATAATAGGTAGTCAGACACATTCCTATACAACACATTTCCTGCCATTTCAACAAGAAAATACGTAAAAAAAAAATTAAAAAAAAAACATTCAAGAATCTGCGGCTAACACTACCTGGACAGGGGGCAGTGTTATTGCAAACCCTTGATTCTCTTAAAGGGCCGCTGCAGTGTGTTCCGTATGGTGAGACACATGTTCTTGTTCGCACCTGCGACCCTTGACCGCATGTTACAGAGCAAGAGCTCCACTGGGACCACTCCTCTGCACCTGATTCACCTGTATGGGAGAAGGGTGACACTAGTTAAATGCAGCAATACGGTCTTGGGGGCACGGTGAAGGAGGGGCAAGGTGGGCAGTAAAAAGGGCAACAGGCCGAAGTTAGCCGGAAGAGAAGTGGCATCTTCATTTCGACACTATTTTTTATTTCTCGTTGATCTTTGACAAATAATGGATTGTTCTGACAGCAATCACAAAGTAAGCACATCACTTTAAGTCAGAACAAATGCGAAAGATCACAGAAATGTGGCTATCAAAAATTTAGCTTGTTGCATTCTAACATTCTTTCAGTTCGTCCCCATAAATTTTTCAAGCATTTCAGTGAAACAAAAACATGTTGAAAAAGCAAGGTAAAAATCACCATAAATAAATGAAAGTTCATAAGAACATGGTGACATGCATGGATGATGACATCTGGTAAAACAAAATGGAAACTGATGGGTGCTAGTTAAGAGGTGGGAACTATGGATTGCCCTGCACTGCACCAAGTGATATTGTTACCAATTTTACAATTTAATGACATTGATCACCCCAAAAATGATGTTAAAAAAAAAAGAAAAAAAAAGAAGAAGAAGTAAAATTTGTTCTGTGTTGTCGGCCTTTTAGCCAACTATGGATTTTGTTCTTGAGTTACCACTAACATTTTTAAATTAATTGTTACATAGGTGTTAAGAAGTCATTAAAGGGACAGTGTGTAGAATTTTTGCTATCTAGTGGTGAACTAGTAGAATGCAATGACCTAAATTTATGTGCTTCACGGTGCCTCAGAGACCACACTTTGCAATTACTATGTTCGCTAAGTTTGTCTCCTTCAGGTATCACAGCAGAAAGATGGCAGTGAAACATGTCAGCCTTCTGTAAGGTGAGCTGCAATTAGTAGACCTACGTATATATGAAGAAAATGTATGATGATATGATAGAACATTTTTTTTACATATCATTGAAAATAATTTTGTTTTCATAAATGAACATTGAAAAATCGAAACTGTTTACACACTGTCCATTTAAATTAAGATTTTTTTAAGCAATAACATTCTAAATAGCTGAAATGGGACCCAAACATAAAGCAGCACGTTTATCGCCAACAAGGTAGTAAAACAAAATGCCAAAATTATTGTGTATAATTTTATTTCATCTGAGGTATTCCATTTATTTAGTTTTTTTTTGTTTTGTTTTGTTTTTTTATAAGAAGAAGAAAAGTGAACACTTGCAACATAGCATAAAATAAACTGATTCAGCCAATTAAATAGCAGAACACTAAATTTGGAGATTATAAGATAGACTGGAAGGTGGATCAATTTGTTAAATGAGGCAGCACAGGGATTGTAAATAATGTGAGGATGAAAAAACAAAAAAAAACAAAAAAACAGCAATAATACACCTGGACAAGGATGCAACATATTTAAAGCGTGTGTTACATGAAGAAGTGTTCATGAGTGGATGTTAATTTAGGGAGATGGCAGTTTGCAAATTAAAATGGTAATGAGCAGTGTTTAAAATGCTTTAAACAGACAGCAATGTAAACAGAGCAACAAATGGTGAACACTTAACCCCAAATTAAACAAACAAAACTCTCCAGGGGAATTAACCCACGAAAATAACATTTTTTTTTTTAAATTAAATCAACTTAAATTATAGTAACAACATGAGAATGAACTCAAGATTGTGCTTTGTCATTTATGATTGATTTTATTTGTCAGTTCTTTAATAATTAAGCTCCACTTAAGTTAAAGTCACATTATCTCTTGGTTATAAGCTCACATTTAATTCATCACGCTTTAGAGGATTTCAATAACTATTTGGGCCTTATTTTTAAATTAAATTTCTGTGTGAGTAAACATCTACGTAAACATCTAATAAACTGACCCACAAAACTCATCTATGTCTAAGTAAATTATAAATAAATGAAATATGTCTTATTATTTCTTATGCAGTCATTGAGAATGAGTTGTAAAAAATAATAATAATAATGCAAAACATTTCCACTCAAGAAGGTGCAGTACAAGAGAGAGCATGCATGATGAAATTAAGTTTAGGTAAGAAAATAAAATAGGGAAATATAACTATTATATTACCAGTTTGTGCCATAAATTTAGCAGATTCAGCTTGCTCCTGCAGGGCCTTTGTGTCATGAACTGATCTTGGCCGCTGACTTTTTACTGTATGCTCTCCGATCATTCCATATTCTATGAGACAAAATAGAGGTTGATATGAAAGCTAGGCTTAGACAGCAAAACTTATTACATACGCTTGGTCAGGAAGTTGGGAACAACCGCAGTACATGGCTCGAAACAAAGACCACACATGTTTGTATTTAATCTGTCCTTCACTCGAGGGCATAGAACAATGCAACAAATTTAAGGCTGAAGTCAAATTATTAATTGAGCTTGTAAGCAGGCTGTCGACACATAGCAAACATGCAAATTAACTCACATCGCTTTTACTTGACTACCACGTCAATCAAAGCGGCAAGTTCCGGCAACCCTCCCTCCCGCTCTCCCCCGTACCCAGAAAAGAAAAGGAAACCAAAATGAAAGTAAAATGTGTAAGCTGTAAGAAAGCCACAGAGGAGGGGGGGTCATGGACATAACATGCGATTGATCCACAGTTTCCTCTATTGTTTCATTGAATTATGTTTGACTCATGCCAAAATCGCTGTGAATGTACATACTGTATTTTGAGCTGTGTGCTTTGCAACGCATGCTCACTTTGTCTTCAACACTGGGACAAAGTGATATGACAACACTGACAAAAGTAATGGTTTACACAACTGCATCTTTATAATACGTTTTCAATAAATATCCAATACATTTCTGCTTACAACGAAGGCAAATTCACTTTTAGTTCAAGACAACAACTTTTTGACAGTGTGGTCCTAGTGAGGCGATTTTTTTTTTTTTTTTTTTTTTTACTCGTTTTCAAATGCAGACCAGGTGATGGATAAAAAAAATAAAATAAAACAAAAAATAAAAGTCACACAATCACATTTGCTTCTATTAGTAAATCAGACAATCCAATGCACCAGTCATTAAAATGGCGGATGTTCCAAATGCACCAATAAATAGCTACAAGCGTCATGCTAAAACACACTTCTTCAACAGATTGGGTTTCAATGAATGCCCCTATGGAAATTGCCTAGCGATAGAATAGGTTACATTGTTGGAAAAACAAAAAATTTACTCATTTATATAATTTATTCAAACAGTTTTGTAGCATTTTAGCTAGCTCTGTTAGCTACCTAACATGTTAGCTAGCCAAACGTGTTATAATTCATTCAAATGTGTTTGCTGCTTGTGTTTTGCATTCTGTGGTGTGTCAGTTTGTAGTAATGTAGTAATCGTTTGCTCTTCATTCTCTACATCAGGGTTAACTTGTGTGTTTGTTGTGTCGGTTTGTTGTATCGATTAACAGTAACACATTCCTGGCTGAGAAGGTTTGCAACATGTTTGTTGTGAATAGATGTTTTTTGAGACATATCATCAAGCTAACTTTACCTTACAAACATGTGCAATGTATGCAAAACTCAGCTGCTGAACATGCACAAATATGAACATTATGACTTCAATAATGTTCTTAATTTCTGCTTTTTTGTTACACTTTTGCAATAATTTACTGTTTGACTCGCTTGGATCCAAAATCCTTGATGATTAATTGAGGGTGGAGAAAGAAACAAAAATGAAAAGTACATAAAAAGTAATTCTATTGAGATATTAATCCAAGTGATGGTGGGAGGGCACAAAGCATGTGGCAAGCGATTAAAATGTGACTTTTGAGAAAATGCTATCTTCAAGTTGGGAAAAGTATTCAGAGCTATTAAAGGACTTAAATTGAATTTAAAACTCATGTGTCTTCATTCAAGATTATTGTGGAATAAAATTGTTGGCATCCATCAAACAGCAGATTTGATCAATAGAGAAATCCATCATGGTTATTTTATTCTTCAGATGAGATGAGCCATTCGATTTACCAGGCCTGCATATAATCTAGCATGCATCACAGATTTTTTTTTTTTGACGACAGATTAAAAATTAAATACTTTTTTTTTTTTTAGTATCATGTCTATCGTTCTCTATTGAAATAATATAATATACGCATTTTATCTACTGTGATGCTATAAGAATGAAACCGGCTATTGACCTTGAAAGACAGTCCCTATAACTCAAGTCATCTAGGACCCCTACTCACTCTCTCACATGCATAGAAAATCAGTCAATGGTAAGAAACATATTTTTTGTTTTATATGTAAATTTCATAAAAATATTGAAAAAAAAACATTAATCAGGCCATTGACTGATACTTTGAACATCAAACCTGCAATCAGTCCAAGTTAGAGCGCAAACACGTCTTTTAAAAGGTCTAAGGATAGCATAACAATAACAGCTTGACATCAGCAAATCATCAGAGACTTGGGAATGGGATTAGGCTATTTTCAGCTAAGAATGTTGCTCTCCATTTTAAGAAACTGATTGGTTGACCCTCATGAGTCACACTGCTTTGCACATTAATCTTATCTCCGCAATCTATCTGTTTGAAAAGGAATATCATGCAATGCTTTTGCTTGTGTTGGATTCTTAAGCTGGTCCCTCAGGGTTGGATTTGTCTCTGTTCCCAATATGGAATAACAAAAGCAGCTGACAAATGAGAAAGTCTTGTATCGTGGTGCCTTGATTTATGAGTTGAATTTGTTCCATGATCACACTTGTAACTCAAATAATCTTTTCTAACTGAAATAAATGCAAATGTCTTTAATTTGTTCCAGCTGTCGTAACTCAAGACAAGGCAAAAATAATTTAATAAATAAAGTAAATGGCAGTGACGACTCATATCTTGAGGTTACTGCATTAGTAACACAGATGACGAGTAAACTTGTGGTCTCAGGGCTGCGGCTTAACAGGAAAGTTCAAATGCTGAATTGCCATAATGTTGGACTGTTTGCTCTCACCCATGCCAAGCTATTCCGGTGAGCCTGATTTGTAGGGCTCAAGAGCTTTTCAGAGCCATCACAGCTCAGCGATGCTCTCAGGCCTAATTAGCAGCCATATTTACAAAGATATTCCAACATGATTTAATTAATGTCCCACAACTAATTATGTGCTGTATACTTGACAAACAAGTCAAGATGCAGCACACAATCAGAGATTCCAAGTTTCATGTCTTGGTCACCTTCATCGGTATTCTGGCTTTGATCAACTACATGTTGGGAATTTAAGGCTTAAAGCGTCAGCGGTGATCCTGCCAGCTAAATGTTCACTGTATGGACATGTTCCATGTGCAGTTCTGTTCAAAGGCAGCCTTGTGTATAATGACTGAAGGGTCTGAACCTTGCTTGCATTGCAGACCACTGACAGCAGGGGTGCCACCCATGAGAAAATTTGACCCAGGCTATGTTTCATGTTCCAAGAATGCCCTCATGAATTATATTGTAGCTAATGTTTAACAGTTTATATATATATATATATATATATATATATATATATATATATATATATATATATATATATATATATATATATATATATATATATATATATATATATATATATATATATATATATATATATAAATGTTGATGAAGTTTCAACAAATTTGTATTTCTCAAACTTTAAAATGGGTCAATTTGACCCGGGCTATGACTGATGTTCCAAAAGCATTCCAATACATCAGTAACCATTTTAGGTGAAAATGCACCAAATTTCTATTGAGAAGTTTCATAGCAAAAAAACTACTCATTGAAGATTTAACATAGTTCACTTTGACCTAGGCTGTTTTTAATCTTCCAAAGGCATTCCGATACACATTTTAATAGACAATATGTCAATGTGAAGCATTTTAATTGTCGATGAAACGATTTATTATTTTTCACTTTTAACTCATTTGCTCCCAAAAACATATAAATACGTTCTATTTTAAATATTCCCAGTGTCCCAAAGACATATTTGTACATTTTTATTTAGTTTTTTCTTCTTTTTTTTTGGGGGGGGGGGGGGGGTGCTAGAGCATACAAAAGGCTTCGAGGCAGCCTCTGAACTGAACGGCTTAAGCAATGGTAGTTATTACAAAAACGGCTAGCAGGTCGCATGTGACATCAAGCAGGGGCATGTTACAACAAGCTGTTTTCCCCACAGTTTCAAACAGATTTGTCAATAATGATGAAACGTTTTCATTGAACACGCCTAACTTTACTTTTTCTTCAATTCAGTTGATGTGTAGTTTCATAGCAAAAAACTATGGGGTATATTCACTAAGAATGCGCTGTGTCAGGTAATAGCGTGAAATATTCCACCACAACTGCACCTGCAGTCTGCGCCCAGTTACCCACCTATTCACTAAGGATATTGCTCTAATCATATATCATATACCGGCGCAAACACGCCCACAAAACTAACAGCTGGGAGCATA
The DNA here is from genome assembly GCF_051991245.1 of Festucalex cinctus. Lineage (NCBI taxonomy): Eukaryota > Metazoa > Chordata > Actinopteri > Syngnathiformes > Syngnathidae > Festucalex > Festucalex cinctus. Next base: position 17,560,793 of record NC_135424.1, read on the forward strand.
TTTGCACCTGATTTACCACACATGGCAATGGATTTGCGGAAAGAACATTGTAGTATAGTATGGGCATATTTTGTGTCAAATGTATGCAAGTTACCTCATTTACATACGCGCAAATAACACCGGCGCACCGTGGTGCTATCTGGTTGGCAGCACACTTAGAGACGGATCTGTGCGTGTTTAGTGAATTAGGTGCTCCGGGATTGCTCCATTTTTACCAGTTAGCATTGTGCAAAGGCGACGCAAACCTTTAGCAAATAGGCCCCTATGTTGGGTCAGTTTGACTCAGCATATACTAAATGTTCCGAAAGCATCCAGAGAAACATTTTTATGTCTACTTGTTAACTGCTTTCATATTGTCAAAGTGAACTGTATATTTTCTGTTGGTGCCAAGTTTGACAGCGAAACGCTCATATTTGCTCTTTAACTTGAAAGTGGGTCATTTTGACCCACAGCGTAACAGGAGGGTTAAAATACTACTTTTCTATGGCGCGTCAGTCATCGGTCCTTATACAATCAGCATCGCTCCCACTTACGACAGCGCTGACTGGGAGTAGCTTCTTTTTGTTGCCCTTGATTTATTCGTGACCGGCCATTTCAAACGGGGCTCTTAATGAGTGGCACTTCATTACTGCTGCACTTTGAAGAGTTGAAGATCCCAAAAATAGCGACAAGCGTTTAGTCCACGCAGACCAGAAAGAGGAATACCTCATTACTCAATGCTTGTCTTTGATCCACTTCCCAACATCTGAGCTTAGGAGGCTGGCGCATTGTAGTCGAATGGGATGCTATTTAAAGCTTTGTAAGGTGCTTAAACCCGGTTTTAGAGAAGCACAGACAATGGTGAATGGCGAGAATCCAATTAAAATGTAAGCAACAAAAAGTCTTTCAGGGTAGGTTTTTAGGATAAATGAATACTTGCTATTGTATTTCTTTGTGTGCACTGTCCATCCATCCATCCATCCATCCATCCATCCATCCATCCATCCAACTTTCACACTCACAATTAAGTCGGGATAAGTAGGGATAGACCGATTATCGGCACCAATATTGGGCATTTTGACGTATATCGGTATCGGCCTTTTTTTAAATCTGACGGCCGATAAAAGGTAAAGCTACAACCATTTTAATCTCAAAGTACTAATTATTTTAAATTTCTGTTAACTTTGAGATGGTGCTGATCCTGGGAATCTTTTGAACCTTTTGTTTTTGTTCGACATTAAAACAAAGAAATTTGTTTCCATCTTCCATTTAAGATTTTAAGTAAGTACCTTGGGAGCTCCCTGAACATTATTTTTAGAAATTTAAAATGAAGTATATTGTCTACGATTAAAAACAAACAAACAAAAAAAAATGATATTTTGAAAGTCTGACATTTTTTTTTCTAATAAAGTTAATGCTTTAAGACATTACAATAAAGTAAAAGTTGGCATTTCCATTTTAAAAATGTTTCCCTTTTTCCTGAAAATGAATATCAGCTTCAAATATTGGTTATCGGCCTCCTCGACTATTAACAATCAGCATTGGTATAGGCCCTGGAAGAAAAAAAAACCCACATTGTTCTATCTCTAGTTTTTAGAATGTGTGAGGAAGTCAAGAGTATCTGCAGAACACCCAGGCAAGGAGAACATTCAAACTCCATACAGAAAGTCTTGAACTCCTTGAAAAAATAAATAAATAAATATATATATATATATATATATATATATATATATATATATATATATATATATATATATATATATATATATATATATATATATATATATATATATATGTATATATCACTCCAAATCATTTTGCCATGTGTAATGTGTGTGTGTGTTGTTGTTTTTTTAATTAAACTAACTTCAATGTTAGAAATAGCTTGTATGAATTGATTTTGTAGTTCATTTGAATAATAATAATAAAAGTCATCTGATGATTAAGATGACATAATGAATGATATATTGGAAATTGAATTGCTTCCCAATCCACGTCTGAGTATGAAACTAGTCAGAAAACATCTTCTCATATTATTCATTCTACAGCTGTTATACCACCACTTTAATCCTGGCACAACCTCAAGGATGGACCACCAGAAGATGTTTAAAAAAAAAAAAAAAAGAGAGAGTCAATTTGTCCTTCATTAAGAAAATGAGGGGGTTGCGCTGAATCCGAAAATGATCATCATATTATCTGTCGTCATATTTCTTCTGCCATCTGTTTGCTTGCTCTTGACTCCTCTAATGACTCAGATTGCAGCCAAATTAGAATTCTGTGCAGCTGCCACTGCACCTCATTGAGAAGGATGTGAACTCTCCTAAAGACAAGATAGCATTCAGACAGGCTGAGAGAACAGTCAGCCATCTTCACGCATTTTGTCTCGCTGACGCGCGAGCGATGAGCGGCGGCTGATGAACGAATCATATAGATCATTTGCAGCACATATCTAAATCACAAGGTTATTGAGCAGTACCACGCTGGGCAACCTAGATGGAGCTCTCACGTTATCAAAGCACTGCATCGAGAAGCCCTGTTGCTGGGTGCTTTAAGCAGATGATCCCTCTCACACACACACTCACGTGGTGTCATACAGGCTTCGGCACTCTGGTTTTCATATCACTTCAATTCATCCAAACAAGCAAAAATGGAATCTCCGCTACTATTTAAAGCTATTTAAAACGTTAAATGCAAATCCCCCAAACTAAACATTATACAACAATGATAAGCCACTGTGAAAATAAGCCAGAAAATAAATATTTCATTATAAAAGGTTGGTTTAAATAACATGAGTGGAACTGAAAATATCAGCAGAAATGAAAGATGCTCCCTTTCCGTTTCATCTCCCCACAAAGATTTACCCTCTGCATGATAATGCGAGGCGTGTATTGTGATTTCAGTTCCGCTGCATGATGCTATCAGAAAATGGATCCGCCTATGGAACGTTTTCAAGAGAAAGCGATGCCAAGCTTGCAGCTTATAACTAGCAAGATCCCCAGCTTCGCCCACAAAAAAAAAAAAAGTCTGCTGAACCACCCATGAGTAAAATTGCCGCTGCTGCGGGGCACAACTGAAAAGGACTACTGTGCACTGACAGAAACAAGGATGGAAGCAGATTACTAATGAAACCGATTCAATAGTTCTAAAAAATACACTTAGAATTGTTTACTGCATTTGGATACTTGCATTCAGTGTACTTTGAATTGTGTACGGGTGTCATCACTTAACAGTTTATAATGATTCATCTATCCATGTTCTGCTTGTGCTCATATGGGTCACTGGTAAGCTGGAGCTAAGATGAGATGCAGGGTACACTCTGTAAGACCATCCCTATGTACATTCGCACCAGTGGACAATGAAAAATCTGAAATAAACTCAACATGAATGGTTTTAGAAAATGGGATGGTGGAAGAGTACCTCGGATGAACCCACAGAAACACGGTCAGAACCGCTCAAATTGTCTCCAGCTCACTGGCTAACTAAGCCTAATGAGTAATAATGATGAATAGATGGATGGATGAACATTGCTTTAAATAGGGATGTTTAGACCAAGTCGTGCATTTCTAGCTGGTAAGATGTTCGTGCTTTTCCCCCTCTTCGACATGAACAAAGATGAAATTTTCACCCGTGGCCGTGATTGGTTAAAACAAACGTGTAGAATGTCGCATCGTCCAATCAGCTCGAATTTTTGTTCAGAATGTCCCGCCTCTTCCCGACGAAATTACTGTGGAGTGGTGGCTATTGCCAGGTTATGGGGAAGTAGGATCTTGCAAAAACTATTCCAATGATTTCCATGAGACATATATTAGTGGCTGGGTGGCACATGATCATACAAAGAACTATTTCAGTTCATATAGAAATAAAAATGGGGATTGACTAATTTGTTTCCTCTCATTGCAACTCCTTGCAACTCCTGGAGTCTGCTACGCTATTCCAACTATGCACCATTTTGGAGCTACTAGAAGCAATGAAAACATTCTAATTATTTATTATTTATATTTGTTGTGGAGATATATACCGGTAAAGACAGATCTTTGTGCATTGTTTTTTTTTATTTGTATTTTTTTTTATTACATTTGTCACGAATTTTGTGATGACGGTTTTTCTTAAGAAATACAATTTAGACTATTATATAATGTAAAAAATATATATTACGTTTAATGTCTTTACGATGAATCCTTTGTGTTGATATGCAGACTAACTTGGTGGAGGTTTGCACTTTACTGAGTACCTTTCAAGTGAAATATCCTTTTGTAGATTCAAAATTTGCCGAAACCATACAGGGACATCGAGATAGTACTGAAGCAGCTCTTTGGCATCAATATGGAAACACACAAGCCCAGTAGATGACCTGGCACTAACACACACACACCGCCAAGCTCGACGCCACCATGCCAAGCCGTGCATCTGTCAAGTGAGAAACATGACACATTTTTATAGCACCTTTTGCATCCACCGCCAGTTTTCAGAGAGCATATCTTGTCCTTTTCTGAGCTATTTTGCTTGGCGTGCCAAATAGTGACCTTGGTTTTAATAGAGCCGTAGTTGGCGCACTCATGGAATTTCCCGCATTTCTAAACTAAAGATAGACATCCGAAATTTAAAAAAAAAGAAAAAAAAAGAAGCGCAAAACACAATACGGGCATTTTCACCTTTAGGAGAGAATGGATGACCACATTTTGAAGCAAGATAAATCATTTCCAACAAGCCCCAAATGAGACTTTCATAATTCATGCTGTCAGTTTTTCCACGGCTCCAATCATGTCTGCTCCTTTTGCAGCGGTAAAACCCAGAGCTTCAGACTGCCACCCTGCATCCATCAGCGTAGGGAACATTGTGTCATATGCAAGTTAGTCATGAGGAAGATGCCTGCAACATGCCCTGTCTTGGCTCATTGACTAAGCTCATGTTAAAGCAAATACCCTCTCAAAAATAATTACAAGGACACAGTGGCCATGCTGAAAATGTCCTTAGACAAGAGCACAACAGCGGGCGAGATGGGATTTTTATTTAATAGATTCTGATACCGAGTTGGGGAACATCACATCACATTTATAACACTGGTTTCATAGATATGCATGGCTGCACTGGACTGCACTTGCTTTGTCCATGTATTATTGAGTCATTTTTTGCTACAGTCGTATGAAAAGAAAACATTTATATCAATTCCTGCTAAGTTTATGTTGAAATGTCGTGCTGGTAATAAGGGATGTTGTACTCAACATACATAATATCTCCCAAAATAGTTTTTTTTTTTTTCCTTAAAATTGCATGAAATTAATGGCTCTGTTCTCCTAATTTTAAAGTTTCCTGATCGTAAAACGGCCACATGAGGGTGGCTGATACCGATAGTGGCTGCTGTTGCCTTGAAATAACCGGGCCCAATAACAATAGCTGCTATCAATACGCCTAATTATATATGCTAAATGCATTTCAGATGATGTTAATGAGTAAAAGGCAAAACAAATGTGTGCACATCACGTGCCTTTTCAATTATATCTGAAGTGGGCACAAGTTGAGCTGTAAGAAATGCATGTATAAAGTGTATGAAATATCAAAACAATGAAAATTAACATAAGCTCACACACAAGCATTCCACAATTTACAAATTCCTTCATATTAACAATAACTGTGGGTCATTGTTACACTTAGCCGTATTGATTCTGAACATCATTACAAATTTATAGTAATGATAATCACTTGTGGTTGGATTACATTTCATTTGAGGTTTTACCCTTTTGAACAGGGATGAAGAATTTTAAACTAAATTCACAATTTAACACACAAATTTGTGACTGGGCTTCTTGGACATCTCAGCAATTCCCTGAGCATAATCTTTGGTCAGGACAGCTTGTTACCAGTTTCAAGTTGAATGTTAATAACAGATAACGCCATATATTGAAACATTTACTTTAAAGACTGGATTGTTAATTAAAAAAAAAAAAAAAAAAAAACTCTCTTAACATTTATTGTCATTTACACACTGTGGTGTCAACCAAATGCAAAATTTTAATGGCCTTGCTTCCTAATTCTTTCCCGTGAGTGACACCAGCTATAATGTTTCCTGTTGTCTTCTCCGGACATTAACGACGGGTTATCAAATGATTCAGTTACGCAGATTATAATTATCTTACAGTGACTTAGTAATAATGGTCTCAGTGGGAGTATTTGCTTGGATATGCTTGCAAAGCAGTGTCACATTATCAAAATAATGTGCATGTAAGTAAGGAATTACATGATTAGATCAAATCGCAGCATTCCTTGACGTCAGCTGTTGTAATGCGGATGTCGTCAGTTATGATGGACGCCCAATAAATCTTTCATAATGCTGCTGATCAGTTTAGTATCTTTAGTAGTATGTTGACTGATTTCAATGTAACCCAGTCACATGCACATCATGACCTTGTGAGTAAAGGAGGCATTCAAGTGATTCTGCTTTGAAAAGATGTGGGGGGAAAAAAATGCACAAGATGGAGTTTGAAATGACTAATCCGTGACAGCTTCTTGTTATAGGCAGCGGGCGAGGCAGCCAAGAGTGGTATTAGTATTGGGAATTAATTGTTTTTTAATGTGCACGTCTCCACGATGCAACGCCACGAAGCTATGCGCCGTTACTGCGGTCAATTAGCCATTCAACATTTTACCGTTGGCCCAGTGTATGGAATTGATTACCGCGTCAAATGCATCCCCTGCAGTTGCCATGTCTAGAATATAAAGTGTTATGGAGGAGAAAAAAACAAATATGTTTAACTAGAGGTCATTTAGATTGCAGTTCACAATGTAAAGACTAATCATTCCATATGGACACAGTGATATGCCACAGGATTCTCTTGTTAAGCCAATTATTTTTTTTTTCTGTCAGCAAGCTCATTAGAATTGGACAACACTGCATTATTAATGAGTTCAGTTTTTCTAAACATATAATACACTGGGCATTGTTGTTCCCCAACAACAACAACGACAACAACAAAAAAAGCACTAGAAGTTAATCTTTTGGCTCTTTTCCTTCATCCTTTCGCTTTGTGAAACACACATTTTGTCCATTCTGTGGACTGGAAAAAAAGCACAGCAGTACGCTCACCACAGAGAAATACGCAGGGAGTTTTAAAAGCCCATGACGCCGATAGTGCCAGTTCCTTTGGCTGAATGGCCTCTCTGATTTATTCTGGGCAAGATCATATTGTTGTTGATGTACCTGTCTGCGATGCAACATGTTCCGATCTACCCTTCACTGACAAAAGCAGGCAAATAAACAGTTACAGAAAAGGATGTGTGCTATGAAACATTATATAGTTCTTACATTTGTATGGCAAGATTGCTTGTGTGCATATTCTTAAAGGTCTAGTTATGAAAACACTGAGATATTAATGGTAGTGATAACAAATGTGGCTGAAGACATGAAATCCTAAATATAATTTTCATCTGCTTGTCTTGGGTTATTGTCCTCAACATTTCCCTGTACAGTATATCCATTTTCATGTAACATAAACTTATGTGAGGAGCCTTAATGAGCTTTCAGGAGAGAAACGAGATGCATATAATTTTCGTTCTCATCAACAAAATGTGAGGGGGAAAAAAAAAAAAGTCTTTTCACGTATCCCCTTCCTACAATCTAATTAGAATTTATTAAGGCTAAAGTTTAACCACACCAAAAGCAACATTGCTCTAAGATGGCTTGTTAAAATAGTAGAAAAGACTTGTGTGTTAAATAGATAAAGAACGTATAATAATTCAGACTATCCTTTTACCTCATTATGGCATTTAGAGGCATTGATGAATGCATATTTTCTATATTTCCTCAGCTTTTTAAATTGGAGCATGCTCAATGGTCACATAAATCAGCTGTATTCAGCCAGTAATTGAATCTCCACGGACACAAGATGATAAAAAAAAAGAAGCGAGGCTACTCAGTGTGCACGTTTTACTACTTTCATATCGATGAGTACAACACACCATGAAATAAGAAAGAAAAAGAAGTAATATCGCAGCAGACCAACAGGTTCATTGAACATTTTTTTTTTTAAATATCAAAATGTGAAACACATAATAGATGTATGATGTATTGATTACAAATTACAAGCATTTTAGAACTGAATTTGTAAATAAAAAAACAACAACAACAACAACAAAGTGTTACTGGTAGGCAGCCAATCGCAGGGCACATACTGTATAGACCGAAAAGCATTCATACACATGTTCACGCCTACAGACCTTTTATAGTCTTCAACCAACTTAACCTGGATGTTTTTGGAATGTGGGAGGAAGTCAGTGTGGACTCAAATCACTAAACCGAGAAATGGGAGGCAGGCGTTCTTATTACTAGATCAAAATTCAACAATTTTTTTTTTATTATTATTCAGTAGTTAAAAAAAAAGAAAGAAAGAAAGAAATATTTTCCTAAATTATTATTTAGGTTGTTTTGCACAACAATAAATATGAAAAGGCATGATTAACTGCAATAAATCAAAAACTATGATTTAGACTGGTGTATGAATCATTATAGCAACATACAAAATGATTTTGTTAATTACCAATGTGGTTGATTTAGGGCAGCTGTGGCGTAAAACTCACATTGGGTGTTGGTCTAATAAATTTCTTTAACACCATCTGTCAAGGCTGAGCAAAATTATTAAATTCCACTCATTATAAAAGAAGCAAGGTTTGTACAATACAAAGTCATCTTAGTGTTGTTGTTTCGTGATAATGTTATCAGGCTCACATCACAAGCATATGCGGTAAATCTTCCGGATATATTCATTACTGCATCAATTGTTTAATACGTCATCATAAATGTTGCCTAAATATTGTCTATGTAATGTATATTATAGTTTATAAAAAGGACAGTTTGACCTTAGAATGCATATAAGGATTGATCCCTGCTGTGAAAAGCGAAAATTTGCGAGTGTTTGTAATATATAGTGTATTGTAATTGCTAGGGATGGGCGAGTACCGATACCAGGTATCGGTATAAAGCCGATACCAGCCTTTTTTCAAGTACTCGTGACACAGACGAGTACAAGCGACCGATGGCAGAGGGGAAAGACGTTAAGTGAGTCCTCCTTGCCTGTAACTAGCGCTAGCTTGCAGCAGTTTTTCACCAAAACTTCACCGGTTTGGAAATACTTCAAAATTGTGAATCTTAAACTAAAAGAGCATTTTTGTGTTTTATTTTGAGCGTTAAGACTATTGAAGATCGAGTGACTGTGCTGTTTTTTGTTTTTTTTTGTCAAAATTCAAGGAAATATATGTGTTTAAAAATATATTTTAGTGATTTTTTTTATTTGTCAAAATGTACTACTGGTATCGGCAGTTGGTATCGGTATCGTTGAGTACTGAGTGTTTGAGTATCGGTATCGGTATCGGTCTGAAAAAAAGTGGTATCGAACATCCCTAGTAATTGCCAATAGATGCCACAAGATGGCAGCAAATTACTACTTTTGTTTGAATAAAGCTCCTCAACTCACTTCAACATAGGTCATACTGTAGACAGACAGACAGACAGACAGACAGACAGACAGACAGATAGATAGATAGATAGATAGATAGATAGATAGATAGATAGATAGATAGATAGATTTTTCTGTCCTGATAAAAAATTATACTGATATAAATGGATGGATTTAATGTATTTAAAGGTAATTTGAGCACATTTGTTTTTAATAACACCCAAGAATTATCAGTTTCCGAGAGATGGTGACTCCTGGTATGCAATTCATTGACACAAAATGATGGAGTGATGAAATAATGACTCATCAGGTGTCAACAATATAATACGAGGTCTTCCTGACTGATTACGTTTAGCTTATTCGGCAACTAATTTGGCTGCCCTGCTGATTCCCGAGTCAAGTGTTTTTATTTACATCAGGCACTGCAGTATAAATATCATCCCAAACACATTAGCAAGATTGCAAAAAGGGGGCGGGCAAGCCCCACTGAATATACTTTGAGCGAAAACCATTAGAGGTTATGGCGACTGTGTCAGATTACTAGAAGACATGAATGACGGATTGATCCGAACAGAGCTGGCAGACTGAAAGATCAGCGTGCTCAGACCTCACAATTATTGGCCGTCTGAGAGACAAAGAGTATTTTCGTGTTGCAGGCACAGAAGAAGTCAATACGTAATGAGGGTCTTGGAATCAACGACAGAACTCTGATCCATATAACATGTGGCAGGACTGAGGGCAAGTGATCTCTCAAAAGGAGAAAAGGTTGTTTGCAAGCTGCAACATTTTCCTCAGTAATGGTGAACCACGACTTTTGTTGTCCTCATTTATGCTTAACCCAGCTAAATCTTGTCATAATGACGTTCTTCACCTATCTTTTTTGGCTATACCACCACAAGATGTATGTCACAAAAGTGGCATAATTTGGTGTTCAATCAACACACTGTTTATTTATTTACGTTAATTATGTACTATATTTTAAAATATCTTGATTCTGGTAGAAATGTGTTCATACGGTATTGACCAATCAGAGCTCTGGCTTGTGTTGACATCAGTCATGTGACCTGGCGCAGCCAGGTATTTGTCAGTAAGCAGGAAATTGAATCAGGAAGTGAGGTGGGGAGCTTGCCCGAGAATCAGTTACAGGTATGTTATTGTCTGTTTTTCACTGTTTGGACCATTCTTAGTTTTCATTTCATGCCAAACGTTACCTTGTAGGAGCCTTTTTGTGCCGAAGCTGTTGAAAGATTGAAGGAGACAATAAAAGTGGAATTGGTGAGTGAACATTTGATTTTGAATAGGCACTTGTTAACAATGAATGACCATTGCCTTTGTATATTTGTGTGTTGCTTATGTTTGTATGACAATTTATGTTATCAAAACCAAACCTAATCTAGTCTCCTGCCACTCCCTCCTTCAGTTGAATAGACTTCTAATAACCAGCCAATTACATTCAGTACCAACCTACTTGCTTGGCTGTACAGCATGTCCTCACCAGTTACCAGTTCACAGTATTATTATACAACACAGGGGTTACATACCCATATATTAAGCCAATAACAATTTCTGTAATTTCAAAATAATGCAAAATGTCTTATTTCCATATTGTGCACGTAATTGTTGCTCAGCCCAAAGTAGCACTATAGATTTATGTGCCTTCTGCTGTGCAAGTCAGTAAAGTTTTGGCCAAGACATATTCAAATTCCTAATAGGCTTATATAACATTATAGATTGATCTAAGTTGCACAGCAGAACATTTTATTGCTTGTTTTGGTTTCTGCCAATAAAAGAAAAAGCCTGATACCGTCACACCAACTTTCTTATTCTTCTAAGTGTTGAATTCACTGAGCACTATCATTAACATAAGCTCCTAAAAAAAAGAAAAATCCCATCGGCCAAGGTGCTGAATCATGACAGATTCCATTAAGACACCCCTCATCAATCCGGAGAAACATTAAGCACAGAACTGAAAGAAAGCAAAAAAAAAAAAAAAAAAAATCTATTTTAATTTAAAAGCAGATATAAAGAAGTTGTTGTTCTGTAGACGAGGAAAGAGGGACTCTTTTGATTTGGTGTTAAATACGTACAAATTTACTCTAATTTATAGTTTACTGTTACGTATACTATGCAAGCAGTTTTGAATAATATTGACTTACTGTAAATTTGATTATATAAAGTTTCTAAAGAGGTATACAACTTTTCTTTAGATGCTACTTTTTGAATGTGCAATATAAGTCGCATTTTTCTAGTCCAGACTCTTTCTACATGACTGTATTTATTATTTCATACAAATGCAACATGTTGCAAGCATGACAACCAAGGCCACATCACCAAACGGATACGAGCTGACTCAATATCTGACGTTCTCAATAATTCACTAGCAACGAGCCCTTTCTTTTTCTTTGCCTTTTTAAACTGCCTCCGCCAATGGTGACTCGGCAGCATGTAATTAGTGGCCTCCGATGTGGTCAAAGTACGACCCCTTTCTTCCACTTCAAGCTCTTCGTCACAAGTCAGAGACTTTTTCTCTGACTTCACTTAACTTATGACAGCTTCAGATGAAGTAACGCCCATGGGGTATATCACAAAAACTCAAATCAGCGGGAGATTTTCCTTCATTATCGATCAATGTCAGTCTATGCAGTGTGGCTGCAGCTTCGCTTCCAACTTTTCCTTTTTTTCCCCTACTTTCCCTTTTCTTTCTTTGTAGAGATCTGAGCAAATGACACCAGCGCCACCATCCCATTAAGGGAGCGTTAGAGTTCACATTCTTGATTAAAATGCTATTCGTTTGCCTTTCAAACTGTCACAGCACTGTCAAGAAAGTTTTCATGGTAGCCCCTTTGAAATGTTACAAGGAGCCGTAGAAGAAGAAAGAGCAACCAAAATGTGCAGTTTGATGTCGAGCTGCAGGTTGGAGTTTTCTTGCTGAAGTCTTCTGTTGGTTTGCAAACTCTGTATACTGTATGTTGCAAACAGACAGCAGACTTATTTGTCACTAACTACATTTGGGGCTGAAGTTCTTCGAGAACCATCATGAATAAAAATTCAAATAAGTCTCATCCTATTACTGGCTATAAGGAACCTTCTAGAAACAGCTCTACACCATTTGCATCACATGCTTACATCCATCCATCCATCCATCCATCCATTTTCATGACCGCTTATTCCTCACAAGGGTCACGGGGGGTGCTGGAGCCTATCTCAGCTGGCTTTGGGCGGGGTACACCCTGGACTGGTTGCCAGCCAATTGCAGCACATTTACATCATACATTTTATGAGTGTGTTATTTTAGTTCAAAATCTAATATTGTGTGTCGATGCATTGCATTAAAATGTTCTTCAATGTTTTAACATAGAAATGTGACTGGACAGATTTGATTCATTTGTATTTCCTTTATCTTTTTTGTCGTTAACTTTTCTCAAGTATATCATTGGTGATTCAGGTCCGATAGTTTAATTGGCCAAATAATAGCTACTTTTAAATCGACAAAAATCAGCAGGCTTGTTTTGGTTGTTTTTTGTTTTTTTTGGTTTTGAATTTGCAGTATAAGTCAAATACAATAATGAAATTCAAACACTCCCCACCCAAAAAGGTAAAGAAATCTGCTGATTTTTGTCGATTTTTCTCACAGCCGGTACAATTACTTAAAGACATTTTACTGTAAAACAGTCAAATGTTTAACCTGCAATTCATATTTTTATAGTTGTAAGTGTTAAAAGACCAAAAAAAGAAATTATTTTATTCATTATATATACTTTTTTTTTTTTTTTATTAATTGACCGATTTCTTGGAAATCAGATTATTATTTTGCCAAATATCAGCATCTGCCTCAAAAATCCAGATCCGTTTGATATTGATGTGTGTTAGAAGTAAAAACAATACCAAAACACTCCTCAAAGGTTCAGTTTGAAGCAAATTACAACCCCTATAACAATTTTAAATTTACATGACAAAACGACAAATGTTAAATGGAAAAATGCTGAATGAAATGTGCGATAAAAACAGTAGTTTATGTATATCTGAAATAAGGATGGGTGTTTGACTTTGTCTTAATTTAATCACGATTTTATTTTATTTTTTATTATTCTTAATGGGTTGGTACAATCTTTCTCTGAACGTCCCATACTTCTGACTTCATGCCAATGTTTTACTACAATAATGCAGAATGGTTGTGTTTTATTCCCTATATTTATTTGAACAAGCATGACGTCCATCTTGAGAAACCCAACACTCACCCAATGTGTTAACAAGCAATCTTGTACAGCCTCATAAAGCCGAAAGCTTTGCGTTTCCAATCCTTGGGATTCTTTTCGGATTAATCGGGTAACGAGGAACATCCACACCTCCTTATGAGCAATCAATATCAAACTTAAGGGCATTCATACATCTGCAAAATATTTTTGTAACTATATTTTTGTATGTGATGTTTTCAATCTCAACCCCTCTGGAGCTCGGATCACCAGGGTGGTGCCTTCTATCTATTCAAGAGCATCTCTGGGAAGGCAAGGGGGAGGGCAAAGTGTGGCTTCAGTCAGAACAAGACCTCTTTTGTTTGCTATACTTCACTGAGCATCACTGCTATGCTGCGGCGTCTGCTCGATTTAGCCACTGTCCAGGAAAATATCTGCTCATCATTGCCAAGTGAAGCAGCAATCCTGTCGCCACTTTTCCTTCCACTTCGGCTCCAGTTGAAATGTGGCACATCGAGGATTAAAACACTGCCTAACGTGTGAATCGACCGACAGACTTTTAGCCTTTTCAATCCATTTAGGCCGGGAGGAGTAGATATAGAGTATCCTCCATATCACTTGAAAATTAAATCTAAGGATGAGGAGAAGGGATTCATATGCCTAGTTCCTGTTACCAAGCAACCATGCAGTCAAAAATGTGCGCACATTTCTGTCCATATTCAAGGCAGAGTGTAGGGAGTGTGTGTTTGAGTGGGGGGGGGGGCTCTGTCTGCATCAAGCACTCATTTTGGATAAAGCCGGTTAAAGGGCCAAACGCTGAGAGTGTGGACAGCGAATCAAGTGTAACAGAGGCGCTTGAAATTCCTTTAATGAGAGCTTGATTCATTTTGAGGCTTTAAATGAAAAGCGCAAGTTGATGTGACTTGAATCCAGATGTGGTTGGCCGGTTGGGTCAGCTAATGCAATTTGGGTGGAAAGAAGAAGAGGGAGTCATTTTCAATTAACTTTGCTGTGTAATCCCACTGAATATATGTATTTTGATGATTACACCATCAGGTCATGTCATAGGCTACATGTCAGTCCATGGAATAGGCTATTCTTCCAATCCTCTCAGAAATCATTCAGATGTTAGTAAAATTAGGAGCCTTCATACATACTTATTTTTGGTCAACAGTGGTTTTCACTTTGGAACTCTGCCATGGATGTGATTTTTGCCCAGTATTCCTTATTGTTGAGTCATGACTGCTGACCTTAACTGAGGCGAGGGAGGCCTGCAGTTCTTCAGATGTTGTCCTGGCTTCCTCTTTGACCTCCTGGGTGAATCGTTGATGTGCTCTTGTGATCATTTCTGTAGGCCAGACACTCCTGTTGGTTCACCACTCATCCATGTTTTCTCCTTTTGTGGATAATAGTTCTCACTGTGGTTTGCTGGAGTCCTAAAGCTTTAGGAATCCAGACTGACAAATGTCAGTTATTATGAACTCATCTTTCTTTGAAAAATAGAATTAGCCATAATCAAATATTCAAAATCAAAATAAGTATTTTTTTGCACAGGGCCAGATAGTTTTGAATTTATTTATTTTTTCTTTGTGTGTAAATACTGTTTCCATAATTCTTTCCATGGAGTTGTTTTAATTCAGGCACAGTTAAAAGTTACATTTATGATAAAGAAAAATATATGGAATGTCCTAATGCACTCTCCACCCACTGGAAACATTGCACATCCGCTATATCTTTCCTTTTTCTGTATTCCTCCCTCGTGGTTCCTATTTCCCCTACACACCACGTGCGCACTCTTTTGCCCTTCTCCGCACCCATCGCATATATAAGTCACCGTGTTCACCCGTCACTTTTTTTTATATTTATGTATTATATTCCTTTGCTATCGTCTGTTTCCAGGCTTTACTAAACTCATGCACAACGTTTCTAATATCATCATACACAAAACTCAAATTAAAAATTGAAAAAACACACCAAGTAATCACAAATATTAGACGAATATATGGGCAACTTTCCACTAGGCATCATCTGGACTCGGTTCCAATAATAGTACGGAAACGGAATGAATACACTTTTGAAGTACAGTCAGGGTGATGCTCCCCGACAGCATTGTGGTAGCAAGCCTGGTGATGCTAGTGAGAATTAACAACATTGGCAAGCATAGCATTTCTGTCGCAACCCAAGGAAGCATGAAAACGCGAATATTGTGTCTGTTTCTGCACCAAAACATAACTATATTGGCCCCGAGTCATGTAAAACAACTGTGGATTACTCCCCTAAGGTCACTCACATGTTGGGACCATCTTGAACATCTTGGGATGCTGGTCATGGGTAGTGTCCTCTTCCCTATTGATGGAATTCTTTGTTTGGATAATATAAACAGTACATGCTTCAAGTGCAATGGGATCAGAGAAATGTTTTTGTTATGTTCTGTATAATTTTTATGAGTATAGGTGTCTACTAGGAATGGGAAATTACCGCTCTGTGTTGGCAGACGCCAGGCCTTATTCCAAGGTATCGGTATGTTTTATGACCAGGTGCTACAAATTAAAAGAATAGAAAATTGCCATGAATTAAATACAATTATATTCTATATTGGAATATCCAGTATGTAGGTCTTTTAACGTTAGCTGTCATTGTTTTTCGGGGGGATTTTTATTATCAAACATTCTAGTGAAATCAGTAGCCTACTGGTGACTACTGAAGAGTTGAGTACTAAAAAAAATAAAAAAATAAAAAAATGGTATCATTCATTGATATCATTATGAAAAGAAATAGAGAATGCCCCTGATAATACATTTCTGGTGCTTCCTGGAGTTTGTAGCTATCTTAGGAAATACTCCAAATCATGTCATCATTTATCTTCTGAACATCTTCAAACTGGATATTTTTGATAAATGCGATACTCTCACATAAAAATTGCAGATCCTGTATCAATTTGAATGCTAAAATTGTTCATGTTAGCCCAAGTAGCCAGTCAAAGCTCCACCACAGATCGGAAGTGACTCATTCTCAACATAAAGTTAAGTATAATGTTACATTGTGTTTGACAGCAGGCACAAGGAAATGCACAAAAAACATGGCACATACATCCATATGCAGGAATCTCCACTCGCACTAATAACCATCCTATATTTATGTGATGCTGCGGCAGGCCGGACTCACATGACATTACCGCCCACCTCTATGTGGCTGGGCCCGCTGCCTGACAGATGTAAACGGCATTAGAATAATGCAGGAATTCTTTGTGTTGGATAATCTGACTGGTGCGTGCTTCAAGTAACGCGCATTAGCATTTTAGTGAGTGTGATGCTTTAAAAATATGATTCAAATGTATCCACTCCTCCTCTCTTTTGACATATTTAGTTGCATATTTACATGTTTAACTTATTCAAGTCTGTTCTTGGCATCTGCGTGCATTCTTAATCAACTCAAGGTCAAAACAATTAGAGTGCATTGCACAAAATAAATATTACAATCTCAGTTTAAGACTATGTTTATGGGTCTGTTGCTTTGTGATTTTCAAAAACTTAAAAATGACTGAAATAGCATTCCATTTTCCTACTGTGTAGACTATGAGAGGGAAGAGCTGTTAAGGGTTACACAGCACATATCTACAACTCCCCCAGTGCCATTAATCTAAATTAATGCTCTAAAAAAATATGTCATAATATTGGACTTGAAATATGATAAATGTTCATTGCAGCCCATCCATAATTAAGTCTCCTTAGCCAAAGAGCTTCCTCGGCCCATGAACGCATCAAAGGTGACCTTATGCTTTAGCTCAAAACAATCCACTAATGATGGGGATTGGCTCTTAAAAAGACTCGACTTATTAAATGTAGTGGAGTGCAGCGTTCGAATTTATCGAATCTGTGAGCCACATAAATGTGAGTCAATGAGTGGAAAACATGTGCAATTATCAAATCTTGCTGCAAAGTCGCTTCAAGACTGCCTCTGTATCAAAACAGAATTCAAATTGTGATACATTAGAGGAAAATGCCCATATATTATGCTATTCTTTTCCCATTGAGATAGAAAACGAGATGTTTTTGCATTACTAAACACTGAACAAGCTCGCATACTAAATCAAACAGCATGCCTCACCGTGACCCAAATCCTTTTGTTATTAACAACTTCATGTTGTGTGTTCCAGATTTACATCCAATAAAGTGTTGGGAGAGGTTGCGGGAATATTTAGTGACAATCACCTACTTTAAATACAAAGCGCATCCTTTCAAAAACAGAGGACAGGCCGGTATGCAGTATTATACATAAGAAATTCAGGTCTGACATATAAACATATGAAATCAGTTGCATATTTCTTATGAGAGTCAAACTCTTCTTCTGTTGTTTGTATAAATATTCCTGCTCTTGCGAGCATCTGACAGAACCACTGATCCGCGA
The DNA here is from genome assembly GCF_051991245.1 of Festucalex cinctus. NCBI lineage: Eukaryota > Metazoa > Chordata > Actinopteri > Syngnathiformes > Syngnathidae > Festucalex > Festucalex cinctus. Next base: position 17,578,818 of record NC_135424.1, read on the forward strand.
GAAGCAGATTGGAGGGAGAAAAATGGAAATGCGCGCAGTCTGGATTCTCATCTCACGCAAGCAGCTATGAACATTTAACAGCCGCACAATGCTGCACTCACTAGTTCATTATCTGTGTTCCGTCGGTTGTCGTTCTAGAGGTAAATGCCATTTTGCATTGTACAACCCCAGGTTCCAACCTCTAACTAGACCAGGACATGCATTCGCTCCATGCACTGGCCTTCCTGGTAATGAGGTGGAAGCGAGTGTCAGCCTATTGGCAGCTGGGAGGCACAGTCCACTGGTGAGTCAGTCAAAGTGTAATAGGCAAAGCCAAGACATGGAGGCAGTCAGACTGATGTCACGTGCTGCAGGACACGCTAATAATAGGACGTGTTTATGGAAATATCAAAATATAACATGCCACAGGGTGTCCTGGCAAGCATTGAAGTGGAGGCTGAGGGTGGATGGGGGACGGCAACATGTACTGCGATTTTCCATCTGGCTCGCTAACCTTTTTCGTGCCTTCCTTGCTCTTTCGCGTCACTTCTAAGAAACATCTGCACCAGACAGTGGCATGTGCACGTGTGCAACTGGAAGTTCATTGATAGCTGCTTTGCAGTGCACATCCTGTCAATGGTTTACAGGGATGACATGGAGGAATATCACTGGCACGACTGGAGACATCCATACAAGTCGCAATGCAAAATCAGCCACAACAAATAGAGATCAAGGTTTTGTTGTGATGATTTACGAAGTAACAGGCTAGTGATGACTTCCAGAATAAATACAAATGTGTGTAATGTTGTGCCAAAACACATTCCACAAACATGGTGGACATACCAAAGAAGTGTTGTACTGAAGGGAGGTTATAAAGGCCTTCCAGCAAGGACAAACTGCCCCCAACAAAAGTACTGAGTCATAATGTATTAAAGGGAAGTCAACCCAAAAATGTTCTTTACAATAATATGTTATATGCAGCCCCACTTGTCCAAACACGGTATTATGATTAATATTGTTTTTGAGGAATATGCCCTGAAAATGACATCACAGTTGCTTAGGGCACATGGCTCAGGTCACAACCAATCACAGCTTGGCTTGCAAATGTCAAATGGGCAATAATAATAGCAACGATCATTTAGTATTTTGATATGTCCATGTACCTTGATTGCATTTTTTGGTAAATACTTCTTCAAACTGGCCTGTATTTGGATCCAGCTTTTATAGATACATTTTAATATCAACATTTAATGTAAAAATGTAATATTTAGTTCTCTCACAATAAATTGTTGAAAATTGTTTAAGCAGAGTTAAAACTATGAGTCATAACATACTGTGTGTTATTTCAAAGACAGAATCCAACAAAGAAAGGATAAATATCAGCAGTAAATCCTCTCAGTTTGCCACAGTCACAACAAATCATTTTATAAGTCATGCAAATACATTTTGTATTGATTAAAGTGCATTCTTTGCATTCTTTATTGTTGTGTATAGGCTCTTGATGCATACAGAGAGTTAAAAATAGCCACATTAGAGTGACATGCATGATGCGGCCCTCCTGGGGGGGACCGCAAAATGATGCACCTCGTTATTGACTCAGACGTGCATCATTTATGAGCCTGAAAACCACAATGAGCGACATCAGAAATGGGAGGAGTGGAGCAACACTTATAATGAAGCATCAACCGTACATTATCTGAATGTTTGCTTCGATCAAGATGTAATATTTCACAGTAAATGTAGATTGGTAGCTCGGTAGATTAGGTAGGTAGCTAGCAAACTGGATGGATGGATGGATGGATGGAAAGGTAGGTTTGGCAGGTAGGTAGCTAGCAAAAACGCTCCTAGCGTGCACTGGTTCACTCCGACCTTTTGGAAACTCAGTGCATTGCTCGAATTTTCTGTTCAGAAATTCACTGTGAGCCAAAAACAATTTTTTTTTTTTTTTTTTTACAGTGCACCTGTGTGTCAGGAAGTAGGAGATGGACACGGTACTAGCCAGATGCAAGGGTTGTGTATTGATGGGGGATATAAATGTCATTCACCATTCATGTACCGTGGATAATCTCAAGTTCGGAAATTATGAATTTTTCCCCCTCACTTTGCAGTTTAGTGGCACCAGGTCTGGGGATTTTCTCACAAGGTTTTCAAAAGGATCTTCTCCAAAAGCAGAAGCCAAACGTCCGTTTGACAACTACCAGCTTTCCTGCTCGTCCTGGGAAAGCACCTACACTGTAAAATTGGGGAGTGATATTTACTTGAAAAAGCCTAGTAAAGGTTGATGCCCTCAGAAATTCAAAGTAAATTTTACGAGGAATACTGTACTATATTTTTTTTCCAAGTAAACGCACAAGCTCATCTTATGCAGCTCACTTCATAAATGGATATCCTCTAGCGGCTTACAGTAATTATCAAAGTATGCGGTGAGATCGGTGGAGCTACAACAATGAATGGCTGAATTTGAAGCTCAGCGGCTACTTGTTACAAACATGCGAAGTGCGCATGTGCAGCTAGGAACAAGAACGTGACGTTATGGAATATTGATTGACAGGGGACACAAGGCTAGCTAACAATGTTAGCTAGCTGTGTGGGCTAGCGAGTTGATGACTACTTTGGCACTTTGCCTCTCTGAACATACGCACACTGTGTAGTGCAAGGACTTATTTCAGAACGTACGGTACGTAGCTCACTACAGTAGGTAGGTAGGTAGTTTCAGAGATAGATTCATCCAATACGGGAAATTAGACATTAGTAAATGCAACATATGTGATTCATACTTTTGGTAACATTTTAAAAATTACAAATAAATTTGACAATGTGCTTTGATTTCCCACAGAGTTTCAGTATTGATGCTGGTCTACTAGTGTGTGTGTGTGTGCTTGTGTACAAGAGGACATACTAGTTATTTCGAACAGCATGATCGAGGACATGATCACACAGAATGAAACTGGAATAGCAGACTCAAGCCTCAAAACACAGTAGGGGGTTGGTTATGGGTACATAATGTAACACACACAATACCCTGGCATACAGTATAAAGGCCTTCACCAAAAGCAACCTTGTATTGGTATTTTCCCCCCAAAAAAATATTTAAAAAAAAATCATACTCGAGTTCATCTGACAAGATTATATAATTTAGTTCTAACTGTTCCAAATAAAACGTTGTTTATTTCCATTTTTCAATGTCAGGTAGAAAGTACAAGATTTCGACAGTAAATCCCATCTCAAGCAAAGAAGTGCCATTTCAAATGCATCGCAGCATGAACGCCGACTTAAAGGGATTTAGATTGGGGCAAGCGATCCTGGAGTGCAGTGCCTGTGCATGAAGCCTTTTCTTCCCCCCACCCCCCCTTTTTTTTTGTTAGCTTGCTACACCCCCCGTTCCAACCCAAGGGCGAATTTGGGATTCCAACACAATCAGAATGTTAAGCAGTAATGACTTTGATTAAGTTTCCCCATGAATATTGGAATACACCACTTGCAAAAACATTTACCCATTTGAAAAAAATTCATTACGGTGTCATTTAAAAATCAAATGGATTAGATGATCTATTGTAGTGTCTGAGAATGCCATAGAAAGCATGATTGCAGTTTTTATTATATAATATATAACACACCACCTATAACTTTGTCCAATATATGTACCGCGTTGCAGAAAATTTAAATGGCCCAATAGCTTTCCATACCACTGTACCGTTTTGAGAAAAAATGCAGATATTTGATATACAGTACCAAATTCATGCACTTCACATGCATTAAATCTACTTTGAAAAATGCATATACCGGTAATCACAGCGCATATATCCACACTGTGTTGGTGACAGATTTGTGTGGGTGTTTACTCTGCCAAAGCCAACACATTATCTGATGGGTGGCTCTTATTTTTCCTCACTAGCCCCACATATTGAATAATTAAAAGAGAACAGCTTGCTCCCATTTTAGTCCAAAACAAGCAATAATTCCAGAGCCCGTCGGACAGGCCTCACCCTACCCCAGAACGTGAAGGGCCTTCAAATCAAACCTTTCTGCATAAAAATGTGCAGGCAATAGCCGTTTCACACTAGATCTAACAAAACTGTTGTGGTCTGCGAGGCAGAAATCACATTTCTTGTTTTCGATTTGATTTGTTTTAGATCTGTCTAGCGTGCTACTGAGTCCATTTGGGAATTCAGTCAGGAGTTACACACCTGACAGTCTGCGAGATGGGACAAGAACCAGTACTTGCCTCCAAGATCAATTTTATGTTTTCACACTTAATGTCCGAAAATTCTGCCAGGCCAATAAATCAAAGATTTTTCAGCGGACGGAATATAACAAAAGGGGGGCAGGAAAGGGAAATGATGAGGGACATTTGTAGGGCAGGCACAAATAAAGTACCAGCCAAACATCCAAATATGTTCTCTGCTTGAGGACACGCGTGCACGCACATACACATACACACGGAATAAAACAGTGTTCTGTGATTTCCACTGTGAACAAGTGTGGCTTGGGGCCAAAAAGTGCATGCAGGCATTTGTACACTGTGTTGTTTTTTGCTCACAAGAGCAGCCCACAAGTCAGGTCAGGCACAGACGAAACATTTCAATTTAGAATTTAATAGAATTCAATAATACAAGATTGAGAATCCTAATAGCAAAATCAAATATGGTCATTCCAAATATATTTTTATGTTCTCCTGGAACACCAAATATATGTTCAGTAATGAAGTAACTGTGGAGGAATTGCAATATCTGGTATTTCAACTCCGACCGTGTTTTTACTCCAGGACCATGATGTAATGTGATCCCGTATGTTTGTTGACTATCAGCCATTCTGGAATAAAAAGTTATACCTACAAAAGTTTTGTCTGCACTTCCCTTGACATGATAAGGCTGATGCGTCACTTCAGAATTAATACCAGCAATTACAGTGGAGTTAACATGGTCATGATGATTTGAATTTTTTTCATATATTCACACTAGACAAGGTTATTTCAGTTAGTAAAATATTAAAAGCATAATTCAACTGCCTTAATATAAAATATTAAAATATATCTGACTAATTACTTCTATTTAAATGTGCTTTTCAAAATGTCATACCCATAATACAAAACATAAAAAAACAAACACTATTTCCTTTTAGACTATTAATACAATTTCAACCTTTTGCCTTCAAAACAACAACCATGTATTTTACCCAAAACCTACAGTACGTTTTGTTTTTGTTCCCCCCCCCCACATTCAGCAAGTTTACTCGCGTTTATCCAAGAATGAATCAGCTCTTGGAACTAACTTCTTCTGTAACAATGCAGTTTGACCATGTGATGTTGCAGTCATCAATATAAAAAAAAGTCCTGTGATTTTTTTAATTTATTTTTTTCCTCCCAATCTCAGAGCCATTTATTTATGGCAATTTGGCAATCTGCCCCAACTTTATTACACACAAGTTCACACCCTCCTCTATATCTTCATCTACTTAGCTCACATGCAGTACCAGAGCCAGCCAGCAGGCTGACCCGCTGCAGTTTGCAGGTCTCGTCTGACCACAGCGGCAGATGGAAGGTAATGACAGTGTTTGTGTAATATTTCTGATGTGAAATGGAAGATATCTCAACACAAGCAATTTTAACAGAAAAAAACGACAACACTGCATGTTTTGACACCTAAAAAGAACAACGGCTACATAGATTCTCTGATACCCCCCAACAATTCAATCGTGTTTACATTCCTTCTGCCAAGTGGCAGCGCAATCTCTCACTCTCCTTTCAAATCTACTTGTTGCACCTCCTTGCTCGAAATTGTCACCTCCGATTAGAGAAGAAAACTGCTATTATTGCACTTCAGTAACTGTTGAGACAACTTCACAACAGCCAAGCTTTGGACACCGCTGAGCTGATGCTTCGCCAAGATGGCCTTGAGCAACAAAGAAGTTACGTTGCTCTACAGCATCAAGCACCTGATAAATAACAATGGCAGATCACTATATAGGAGTGCTACAGGGTGGAGGCAATTCTCATAAAGAATAGGAGAGAGAAGCAGTTCACGTAACAGCTAAGTGTTGCCTAATGACCATTAATCGTATTAAAAATGTTGATTTTACAATAAAGCCCCTGCTAATTGAGAACTTTCCGCGAGGGATCAATAAAGTGTAAAAGGCAACAAAAGAAAAATAAACTTGAATAGTGGTACAGTCGATATTGGAGCGAGGACACTCAGTGGTTTGGGATTCCAATCTTGACGAGGGCGATTATACTTTGTCTTCTTCCCCCAGTCCAAAAAGGAGGCCAAAATTTAACCAAACCAAAATGGTTAAATAAAGGCTCTAAACTGCTCATACATGTAAAAGTGTGCAAGAATGGTGGTTATTGTATTATATGCGGTAGATGCGTGAAAGAAAATGAACGTATTGATGACTCAGTTGAGAGCAAACCTCCTCAAAGGTTGAACAAGTTCAGTGGTATGTTAGCAGGTGACTTCCTCAAAGACATTAAAAAGTGGGATCTAACCAATAACGTGCAGGTTCATGGGTGGTGAGTCAGTGGCATTAGTCAATTATTTGTTTGTGTTTGTTTGTGTTTGTTTGTTTTTAGTTGTAAATATTTAGAAGTCATACTTACATTTTGCTTTTGGCTTAGTTTTTATCAGTTTTATTTTTGTAAAGTGTCTTTGGGTCTTCTGAAAAATGCTATCCAAATAAAATGTATTATTATTATTATTATTATTATTATTATTATTATTATTATTATTATGGATGTTCGATACCACTTTTTTCAGACCGATACGGATTCTCAGACCCTCAGTACTTTCCGATACCGATACCAACTGCCGATACCAGTAGTACATTTTGACAAATAAAAAAATCACTAAAAGATATTTTTAAACAAATATATTTCCTTTAATTTTGACAAAAAAACAAAACAAAACAGCACAGTCACTCTTCAATAGTCTTAAGGCTCAAACTAAAACACCAAAATGCTCTTTTAGTTTAAGATTCACAATTTTGAAGTATTTCCAAACTGGTGAAGTTTTGATGAAAAACTGCTGCAAGCTAGCGCCAGTTACAGGCAAGGAGGACTCACTTAACGTCTTCCCCCTCTGCCATTGGTCGCTTGTACCCGTCTGCGTCACGAGTACTCGAGTACTTGAAAAAAGGCTGGTATCGGCCCGATACCGATACCTGGTACTCGCCCATCCCTAATTATTATTATTATTATTATTATTATTATTATTATTATTATTATTAAATTTCAAACACATGAACAGGCTTGGAACACGGTGTCCAAGTGCCCATCTACAGCTGCCAACTTATCATCCAAAAGTCGAGATCTACTTTCGGTTCCTTTTACATAATTTGCACACACCTCTCTCGGGAGCTATTTTGATTGGCTCGGAGTTGGCTGTGTTCTCTCCCACAACGGTGTAAATGCAAACTTCTACCTGTGCTAAGTCTAGCAAAATAACAGAAACTTTATCTTAGAGTGTCATTGTGATTTTAACATGCAAATGCAAAAATAAATACATTTATAAACCCCTAAATCACATTTTTGCACGTAAAGCGGCTAAAAGCGATTTTGTATACCTTTTGATTTCATTTTCTGAGTTTTCTCGCCGTTATTGTGTTGATCATAAACTGTCAAAGCAGCTTTGTGCCACTTCACTGCACAAACCAAAGGAGCATTTTAGAGCAAAGCTGGGATGAGCCATTGCTGCTGTCATAATTCAATTAAAAGGCCCTACTGGTGCACAAATGCTTGCTGTTATTATTAACAATAATTTCTGCTGCATTATTTACTATTCAAATGTAATGTGCAACATAATAATATTTAGATCAGAGGTAGCAGACGTGGGTCGACCGGTTGCCTGCTGGGGAGACACTGAGTCGCCTGCAGGGGACTTTCTCGAGCACGCACACATGCACAGTATGTCCAATCGGGATACATTATTGAATGACGATGATCAGTAGAATGGCCAAAAATATCGCTCGAAAGACTCCATAAATATAGTGTCAGGTTAGGAAACAACACCATACATAAACTGAAGCTGAAGTGAGGTTGATAGCAGGGAAATGTAGGGAGGGTCGTACAAATGCAGAGAAAACAATATTACCAATAATGACATAATGAGGAATTAGACGCACATACATATACTGTATAAGGACCATTTGCTGTTACATTGTATTCATAAGGTTAGTATAAATCAAACTGCAGCTGACGCAGCTGTGTCACGTGACCCTTTTCCACAGATGGATGAATCAAAGCGACTGAATCAAAGGTTCGGGTAAGTTGCTCGGCACATTCAAATTGCCTAATAATGTCATCTTTGCAAACAAAGGTGCCTTTGAGTGCATCAAATCAAAGACTAAATTTGTTACAGAAGTGAAAACAGAATTCCACATGGCAGCCATAATTGATTCCGCACACATTTATTACGACAGACACGACACAGATGACAGCAAATCTTAGGAAATAATACAAGGATGATTTGCGAAGCAAAGCCTGTCAGATTCAAATATAAAAATGTCCTACTGAAAGCATCTGTGAAGTTCCAAAACCTATTAAAAACAGTTTGACATTCACCGAAAGGACCGATTAACTTTGTCTAAGAAATAAGAGAAACATTGCACAATAGCAAGTGTGGTTTTGATTTGAATTTTTACTTCAAACATGCATAAAAAAATCTGTATAATACTACATGTATAATACATTGCAGCTTACTTTGATACAGATTTTTTTTCAATAAAAGTACACAACTCTTGAGTAGCAACCGATACTAAGTACTGATTCCACTAGCAGTTAATTACAAAAAAAGAAAAAAAATCCCAATATAGCATCTTTCCTTAGAATTGCCTGGAATTAATGGCAATTATCTATTCTTCCAATTTCCCATTTCTAGTTCCTGATTATAAAACAAATACAAGAGGGTATCAGCTGCCGTCACAAGTACCTTGAAATAAGGGCGGGTATCGGCCCAATACCGATAACTGGCATCGGTACTCCCCCATCCCTCCAAACGTAGAACAAAAATATCTAAAAAGCTCAAAATAAGGAAATATTGGCATTCAGACTAGTCAGTATCATTTTAGAAACCATTCACATTTTCCACAAACATATATTCTAAGGCCAAAAACTGACCTTATTCCACATTGTCTATTCTATATAAAATAATTTTACAATGTATTGAAACTAATTTAAGAGGTTCTAATATATTAATGAGGGAGGCGATGACAGAATAAACAGCTTATTAAGCATATAGAATGTTTAAGTTAACTATGGAATTGTTGTGATTGAATTGATTCTTGTGTGACACATCATTGCTACATCGCGCTCACACCCAATTATGGTTCTGTAAATGTAATGTGCATCAGTGTTTTCATTTGTGATGTTGCTGGAAGAAAAAAAAAAAGTCACTTGGCAGAAGATTAAAAAAAAAAAACTGCAATGCCCAACCGGGAGCTTTTACTGGAGAGGAGGTTTTTGGATGCTGCAACAAACTGTGGTGGCACAGTATTGATTCACCAATCCAAAAGCATCTCCCACGAGCCTCTTGATTTATTTGTCCCGTTTCGCTATGAAGCTTGTATTTGGGGACTCCTTCACTTTAATACGATGCTGCAGAGAACATTGAACCATCTCATTTGTCTGATTTGGACCTTGCAGCAGATTTTACTTAATGGGTGTTTTAACATATTTACAGTAATATTTCCAAGGATATTATGGATGATTAAATATTGTTTTACTGCAATGAAGGCCACATTCAGGTAGTTACATTATATATCGAAGGAATTGTATAATACAATGGTTAATTCAAGGTTTGACATAAAAAGTTAAGCCCCGAAAACAGATGTTGGTATTCTTTATCAGGCAAAAATACAATATCAAGTCAGTTGGAAACCAGATTATGCATCCGATCCAATTTCAGCACCCATCGTCCATTCGGTTTTAATACGAGTGATCAATTGCAAATTGTATGTTCAGGCATTGTTAAGCCATCTGTACCGGTTGCTGCAGCAATGTCTCAGCAATATGTAGACATGTTCATTGAAGCAGCTTGCTGCAGGCCCGCTGGAGAAAAATGGTAAGTCGTCTCTACGCACACAGTCGCTGTGTGTAATTGTGGTGCAGAACTCTGACAAGTGAGTTTAAAGTCCGCAGCAATATTGGCACTTTAGAATGCGCCAAATGTGACAGCCGTGTTTTGTATTGATTTTTAGCGATGGAGAGACTGAAAACGGACTTACAGTGACAGGCTTACACACGCACATTCCACGTTTGACTGGTTTCAGTCAGTCAGTCAGTCAAACGTCTTTTAAACCCAATCACTAATAAGGCTCCCTTGGGTCCGAACTAGAGGATTCAATCAACTAAATACTGCAGCCTTGCAATTAAAATATTGAATTTCAGTTTGTCTTTCTTTTTCCAATTACTATGGTGAATTCCATATTCTAATGCCATCAAAGGCACGGAAGAACCTCGTGTTTGGTGAGACATTAAGATACTACCGTAGTATGAAAGCATTCAAGTTAAATGCTACATTATATCCACATCAATTTTCCATCATCATCATTAAGGTGAATATTACTGTACCTTAATGTTCTTCACAATCATGCTGTTTGATTAATTCTCAAAACTTAATTTGCCCCAAATTTTGCCGTCGCCATCGTAACAGCTTTATTAACCGTACGGGCAATATTTTTAGGAGCATTTTAATATTTACTCACCCAAGCATAAAAAGAAGTTAACCATGGTTAAACAATTTGTGCTCACCATTAACTTTAATGGCACATTATGGAACATGGGGAGGGAGGATGAAGCAAGTTGCCTGCCATAAAGATAAGCACAGCTCACTTTATGACATACACCCTGTTCTTCATCTTTTACCATAATAATAATTATTATTATTGTTGATTAATTGTAGCTTTAGACAATCAGTCAAGGCCATTTACCATTTGGATGCAGTCCGTTTATGGTTCATCACACTCATCATCTTTGTGCAGAATGATTGTTTGATTTTTTTGTAATCTTAAGGAGTTTTGTTTTAACACACGTTTTGTATGAACTACTAACTAGACGTGTAAAGAGTTAAAATTTAAAATTGTTACGTTTTGTGTGGAGATGGATTCAAAAGAAGGGAAACAAGGCAGCAAAGGCGGTGTGGACTTGAAAAAGGTCATTTAATTAAACAAAAAGCAAAAGGCAAACAAGGTACTTGAGTACTCCTGAAAACATGAAATCAACAAAGTCCAAAAAGGGGATACAAATACTGGGATTCAAACTAGATTTAAATGGAGCCAGCAAACAAACGGCAACAAGACAATGAACCAACAAACAATGATTAGAAAAACTTTTCAATCAATTACATTATAACATTATAATCACAAAACTCAGTTAAAATGGTACAGGGTTTATTAATGCATTCTCTGCTAGGTCACCCCCCCTCGAGAGAGGAGCACACTAACATACAGACAGTCAGTGCAAGCAAATGTCGTCTCTCTCAGTCAGTGATGACTGGCATATGCTGATGACAAAGCATGCGCAACATTAGTAGCCATCCTTCAAAGAAATCTGGGTAAAGATGACTGAGGCAAAAATAAAAGAGGAAGACATGACAGTTTTACATAATCACACATAGCTACAAAAATATAAATACAATTAAAATGTAAAGAACAGAACATTTTGCAGTATCTCAGTACTTCGCTCCATATTAAAAAATTAAAAAAATAAAATAAAAATCAATATGCATGCAAAATGAATAAAATTCTATATGGTATTGCATACAGTGTTATGCAAAATGCATAACAAAATGCTAAAGTTTATAGATGATCTTAATATACAGATAGTATTTCATGTCAACACTGTGAATTATGAGTTGATTTTATTTCTACAGACTAGAAGGATGTTTTCCAATCATGAAAGGAAGGGCTTGTGTAAAGTGCAATTACAGTTCAAATATTATATTTCTTTCATCTTCAGGACAGTATTTGGTTGCGTAGTTGTTTTGATCTCTTGCTATTTTATATGAGCAGAGTTTTAAACATTAAAAGAAGAGCATCAAGGAAAAAAAAAAGTAGTGTAAATAATGGATCAGTGCACTTACACAAAAAGGTCAAAAGTTTACATTGAAAGCTTTAAGTTGTAAAATAAGGCCTAGTAAATGGTTTTGGCAGGCAACTGAAGTTTAATTTGACTTTGGTTTCCCTCTGAGTATTATTTTAACCCCATTACTGACTTGATTAAGATTTGCTCAAGTCAGTTGATTGGAATTCCTTTTTTTTTTCTTCTTTTTAATGGGAAAAACATGCCACATGGGAGTTTTGTTTTGTGCACTAAAGCCTGTCACTCCTGATTTTTTTTTTGATTTTTTTTTTTTAATGGGACCAACAAATACCATGACAACTCATGCCGAGAACTTATTATACACTAATTGAAAAGTATAGTAGAAGGCAACTGTTGTACAATAAGGCAATCAACTCTAGTGGTTGAAAATAAGCATGCTCAGTAACTGACAAAGAAAAGAAAACAAATGGTGGCTTTGTGTCATGCATTATATAGGCTGCTACAAGTAAACAATATGTAATATAACGGTGTGATTTTTGAAAGACAAGCAATGTTCAATGTGATGATTATGATGTCATCCTTGTTGCTTGTTGGTCAGGCTTTCAGAATCAACACTTCCGCTTCCTGCACTCTCTCCACTTTCCACGGCAAGACAAAGGCAAAACTTCTGACAGAGGACGGCGAAAGAGTGTACCGTATACTTTTTGTAGGTTAGATCCACCATATCAAAGTGACACAATGGAAATAATATATAAAGCTGAGCAACTTTATATTCACCATTAGAATCAGAATCTGATTTATTGTCCAAGTACCCTGTATGTCAAAACACACAAGGAATTTGTCTTCACAGTCACAACCCATCTAAGGGACATGAAAAACAACAATGACCAACCAACAGAGGGAGACAGAATGGGAAGCCTGGTGGTCTGCTAATCAGCAGCCCAAGTTTCTTAGATGGAAAATAAGGAGACATAAGGAAGGAGAGAGGAAATAAGGCCCAATTTGTGCTCACTTTTAGGACCGAACACAAAATCCCTTGAAGGATTGAATTATTAAGAAATTCTAATTAAATAAAAAATAGTTGGCCTCTAATATGTCAGGCTCAAGCAATATGATTTTTTTGTGTGTTCCGGCTTTCTCTGACATTCCTAAAACATGCCTGTTGGTTACATCCACTGTTAAACTGCCCATTTATGTGAACGTGAGTGTGAATGTTCTTTGGTCTATTTGTGCCATGTGATTGGCTGGTTACCAGTCCAGGGAATACCCCGTCCCACGTCTTCCCAAATTCAGTTAGGATAGTCAGCCATGATAGATGGGTGGGTCTACAATCATTGCATAAATGTGATAAACTGAATCTGTGCGTAGACCAAAAAAGCAATGAATCTAAACCACTAGCTGCCTTTCTGCATGTTATTGGACCATTGCCAAACCGCTGTTATATATGTTGAGGCTTTTGTTCCAAGTCACACAAACATGAAGGCAGCATCTCAGTATTACGGCCATCCATAATGTTAAGACACTTGCCATCCCCGAGTGAAGAGATGCCAGTGAGTGCGGTCACAGAAGCCCCTTGAGAAAGGATTGGATTTCTCCTCCACTTCCCCACATAGTCTTTGAGTGACAGACTCATTTGCCATGGTTTGTGGGTGGATGTTTATGCAAATTCCTCTTTACTGTGGGTAGAAATAGCCATCCACTGACAGGCCAAAACCAACTGGGTTGAAATGAAGGAGCATGCAACTAAGAAGCTGAAAGCGGTACATCATTTGCATTAACATCTTGGGCACCACGCTACAAGGACCAGAGGAGAAAAAAAACAACATATAATGCCGCCTATGCAAATAAAGTTTGAACATAATTTTTTGTTAGTTTCTTTAAAAAGAAATCTGACAAAAAACACTCGTGATATCTAGTAGTGTTCATCCCCATGAAGAACTTTTCTCTGCCTCGCTGCAGAACTCCAGGCCAAAGCCGTAACATGCTCATGCGAAGGTTATGAATGTTTTCTTCGAAGGATGAACAGTGCAGAAGCCTATTCAGAAGGAGTTTGCATTCTCAATGCAGTTCTTACAGTACAATTGCTGGGTTGTTGTGTTGGTGCGATTACTCAAACTCCTGCTAGACGATATCAGACCTTCCCTTTACTCCTTATTCTTCCTGCTGGCTGGAATGGAAACAGGTTCAATGTGTTCTCGCCATTGTTCTGGAACAGACTGCTGGGATATTTTCTTTCAGTGAATTATGCACATGATGGAAATAAACAAATCCAATTTGTATAATAAGAGGATAAGACGATCTTCTTCATCTACAGAGACTCATTACTTTTGTTTGTATTCATATAGAAGCCTTTTTGAAGTCAGGGGAAGCAACAGTGGCTTCCTTTGATTTGTGAAGTCCACTTATCTTTAACTCATAAATTGCAAAACAGAGTCTGAGCGCTGTGATGTCGGAGCAAGATGTGCAATTACAAATGGAAATGTGGCATTGTGCCTTTGTGGCCATGGAACACTGCAGAACACAACATGGTCTTCAGCCAGCAACAACCAGAGATTTTCTTCTTCATTAGTCACCGCGCAAATTATGTTTGCAAAAATGTAATATGACTTTATGAAGTACAATGCAGCCATTGACAAAGAAAATAAGAGCCAACGGCCACTATTTGTGGTGATGGGGACCGGGCGAGCCCTCGACTGAAACTGATTTCCATTGAAATGCTTTGGAGAAAAAATAGTTTTTCTATCCAAAAATAAACATGTTATTTAAAATTTAATATAATGAAAAAAAAAAATCATTTTGGGGAAAAAAAAAAAAAAAAAAAGTGTGAATACATGGGTGCATAGCAAACCACGAGTATGCAGGGTTGACTGTAACCACCATTGACAAATAAGGTGTATGAGTTGGATGTATTATTTTAGTTTGAAATATTCACAGAGCTGAATGAAGCTTGAGTGCAGTACATTGAAATGTCTTGCAGGATGGTAGCACAGGTTTAAATTTGGCTGCTCAAATAGCCAAGCTGTAAAATAAGCATAACTCACAACAGTCTAGCACAGATGTTTTTTCTTTTGGATTCTTTTGAAGTTTCACCCACGAAAAAAACAATCCTCGTTTACACTGACCCTGAAAAGCAGCAGTTAAAAATCCCTTTATATATATATATAAAAAAATGATTTCAAATTGGCATATACAAATCATATATTACGACTCAGTTACTGGTTTAGTCTGTAACAAAATGAAATATCAAAATAGGGAAACTGTTTACGCATGTATGTTTGGTTTGCCGCAATGAGCTCATAATCTGTCTGTGCCTCAATCAAATCCACCAAAATCACATTATACCACCTGCACCCAAATTTAGACCTGCATTTAGCTAGTCTAGAATCTTGTCTACATTTGGCCACCATATTGCCAGATGTACCAGAGGTGTGCAATAGGACATGCTGGAACGCCTATTGAGGCATCTACCAAAACAAACACGCTAAACTAGACTTCCCCCTGCACGAAAATGGAGATTTTACCATAAGTATATGGGCACGGGTATGAAAATAAGACCCTTAGTGTTCATTTACAATTGAGTACAAGATTGCAACTCGTCTATATACTGAGAATATTGTGCAATATAGTAAACAGTTGTTGACAATTGACCTACAGTTAGTTTGTGTGCTTCAAACTAGTGTAGGTATGGCCAAAATAGCACATTTGTTTCCGTTTTCAGGTCTTTAAGTCCTAAGGGGTTGTCTCGAGGACATCGTGTGTGGCTGCTTCATCTTATATAGCTCATTATTTGAGACTTTACTCAGATTCCTCTTGTAATATGACATTATAATAGGCCATATAACTGCTGAGACTCATAAATTATATGAATAATGGAATGGTAAGTTGCACAGTCATCTCTGTGAAAACAGATTAGCCAATGGCTGATGTGCTTCACATTATTCACGCACGGACATGCACTGAACAGACAAAGTATAAATACAAAATACACATATTTACAGACAATACAAATATATAATATGATATTTAATGTTTAGAAATATTGTAATATAATGTTACTTTACAATAAACGTGCATTTGGCTAACCCGAGTTCCAAACCAGTGCAGTACATTTCTTTCAAGCTGTCTTAAAACCAAAAATGATCTTGACATTTTGACCACCATCCTGTCTGCAGT